>NW_027468657.1:17422433-17499933 GCF_046254945.1 Alosa pseudoharengus
GCTGCTGTTTGGATGGGATTATTTTATATAAAGAAGTGGAGTCATGTAGTGTTACCACAGGACGTCAGGATGTAGTGTTACCACAGGACATTTATGACCAATTCTCACAGGATTAAGAAATCTCAGTGTGAATGACAGATGAGAATGGCTACTCGATTAACATGCTGTTAAAAATGGTAGTTTTAATGTGTTTAGGAGTTTTAGTATACATTAATTCAGGGCTGCAACAACACACACACTGTCCGGATACTAATTCCAAACTCTGAGGGCGTATTCTTCAAGTATGCAGGCAAACTCATGTGCGTTACTGTAACACTTCCACCTTGATTTTTAAAAGGTTGTAAGTTGTGTTGTATGTGCTTAAATAAATCCATTAGCCTGTATAAGGAAATGTTTAGATTATTAGCTAAATCAATTAACAAAATTAAACCACTAAATGCCTCATCATTTCTTGAGTAGAACAGCAAAAAAAAATAAAACATTTCTATATAATATAGCCTAACAGGTATACCTATGTATATCTGGTGTATTATTGAGTCTGAGTAAATTGGATTTTTGGATTGGATATTTATTTAGCCTCTACACATTTCCAGAAGTCAAGCAGGTTGGATTACTTGATCAAATTTTGAGCATATGGGCTTATCTGTCTAATGTTCTTGCAGGTGATTTTACCTTTCTAATGGTTGATCAGGTGGTATTTCCTGTCTAATGGTTGATCAGGTGATTTTAACTGTCTAATGTCCGGGTGTGTATGTGTACTCCTAGTGTGCACACTGCTCTGAGGGTGTTTGTGTGTGTGTGTGTGTGTGTGTGTGTGTGTGTGTGTGTGTGTGTGTGTGTGTGTGCATGTGTGTGTGTGTTTGAGTGGGTGTACACGGTGTGTGTGGGTGCATTCTACACTACCCTCGGATGGGTAAAATGCAGAGGCCAAATTCCTTGTATATGCAAATATACTTGGCTTATACTTGGCTAATAATAAACATTTGCATTAATGGTTGAGCAGATGGGCTTACCTGACTAATGATTGAGCAGCTGGTCTTACAGTACCTGTCTAATGGTTGATCAGGTGTTCTTACCTGTCTTTTCAATCAGCCAGTGTTGATTCTGATGTACGCCATTCTTCATCCACTTGATTGGCACAATCCATTGGTAACTATGGCAATGAGAATAGAAGCAATAAACAACGTTTTGGAGGTTGTTGCTATAACTGTAGTTACATCGGTTATACCAAATTTTATGAGTATATAAAAATGGAGAAACATCATCAGCCAATGGAAGAGTTGTACTGTAACATAAACCCACTTGTAAATGGATGGTCTGTCCACCACTGCATCAGGGTCCAACAGGAAGTGCTTCTGGCTGATGGTTCCTGTTGTGGTATCTATGGTAACCAGAGGGAAGCCCATCTGAAGGATCCAGCGGTTCATAATGTCATGGACGGAGTAGGGCAGATTTACATGTAACCCTGTGCTCTGTGCAGCCTGATGAGACAATGAAGCACTTTTCGGTAAACAGCAAATTACATCAAAGTACACAAATGTTCTTTTTTTGCATCCTGTGTTTGGGGTTTACACAGGCCATATATCAAGAAATGTGTTTAAAGGGTGGCTCAGGATTTTGGACATAGGACCTAATTTCTAAGTTAGCAAGTGTGATATTTATCAGTGGAGACCGTTTTCAAAATTTCAAATTTATTTGCCTCGGGTGTACTGTGGAGGGGGTAAGGCTGTTTTTAGTGGTAGGCTAACACATACTGATGACTTGCACTAGCCTATCACCTCCGAACTCTGCAACTAGAAGGACTGGATGAAACGTGTTGAAAATGGTCTCCACTGATAAATATCACACTTGCTAATTTGGAAATGAGGTCCTACTGTATGTCCAAAATCCTGAACCCACCCCTTTAATGTATTGTTCTGTGATGTCAAGAACTTACATCCTGCAAATGGTCCCAAAGGTCAGAATATACAGTGTTGCCAAAAGCAAACTGATGCAAATAGGACTGCAAAACGGAAGAAAAATATAGAAAGAAATATGAAGAATGGATAAAGAAAGGAGAGAGAGAGAGAGAGTTAATAAATCCACTGTCAGATACTGTCATTTTGTTACCATGGGGATTATACAGTTTCAGCATAAATGTCACATCACCATAAGATACATTGTTTACAATGTCTTATTTTTTTGATAGATTATTTAGATCATTATAATGTCTATTAAACAGTTACTGTTACATTATTATTACATTACATTACAGTTACATTATTATTTGTTATACTGTATTATGAAAGCCTGATTTAAAGTGTAGCAATTAATGAATTGATTAATTTGATTGGTTGATTGATTGATTGGTCAGACTTACACTGAGTCCTTTAACGAATACGGGCTCAGACAGAAACTCCGACAGCATTCTCAGGACAGCTGCACCCTGTGACGCCAAACACACCCGATTAGTACAGAGCTAACGCCGTCTCAGAGGGAACAACACGTGACATTCCAACCATGGTTTAACACCACACACACACACACACACACACACACACACACACACACACACACACACACACACACACACACACACACACACATATACATTCTTATCCACAAGTATGCATACACCATACACATGCATACACACATACATAGACTATTCACTTACCCATACACATCAATACCAAACATGCACATGTATGTACACACAAACACACACACACACACACACACACACACACACACACACACACACACACACACACACACACACACACACACACACACACACACACTGGCAGCACACACATACAGACATGGGCAAGTGTCTGGCTCAAGCTGAGGGGTTTTACGACTGGGAACCTGCCCCCCTTTTCCTCACTTTGACCCTAATCAGGGGATCTTACCCTGGCTGACCCCTGCCTGCATACACACACACACACACACACACATCCCGGCTGGCTCCAGTTCATGCAGTCCATGACGAGACGGATTTATGTGATGAATAAACTGAGGGAAATGACTAACATCTGTTTGGGTCACCCTCTGGGCCTTACGCCGTGGTCTCCCATTAGCACCGCTCATTACAGCCAAGCTGGATTGGAACATGTCTTAACTGTTCAGCAGCCAGGCGACGCTGCGCTGGGCTCGGCCTCGTGGTAATTGGAGTTTATTTACATTCAACAAAGCAGTGCTTAGGCATTTACATTCCTGCCAGTGGACGAATGGTGATGAAGGATCTGATTACTTGGTCTTGAGTGAAAGCAAGTAAAGCAACCTTGCCTTCTACGGTTCAGCAAAACTCTGCTTTAAAAGCATGCGACTGTAACAGTTAGTTCACCACTAGAAAGGCAGATGTTTTATACAAACGTTTGATATATACTGTATATATTTTTTTAATAAAGGTCACTAAATAAAGTCAGATGACCATTGAAATGGCCATGTGGATGGACTGAGGAGCTTTCATACCTTGCTGCAGGAGATGGTGTTGAACATATTGCTTCTCTCTCTCTCTCTCTCTCTCTCTCTCTCTTACATACACACACACACACAGTCGTGCTGGTAGAATGGCCGTGTGGATGGAGGGAGGGGTTCTCATACCTTGCTGTAGGAGATGGTGTCGAACATCTGGCTGATCTCCTCTGGCTTACTGACCTCATTCTCACTGCGGGTCAGAGGGTGCGAGGAGACCAGCGAGTCTGCAGCGAAAGCTCTCTGGACGTCGCCCTGCACGATCATGTCTTTCTGTGGAGACAGGTGAAAATAAACAAAAACATCCCTTGTTGTTGTTGATGTTGTTGTTTTGTCCCTGTTTGTATTCTCGGCTAGTGTGCCGTAGCCAGAAAAGTTGTGGGTTCAATTACCAGCTTCCCAGTGAGCTGTGCCCTTGAGCAAGGCACTTAACCCCAAGTTGCTCCAGGGACAATGTAACAATAAATAAATAATAAAATAAATAATAAATGTAAATGTAAATGTAAAATGTTTTTTTCTGGATCAGTTAATATCATATGTGAAGAAAACTGAGTTTGGACTTGGATGTGTGTCACTGTTTTAAGGTCTGGGATAGCACATTTCGGTGTTTTTGTGACGCATGCCAGGTTGAATACTTGTGACATGCACAACAAAAGATGACTTTGGTCTTAAGGTGACCACAATATGAGGACAGCGTGTCTCTCCATTGTGTTTTTTTTGCCAAGTTAAGACCTTTTTAAGACCATTATGAGTGAAATGTAAGACATTTTCTTCAAAAGAAGGTGAAACAATTTACTCATACAAATTCAATACTGGTTTTAACATTAAAGATGTAACTACATTAGAATACAGAGCCCAGGATAGAGACCTGCTCTGTTCAACACAAAATGCTAAGACAAGCACGAGACTAAACAAGCATATGCAACTCAATCTAACTGAGCTTTTACACATCGAGGTTACAGGTTACATAAATGAAGAGTCATTTTTTCCTCATTCAGTTTTCCTGTGGCTTGCTCATCAGTTCTACAGATACTTCAGATTCTTCCCCATCATGCCGTGGTTAAAGTGGGAGGAATCCAGAGTTCTTCACTCCCAAAGCAAACTCATCCCACTGCTCATTCCTGCATGTGGCTGAAACAAGGTTTATTTTAGCTCAGGGGCCTAAAAACGTTCTTTTTCCATTGTTTTTGGGTTAGAATTTGCTTGAGGTTGCATGTGTGTGTGTGTGTGTGTGTGTGTGTGTGTGTGTGTGTGTGTGTGTGTGCGGGAGATTTATAAGCTCACAATATGCCAGGAGGGTTCTGCGTGGTCGGCTCCAAGATACTCCACGTAGGAGGCGAAGCCTTCGTTCAGCCACAGGTCGTTCCACCACCTCAGAGTCACTAGGTTGCCAAACCACTACAAGGAGGGAATCACATGCATGCGCACACACACATGCACACACACACACACACACACACACACACACACACACACACACACACACACACATACATATAGTTATTCTCCCAGAACCTCCTAGTCTCCAGATATATCCCTAATTCCCTACTTCTCTCTCTTTATATCTACTTCTCTTTATCTGTCTGTCCAGACTACCAAAGACCGTTTTGTTTCTGTGTGATATATATAACCCATGTCTATAAGCAGCCTACCAAAAAAACCCTCCTGTCTTTTCTTTTTGTATAGTGCCAACAGTCTGAGATCTATTAGCAGGAATGAAATCAAGCGCCTCATAAATTAAAGTTATTGTTATTCTTTTATTAGTACCATATGGGCCAGTTCGTGCGCGATGACCGTTAAAACCCTCTCCTTGTTCCCGTTGGAGGACGTCTTGGGGTCGTACAGGAGGCTCGTCTCACGGTACGTGATCAGCCCCCAGTTCTCCATGGCCCCGGCGTTGAAGTCCGGGAGAGCCACCTGGTCTAGAGAGGGGAGTGGAGTGCACCACCATCATACGGCAGCAAAACGTTTAGCCAACGTTTTGAAACAATACTGTACAATAGGGATGTTCCCGTTGTGTTGTGTGAAACGTTTAAATAGTTTTCACTTAACAATACACAAAAGTGCATGGACATGAATGTTTGATATTCTACATAATACTGACAGTGATGCAGGAGAAGAAGAAAGAATAGTTGTGATAAGACAAACGCATAAAACTTTTGCACAGGACTGTACATCAATGAGTGTCTAAAGCTTATGTGTGAAAACACAGTCTACAAATGATGAATGATGAATCTCAAAGTGCCTCATACACACACACACACACACACAGCGTCACACTCACACACACACACACACACACACAGCGTCACACTCACACACACACACACACACAGCGTCACACTCACACAATGAGTTTCTGAAGCTGATGTGTAAACACACAGTCTACAAATGATGAATGATGAATCTCAAAGTGTCTTCTGTGGCTGTGACCATACCTGATTTTGTGAGCGGATAGCTGGTGTTGTAGTACCGCTCGAAGAACTCCAGCACGCGAAGGGTTACGTTGAGGGCGTAGTCCCCATGTCCTGATTCCAGCGCCGTTTTCCTGGCCCAGATACGAACCTGTCAAAAAAAAAGGAAAACTGAATATTTCCCGTCCAAACCTCCTTGGCTCAATTACTCACTGAATGTGGAGTGTGTGTGAGCAAGGAGTGGGTGAGTTTGAAATGTGAGTGTGTGTGTGTTTGTGTGTGTGTGAGTATGTGTGTGTGCATACTGCAGAGGTTTTGAACTGCCCTCCTCATTACCCCCTTGTGGGAGTTGGTGGTGATGAAATTTATTATTATCACTAAAAACCATTATCCATTACACAATGGGCCAAGCTCACTCAACCATTTCTTGGCTTGTAAATTATAACTCGGTCTCAGGAGACGAAATAGAAATGTGTGAAAATAATCACCAGGGTTGTAGAGTCTGTTTCGTCCTTCTGGATAGAGCCAAAGTCGGAGACGATGAAGGCCAAGATGTATGTGGACATGCGTTTGGTCGGCTCAAACCTGGTGACTAGGACGTCTGTTTCATCCAGAGACGTGTGTAGGATTTCTGAGCAGGCAGGCACACATAGAGTTAGGTGAGACGGTGTTGGGGATTGGGAGCGTAAACATGTTCAGATGGCTCCACCAACACTCTGGCCCTGGCCCAACCTGTAGTAAAGAGCTTGGGTTCCTGGCCAAGGGACTTTATGGAGCGTTTTCACAACTAAGCTGTTTACATGAAATTGTGACAGACAACAGTAAAGACATACAGTATTCATTTGAGAACTTGTTGGTTGCTTTTTTGTTTACTCATGATAATCAAGAAGCATTCAAGGTGACTCTTTGAAGAAACCGGTTATGATGATGTCAGCAGTCAATGTCAGTGTCAATTGATTTATAGCTTTTTTATACACAATGGCAGTTAATCAAAAGTGTACAAACCAGCCATGAAGGTAAATGGAGGCTATTTTAGTTTTCAGTGCTGTCCTACTATGTCAAAACAGTCAAAAAGAAAGAACCATAAAAGAGCAGGTGTTTCAAAACCTTTGAACTTGTATGTACATAAATAAACAGTAAACTAAGTGAATAAATATCTAATAAACAAATAACCTCATATCTAGTGGACATGACTGAAAATCCAGAGACATGAGAGCAGTCTGTCTTTCTCTTGTCCACATCTTATCAGGTGTGAACATACTGGCCAGTCACCCACTACGGGGCCAGTGCGGGGGGGTCGATGGCTGGGGTGGGGCAGGTGTCACAATGCCTCTGTGTTCTGTGTTCTATGTTGTCTGTCACCATGGTTCTCATGGTTCCCTTACCAGCGTCTCGGCTGTTGGCCAGCGCTATGGTTCCGGGAGGATGGATCAGGGTTATGTCAAAGACCGCCTTCATGGCCGGCTCGTCGAAGCACGGGAACGCTTTCCTGGCGTATGTAGCCTGCATCTGAGTAGTGGCCACAATTCTGGTGGAAAGAATCATAATGCTAATGGTTAACAGACGCCAGGCCTATGGCACATACCCAGGCTGCATCCTGAGTAATTTATATCTGATTACACTTTATCTGTTTTCAGCTGCAATGCAAAACAGCTTGATAATGATAGCTATTGAGATTCACTATTATGATCCGCTGCATCACAGTAGGGTTCTCTGACTTTTGATTGTAAACTCAGTGAATTGTTAGCATATCTGACACAGCACAGAGTAGTGATTGCTCGGTTACACTTTACTTGGCAGTATCGACATAAGAGTGACATGACACTGTTATGAACGTGTCATAAACAAGTCATACACTTTTATGACACAACGCTTCTGTCATTAAGTGTCATTCGGTTTTTGTCATAACAAGTTAGGGTTAGGCTTAGGGGTTAGGTTTAGGGTTAGAGTTAGGGTTGCTTAGGGTTCATGTGTCATGACATTGTCATGTGTTCATGACAGTGTCATGTCAGTCTTATGTCGATACTGTCAAGTTCGGTGTTACCGATTGCTCCTTACTTTTTGACACCGTTCTCAGTGTATTCACTCCTGTAGAAGCCCTCGAGGTCATCGGCCAGCTCTCCCTGAAACTTGGTGTGGAGCTGGTAAGAATGTCCTGGGACTAGTTTGCCACTGAGCTGGACGACCAGGTACTCTGTCTTCTCCTGGAGCCATGTGGTCTTGATAGAAGGAGCTCTCGCTCTACCCAGTCCAGTCAGAGTTGCGTGATGCCCGCTGGACTTGGTCAAGTTGAGTTTGCTGGAGTGAATGAGGATCAGGTCTGTCTCCTTCTCGCACTTAAAGTCCACAGTAGAGTGTCCAGTGAAGACGTACAGGCCGTGCTCGTTCTTTGTCAGGCGAGGCCACAGGGTGACGTTGTAGTGGACTGGGTACAGAGTGTCCGGCAGACGGTACCTATCCCAGGGTTCCCTGGCCTCAGGGGCTGGAGTGGGACCCACCAGAGTCCCCCCTCCCCCTCCCCCATCTCCTCCTCCTGCAGTGCACTTGTGTTTAGAGTAGGCCACTGACAAGGCGAAAATGGTGATGGCGGCAACGACAGCCACAACAGCGGCGCTGACCGCGACAGTCCTGCTGACGTAATAACCCTGAGACATGGCCAGGCGCTGGTACAGTGTAGAACAGTGAATGGACGGACCGGTCAGTCTTAATATGCACACTAAGGCAACTACACTCTCTCATGTGTTGTCCCTATCTGGACACAGAGATGTGTTAAAAACAAAGCAAGTTGTGTTGTTTTCAACACATTCGCTTTAAGAGTGTACTAAGACGCTGGCCTTGGACTGTCCATACACAACATCCTTTGTCCTCTGTTACTCCTTCAGGAACCTAAAGCATAAGAGGAGACTTCTTTTAGTTCTAGTTCTAGTAGTGTTGTAGTTTAAGTGGCGCTCATCCATACATGTGACATTGTAAATGTATGTCCATTGGTGGGGCCCTTGTCTTAAACCAAACATTTCCCAGAGGATTGTCCAACATGAATCCAAATAAGGCTTTTGAGACTCATCAGATAAAAGGATCTCACATTACTAATGTTGTCTTAATGGCTCATATGTGCTATACACCAATTGAAAAGGATATGTAAATGTTATGACAAACATGACTAAGGACAGACTTATTTGGACTTGATTTGGAACACAGAGGCTTACTTCTTGTTCTTGTACTTTAATGTAGGGACAGTGTCATACTCATAATAAAAGACTTTGATGATGTTTATCTGAGTTGTGACACAGAGACTGATTAGAATTGTACTTGTGCTTTAACGTAGGGACACTGTCATACTCATAATAAAAGACTTGTGACTATGTGTCCATAACTGCTGATAGATACCCTCATATCATTATCAAACTAATAGCACTAACCCAAGGGCATTTATTGACTCCATATCTTTAGGCTGTTACTTTTATTGACCACCTAATCATATACAGCATTAGTCAGTCCCAGCAGACGGTAATAGGCCTTGACCTTCTCACCACACTTGGCATGTTGAACACTCACTTACATAGACTGTAGAGAGAATATCTCGGTTGTTAAATCCACTGTGAATACTGCAGTTTCAGTGGGACTTCACCCAGGACACTCCTGGCCCTATCCCAGAGTCTGAAATGCTACCCTAACATTTTAGGGACTTCAATGGTGTTGTTTGACACTCAGGATTGTCAGCATAAACCATATACTGGCCAAAAATGTACTCCAGCCAAATGCAGTGTTTCTCTGGCTATGAGTGCCATCAGCTTCAGTGGTGTGCTAAGAAAAGAGTCAGACTCTTACACCCATATTGTCATATGGCCTGTTTTAGTTTTTGCCACAGATGTTTGTTTGCCCCTTATCTGTCAAGAAGATCTAGGAGGTTGTTCATTGCGTGTGTGTGTGTGTGTGTGTGTGTGTGTGTCTGTGTGTGTGTGTGTGTGTGTGTGTGTGTGTGTGCGTATGAGAGAGAGAGAGAGAGAGAGAGAGTGTGTATGTGTGAGTGTGTGTGTTTTATATCAACCACACAAAAGAACTGTTTCTGAAACTGTGTGTCCCACAAGGGAAGGGAACAGATAAGAAGGTAGTCAGCAAACTGTACAAACAGAGAGAGCTCTGCAGCCGTTCCTATGAAAAACCACTCAGGCATCCAAATGGGGCAAATATGAGCACCTCTTGGTGGCACATCCAGCAACCGAGCAATCTGCCTATCAAGTACATTTTCTTGCACTTACTCCCACTTATCTTTTGAGGTTGGTTAAAGCGTAAACCATTATGCCACGAACATGACGATATTTGCAGCAGAAATGTGTTTTTGCTGAGATGACCCTGGTTAAGGCAAGGCAGCTCAAAGGTGTGGAGGTGTGTGGGTGGCTCTGAGCAGGCCACCTAGCGTAAATCTGTAAGAGTAGTGCTGTTGCCCACAATAAAGTCTGTTTTCCCATCATCCTCTCCTACGACAGAGGAACGGCCCACCTATCTGCAGAAGTGATGTGCAGCTGGTCAACTCATTAGGTGAGAAACTGTGTAAGTAACCTATGCTGAACAATGCTCTTAGTTACTGTATTACTGTGTAAAGGATAAGTACACACATGCATGCATGTGTACACAGACACACACACAGACACACACACACACACACACACAGACACACACACAGACACACACACACACACACACACACACACACACACACTGAGATAAATGCATTCTTGCTCTGTCTCTATCGTTCTCACACACAGACACACACACAAACACAAACACACACACTGAGATAAATGCATTCTTTCTCTCTCTCCTGCTCTCTCTCTCTTTCTCTCTCTCTCTCTCTCTCTCGCACACACAAACACACACACTGAGATAAATGCATTCTTTCTCTCTCTCCTGCTTTCTCTCTCCTGCTCTCTCTCTCTCTCTCTCTCTCTCTCACTCTCGCACACACATACACACTCACAGGCACACACAAATATCCATGCATTCACAAAGTACCCAAACACTCTTTGACGCTCTGAAACTCTCTGTTGAGTGACATGCTGAAGAGGAAGCAATATGGGAGCGTGAAGACGTGCTCACCGGCAATATGTGTGTCTAGAGACTGCATACAAACACACCCACACAAACACACACACACACACACACACAGACACACACAGACACACACACACAGAATTGTGTGATAGAGAAGACATGCTTACCAGTAACGTGTGTCAGACTGCATACAAACACTCAGAGACACACAGACACACACACACAGCAATGTGTGAGAGGGATATAGAGCTAAATTTGTCTCAATAATATTTGTATATGCGCAGAGGGGGATCCACAAATATTTCTTGATTTGCATGTGTTTTGATATCTACAAATAAAAAAATCATATTTGTAACTCGTATATTGATTTTTACAAATATAGATAAATATATATTTGTAAATAAAATGTCATTGTAAAACAGAAAACTTCATTTGTGAAATGTGATTCTGCATTTGTGGATCACCAGCACACGCATTCTTCGCTTTCCAAAGTTACTTGTTTTTGAGACGTTCTTCGCATGAAAGTCTGTTACAATGCAGTAGCGCAGTGGTTAGTGGAGCGAGCTTTGACTCCAAGGATTGTTGGTTCAAATCCAGGAGTAATAATTCTGCCAATGTTAGTTTTGGAAAGGATACATGCCAACACAAAAGTTGTAAAAGTAGGCCTAGCCAACTAACATTCGTTATTGCAATACGTTTTAATCAAAGATTCTAGAGATGAGCTCTGTTCTAGAATCTTTGGTTTTAACACCTAAAGCCTCGGTTGCTATATAACAATAAACAAATTCAAAGATCGTAATTCTTGATTTCGCTTACAAACTTACGGTTTTATGCGTTCACTAAACAAAGATTATGGAAATTAAACACCACTTTTCCATCAAAAAGCTGGTTGTAAAAGGCATAACTTGTTAGATTTAACAACTAGGTTCGCTAGCTCTGTGTGTTATGAGTCCCATAGAACAACACTGCCATCTACTGGATTAGAAAGTCTGTCAGCAGGCGAATTAGAGGTAGGCTATTTGTAGATCTGGTGGCTCCTCTGCCGCAAAGATTGTCTTAAAAACACATGTGCTGATCCACAAATGCGAAAACGAAAACTGGGTGTGTTGGTGATCCACAAATGCAAAATTAGATTTCACAAAGGCAATTACGTGTGGATTTGTGCGACTTTCATGCGAAGAACGTCTCAAAGAATGTGTGTGCTGGTGATCCACAAATGCAGAATCACATTTTACAAATGAAGTTTTCGGTTTTACAATGGCATTTTATTTACAAATGCACATCTATATTTGTAAAAATCAATATACGAGTTACAAAGTGTGCAGTGTGACAGATCGGATTAGAAGACGCCAGCGTAAACATGTTTGTGTTTTGTCCTGAGTTTGCAGCCAGCAGCTAATTTTAATGCCGACTATGTTTGTTCTTTCTGTTTCTAATTATGGCTACGGCGGACCACAGCCCCACAACATCAACAGTGTAGCTAAAGAAAACCTCTCCACAAACAAAGGCCAGGACAGGGGCGAAACGACACTAATGCTGAAACATCTGTGAATACAATCTGCAAGCCACGTCTATTCAGGCAAACTCACAGGCGCCTGTCAAAGTGAGTTATCCACCTCCCTTATCGGCTGGCCCCGAATCTAATGGATAGTCATATCATAGTCTTCCAGTGCTTCTTAACTGGTGGGTCGGGACCCAAAAGTGGGTCAAGGGAACGTTCTGAGTGGGTCGCAGAGCTTGTGTTGAAATCACTCATTTAATATTGGACCTTTTTTTTTATAGACCTTATTTGTATGTCAGTCATTGCCATGGACATAGATAGACAATGTTTATGTGACAGGTCATGTTAGACATAATTTTAGCGGTAAACACAAGTAAACAAAATGGGACAGAAACCCCAGTGTGTGGTGTGCAGTGAATTGCTGGCACATGAAACCATAAAAACTAAAATGTCACATCTAAACGTTGTCCAGAATCCAGTGGATAGCTAGATCACAGGCTATACCTGCCTAAAACAAGACCCTGCTTTATTTCAATGGGATACCATCAATCACCAACTAAAGAGTTATTCCCACCTACTGTTTGGGTTAATTAGCAGGGTTCATTTAAAGCCAAAGTCAGCTTTATTGTCAATCCTGCTGTTTGTACAAGACATATAGAGAATTGAAATCAGGCCCACAGTAGGGACATTAATTGACATTGACATGAGTGACGATAGATTCTTACCCTCATGCAAAGCATTGTGAGTGAAACTTTTCACTGAGTGTGGAGCGTGTTCCTTTCCTCTCTCCAGCCCTGTAACTGTCCCTCTGCGGCCGTGGGAGGGTGCAGTCGAGAGCCCTGTGCGCTCACACGAGGACGCGGAGAGCGAGGACGCAGCTTCTCAAGTTCTCCCTCAACGGCTACATGTGTGGAATCAATCAGTTGGGTAGAGAGAGAGAGAGAGAGAGAGAGAGAGAGAGAGTCTACACAGCTGCAAGCAGCAAGACTCCCAGCTCTCTCTCTCTCTCTCTCTCTCTCTCTTTTCCCCTTCTCTGTCCCTCTCTTTCCTCTCCCGCTTTCTCTGCATTTCCACTTTTATGAAAGAATGTAGTTCACATTCACATTCCAACACTTGGGACTGGGGAAACCAATCCATAAACAAACAAACAAACAAACAGAGTAAACAAGCACAAGCAAAACAAGGAAAACAAGTCAACAGGTTTCTCACCAAGGCATGCTGAAAAAGAACAGAGGAGGTGCGATCAGGAGCGGCACAGCGCAGAGCAGAGTAGAGAAGGATGTGCGTACCGTGCGATCAAGACTGACTACAGGGGTGTATGTGGAGCATCCAGGATACAGCTAAAGGGGAGCTTACACACTCACTCTCTCTCTTTCTCTATCTCTCTCTCTCTCTTACACACACACACGCTCAGCCCCTGGTCTGTGAAGGAGGGGTGGAGAGGTGGGGGTGGGGGGGGGGCATGTAAGTTCTTCATGCATGGCAGGTTTCCGGAGCTTACTCATAATTTTGCAAGGAGGACTGGGGGAGGAGAGAAGGAGGTGTGTGTGTGTATGTGTGTGTGTGTGTGTGTGTGTGTGTGTGTGCTTAAAACTATAATGTGGTTAACCAGTTGTCTAGGACCTCGTCCAAACTCAACATCGCAACAGCAGAAGTGACAGCTGTCAGACAAGAAAAGGCAAGTCAAGAGAACATAATTATATTTGCCATGCGTTGCAGTACAGCAGCGCAAAGAACGAGAGATGAAGAGAAAAAAAGAATGTTGAGACTGTCAACTCTTAGACAGGATGATGATAAAGAATCTGTGTGTGTGTGTGTGTGTGTGTGTGTGTGTGTGTGTGTGTGTGTGTGTGTGTGTTTGCCACAGTGTGTGCCAACAGTTTCCTGAGCAGGATGACAAGGTTTACTCAAAAAGTTAGTATCAACCATACACATCTTAGAGAAAATCAGCAAAATTACAGTGCATGCGGGCAGTTTTAAGATCTACTTAATGTCACATTGAATAAGGATGTTAGCACAGTTTTTCATTTTAAGTTACTCACCCAAAAAGTGATAATACACATGGCACCTTCTTGAGAAATGTTGCTTCAAAATGTTCCTGAGTATTGTTCTATGGGAATGTTCCCATTGATATGGGGCAACATTCTTTTTTACTTTTATCAACTTTAATCATCAGTAGGCAAATTCTTATGCCATCCAATCAGAACACAAGGAACTGGTAATGTGGTTGCCCAGCAACAGTGCTCAGAACGCTGTCCCATGTATCTTTCTATGATCTTGACCCTTACACTAAGCAATGCAAATGTATGTAACTGCACTGTTGTTATCAATGACACTACAGAGGGGTATTCCAGAAAGGAGGTTTAACAAACACTGAGATAAAACTTAACCTCTGGGTTGTCTGAACCTGTGGCGACTAAACCCGAGCTGTCGGTTCCAAAACACCGGTTACCAGTTAGTTCAATCAACCCTGTGTTAGATAACCTAGAGTTGTGCGCGTTCACGGCGAACTTATAAAGGCATCATCTATTGAGAGTCGAAACCATGAGTGAAACCGGCGAAAGGAATTGAGCACCGTATTTTTTAGAGGCGGAGTAGTCGAGGCTTACGAGGAGGAGAGAACTGTAATAACAAAAAAAGAGCAATAGGCCTACTTAAGCGCCTGCGTCCGAGACCTTGCTTGGCAGAGAATAGCCTAACTGACCGTGTAAAAGCGTATGTTTAAGATAGCCTATTTAATGTCAAAAGAACAATTAAATAATTCACTGGACATCACGTATTGTATTGACTGCTTTGAATGATGCTTTCTTAAACTAGCCTAGTTGTCACAGATTGAGTGGGCCATAGAATTCTTTGAGAATCCCAAATGTAATGTTCTATTTTAACGCGGGTCCTGCAGCTGTGGGCCAAGTTAAACTTTTGCGCTCCATCATCGGAAGGGTGAATGTCGGAAGGCATGGGTAGCCTATTGGACACATTTCGGTGCACATTTGGAAAATTTAATAAGTGATGCTGACCTGCCAGTTGGTGAAACTACACTTTAATGATCCTCGTGGGTTTGTGTCCAGGAAAACGAATGAAGTTGCGCAGGAACTGCTTTAGCGCAAGGCAAACTTTACGCACCGACCGACAGCTTGCCGATATGCTCTGCGTGTCCAACACTACAAAAACTCCCAGTCGGAGAGCGTGTGTAGCCTATTTAAAACATATTTTATCCCAAATGGCATCAGCATTCTTAACCAAACGTAGTGACAACATGCAGGCTGAGCTGTACAGCTATATTTAAACGTATTTATTAATTTTCTATAGGCTATGTTTCCCCTTTTTTGTACTGTACTTGTTTTAATTAGCCTATATCTTCAATGTTTCTGAGATGTTGTTTGTCCACATCTGTCTGGTGAGCCAAACACAAATGTCCATATGGTGTAGGCTAGCTAGCCTACATTAAAGATTTATTTTATTCTATTCTAATCCACCATGCGTAATGTAGGGATGGAGAATGCTTTTCAAGTAGCCTATATTTAGGATTCAGCTGAAAAACTCTAGCGCTCTTGAAAAACTTGTTTGGAAAATAATGGATAGGCTATCATGTGATGTCGTGGTCTTATCGCCCTCTCACGGTGAATTGCACGGATGAATATTACATAATTTTGTGCTTCTTTGTCAATCGGACCTTCGTCGAAATGAAACGCCATTGCGTGACAAGTGTAAAAATAGCGGCCTGATTGAACATGCACTAAAATAACCGAACATAATTGAACATAACCTGAACAAAACCTACCCCCTACCAGGTTAAGTTCAGAGCCTGTTACCATAGTTACTTACATAGCCTGATCATTTTTGAGCTTTCTGGAACTGAAATCCCAGGTTTACCCATTTACTCTGGGTTTACATACCCAGTTCAGTTCAGAGCCTATGTTACCATAGATACTTACATAGCCTGATCATTTTTGAGCTTTCTGGAACTGAAATCCCAGTTTTACCGCTAACTCTGGGTTAACATACCCAGTTAAGCCAGTAAACCTGCTTTCTGGAATACCCCCCAGGCACAAGGCCTGAGTACGGTTGGAACTAGAATCATGCAATAGTATGTGGCCCTATACGTCATTTCAATGAGTTACCAACATCGACCCAAACGTTTGTCCCCGTTACTCTCCATGTGGCTGAGAGTAGACTTAAAGGAGTGATGTGGAATCCTGTAGGATTCAGGTTGTCTTGAACGCAGTCCCTTTGACTTGCAGTGTTTTTGATGCAGTGCCACACGTGGTACAAGGTGGTATTACAAGAGAACCGGCCGGGCACTAGCTGGTTTGGATGCTAACTTCAGTGGATATCTGGAGAACACAGAGGATGGGCTTTTTTGACATTTCATCAAAACTTTCGTATTTGCACATTCTGTTGCTAAAGTCATTTTTCAATGATCTAAACAAATCCTTGTTGCATTGTTAATTGACCTCTACATTAACAGATTTCCCCCCTAAGAATTCCATTATCTTATCATTGATTCTTATCATGATGCATATCATAGGGGATCACGTTCAGAGCAATTTTGAGAATGACACAAACGCCAATAATAATCCATCGAATTTTAGAAAATGAAGAATATTCTGGAGACTTTTTCATTTTGTTGTTGTTGTTCAGTGTGGCCATTCATATCGTTACAGCTTACAGCTTACGTTACTGTCTTAGTTCTTGTGTGCGGATTGGCCTTTGGTCTCTCACAGTGCCCTGCACTCAGATGACCCCCAGCCACACTGGAACAGTTTCACTCACAACACCACCCTCCTCAGCTCAGATCACTGAGCATTAAGCAAATCATTACTTTGTAATCCACTCTGTGGGGAATTAGTGCAGACTGAGGTACCTGAGTGACTGTCTATGAAGCGCTGGTTTAGCACACAAGCATTCTTGCAGTACACTAAGCAGCGTTAGTGCACCACTTCGAAAGTTTGTTTAGATCCAGTGACACTGCAATCATGGAAACGGAACGTCACACTTTGGTACTCTATTAGTGCGCCAGTGACTGTGCCAGCCACTCTCTGTTGTCTTCTAACTTTTACTCTCCTGTTGTGCACCGTTGGATGGACACCGTGTTTATAATAGTTATTCATTTTCTACCAGGGACAGTTGGTGAGAGCCGAGATAAAGAGAAACAAAAAGTTAGTTCACTCCTATCTGTGTCACCTCATGATAAGTTTATTTCACATTAGCTCTCTGGAAAACAAAACAAAAATAACATCAACACAGTGACTTACTTTAACCTGTGGAGGAGTAAATTCAGTTCGCCAGAGAGTTAATTATTTTCCTGGCTCCTTCTAGAATTCTACGCAAACGTTCTATAGTTTGAGTGTTCTTAAAATTGTTACAGAAAAGTCCCTGAGGGTAATTGTTGCATCATAGTACGGAACTTTTTTTGAAAACGTTCTAATCACATATTTGTCATCGTACTCCCAGGGGCCCTGATCACATATTTGTGACTGTACTCCTCAACAGGTTAAAAATGGAAGAATGAAGGTTTGAGCCAGTGTGACTAAGCCACCACCATATTTTCTCTTTCAGAATAATAATTACATTCCTCTCAACTCTTGTTATTATTTCTGTTAGCTATTGTTAATTTCTCCTTGGTGTTTTTTTATAACTATATTTTTTACATCCATTGCACAAGTCTGTGCTAAAATGGTGTACCAAGAGCTGTGTGAATACAATGAACACTAAAAAATTACATTTACAGTAATGTTTACACAACTCTGTTGTAACATCAAGCTCTGAACACTGACACATTTTTATCAGCTTCCCCTATCTAGGGTCAACAGCCAAGGTCAGATCAGGTAGAGTAGCCCCAGTTTGAACTGTGTCTAACTGTGTCTGTGTCTAACTATGTCAACAACGACTATTCGTGTTCATCAGTTCTACCATAAATTCCAAATCTGTATGACTGAACAAAACAAATGAAGCAAAGAAAAACGGCAGGTATTTTTCAGTGAACTTATACATCAGGGTGGCATGAACAAGAAAAAAAGAATTCTAAATATTCAATCGTATAAAGTTAACCAAAAGTGTGTGTTTCCCATATGTAGGCTGCAAGTTTTAGCATCACACTTCCAATGAAGTGTGCCCCTGTTAAGCTGCTGGAGTTGTTGAAGAGAGGTATGCGTGTGTGTGTGTGTGTCTGTGTGTGTGTGTGTGTGTGTGTGTGTGCTATAGTGAACATATGCATAACGCTGGCAGAAATCTTACATTATATAATTCCATGATGCTTGCTTTACATTACATTGTATGTACTATATGGATCTCCTTGAATCCTTGAAGTCAGGTTGAACCACGTTTCTAAAAGTGCATTTTGTTTCAAATCTTTTATTGTGAAAAACATTTCAAAATATTACACATTTATACACATTCAGAGTTTTTTTTAAAGTAGGAAATAACAATACAAATAATAACCCACACACAACAACAAATAACAAAGCCCACCCCCCACCCTCACACCCCACCCTCACACAAACACATAACCCACCCTCACACAAACACATAACCCTCCCCCCACCCTCACACAAACACATAACCCACCCTCACACAAACACATAACCCTCCCCCCACCCTCACACAAACACATAACCCACCCTCACACAAACACATAACCCTCCCCCCACCCTCACACAAACACATAACCCACCCTCACACAAACACATAACCCACCCCCCACCCTCACACAAACACATAACCCACCCTCACACAAACACATAACCCACCCCCCACCCTCACACAAACACATAACCCACACCCCACCCTCACACAAACACATAACCCACACCCCACCCTCACCCCCCACCCTCACACAAACACATAACCCACCCCCCACCCTCACACAAACACATAACCCTCACACAAACACATAACCCACCCCCCACCCTCACACAAACACATAACCCACACCCCACCCTCACACAAACACATAACCCACACCCCACCCTCACCCCCCACCCTCACACAAACACATAACCCACCCCCCACCCTCACACCCCACCCTCACCCCCCACCCTCACACAAACACATAACCCACCCCCCACCCTCGCACCCCACCCTCACCCCCCCCCTCACACAAACACATAACCCACCCCCCACCCTCACACAAACACATAACCCCCCCTGGGACTTCCTGATCTATTACATTGATGAGGCAATAAGATATTATGGATAAACAAAACAACATCTTAACAAGATCAATGAATATGCTGGAGAAGGGGATACCAAATCTCCTCGAATTTCTCCAGTCTGTTTGATAGCACATACCGTATCCTTTCTAGGTTCAAAAGTCGGATCATTTCGTCTAGCCACATTTTAACAGAAGGGGTCTCACTTTTCTTCCAAAATTGTAAGAGTAGTTTCTTAGCTGTAATTAACATGTATGATAGCAATTTTTGCTGGAGTACTGGGAGTGAATTAAACTTATCTGACACGCCTAGCACCACCAAAATTGGATCTGGTTCCAGTGAAGTCTTAAGCATATCTGATATTGATTTAAATATCTGGACCCAAAATGGTAAAATCTTAGGGCAAAGACAGTAACTGTGAAGTAGAGAGGCTTCATCTGCCATACATTTATCACACAATGGGGAGATTTCTGGGAATATCTTGTGTAGTTTTGTTTTTGAGAGGTGGAGTCTATGGATTATCTTAAACTGAATCAAACAATGTCTTGAATTAGCAGAGCATTTATGTATGTTTTCCAAAGCATCATCCCAGAGTTCTTCACTTATTCCCTCCCCAAATTCTTGTTCCCAAAGAGTTTTAATACCCTGCGTAGATGGTACGGACCTGCTTAATAGTGCAGAATAAAGTGTTGAAATGAGATGCCTAGCTCCGCCTCGAAATATAAACAACACATCCAAAGTTGTGGGTTCAACACAATCTAGTTTGGGTACATGTTTCCTCACATAGTCCCTCACCTGTAGATATCTGAAGAAATTATTTTTATGTAGACCATATTGACTTTGAAGTTGGCTGAAAGAGGCAACATTTTTATTAATGAAAAGATTTCCAATGTTCAGAATACCCAACTCTCTCCATTGTGAAAAGGCAGAGTCCATATAGGATGGAGGAAAAGATGGATTTTTAGCTATAGGTAAAGAAAAGGAAGGAGACTTAGCATTGAACCTTGACTTAATCTGTTGCCATATGCGAATGCCATTATAGATTATACAATTATGACTATAGCAAGCCTTCTGAATTTTTGTTGGTGCTAATACCAATGTGCCAATGTCATATGGAGCACAGTCTGCTCTTTCCATTACAATCTGGATGGATCTTTAAAAGTGTGATCCAACCACATAATCATAATGCGGAAAGCACAGGCCTGATAATAAGAAAAGAAATCAGGGAGACCCATGCCACCATCTAGCTTTTTTTATTCTAGGTGTCTTGTAATCCCACAAAAATGGAGTTATAAGTGTATCAAGCTGTTTAAAGAATTTCTTAGGGAGGAAAATTGGGATATGTTGAAAGAGATATAAGATTTGTGGGAGAAAGACCATTTTTATTGCATTAACTCTCCCTGCTAGTGAAATAGGGAGTGATTTCCAAAACTCAATGTTATTCTGCAGCTTAGATATTAATGGAGGGAAGTTGTACTTGTACAGTGATTGAAAGTCCTTAGTGACTCTGATACCTAAATATGTAAATTCTTGCAGTGATATCTTAAAAGGGAACCCCTGTAAAGCTGAGAGGTTGTGTGTTTTTACCGGCATTAATTCGCTCTTTGACCAGTTGATCCTATAACCTGAAAAACTTCCGAAATGAGATATCAGATCTAGTATGGCTGGTATTGAGGACAAGGGTTTAGTCACGTCCAATAATATATCATCTGCATAAAGGGAAATCTTATTTGATGTATTATTGATGTCATATCCATGTATGCAGACCTCAGACCTGATCTTTTGTGCCAAAGGCTCAATGGCCAGGGCAAATAGTAAGGGTGATAAGGCACACCCTTGCCTTGTACCTCTGTGCAAGAGAAAAGGCGGAGAAGGAATGCCATTAGTTAAAATTCTGGCACTAGGTCTGTCGTACAAGACCATCAACCACTTTTTGAAATCGTTACCAATTTTATATTTTTCTAGCACAGAAAATAAATAAGGCCACAATAATTTGTCAAATGCTTTCTGTGCATCTAATGATAGGATAACTAGATCAGATGACTTCTTTTTCTGAGAGTAAATAATGTTAAAGAGGCGATTAAAGAAGGAATGTCTGTTTGGTATAAAACCAGTTTGGTCCGGATGAACAAGTTTACTAATTAAAGAGCTAAGCCTGAGAGATAGAGTTTTAGCTAGTATCTTTTGGTCAGATGTCAAAAGTGATATGGGTCTATAGTTGCCCACTTCTATTGGGTCCTTCCCTTTTTTGGGTAATACTGTTATGATGGCCTCGTTAAGTGAGGGAGGTAAAGTGCCATCTTCTTTTGCTTGTGTATACATTCTCAGAAGGTAAGGAGAGAGAAGATCACTGAATTGCTTATAAAACTCGTTTGGAAACCCATCGGGCCCAGGGGTCTTACTATTTTTCAACAATTTAATTGTTTCCTGTATTTCTTCAACAGAGAGCTCTGCATTAAGAAAATCCTGATCTCGCTGTTCTAAAGCGGGAAGGTCACAGCTCTCCAGGAAGTTGTCTATAACAGAACAATCTGTTCGAGAAGAGTATAACTCCTCATAAAACTGTTGAAACCTTTGATTAAAGGAATTATCCGGAGTAAAATGCACTTTAGATCGATTTACGGATGATTGGGGGTACATACGTTGAGTTGACATCAAAATCATGTCATTCGGATGTGTTTAGAGAAAGTTCGATTGTACCGTTTTCAGTCACACAACTCGTAGCCTGGAAGTGAGCAGGGCATTTCAATTTCGCCGCTACAAAACGCTATTTTTATACCTCTTCTACAGTTCCAAACAACATAACACTTACGTGGTAGTGAGTAGAGGGTCCCTAAAGCCAAACCGAAGTATCCCGAGGTCTTTATGTGGTCGAATAGAGAGTCCAGAATGAATTTCATTAAGCCAGTACCTTTCCGGAAATGTTGCCATCTTTGCTGTAGGAGTCTTATTGCTGGGTGTGTTGTAACACGCTCTGGAAATTCACAATTTCGTCCCCGTTTAAAAAAAAAAAAAACATAGTCCAGTATTTCTTTCGAAATTGAAATGAAGTTGTATGGACTGGACTATGTTTTTTTTTTTTTTTAAAAGGCGACGAAATTGTGAATTTCCAGAGCGTGTTACAACACACTCAGCAATAAGACTCCTACAGCAAAGATGGCAACATTTCCGAAAAGGTACTGGCTTGATGAAATTCATTTTGGACTCTCTATTCGACCACATAAAGACCTCGGGATACTTCGGTTTGGCTTTAGGGACACTCTACTCACTACCACGTAAGTGTTATGTTGTTTGGAACTGTAGAAGAGGTATAAAAATAGCGTTTTGTAGCGGCGAAATTGAAATGCCCTGCTCACTTCCAGGCTACGAGTTGTGTGACTGAAAACGGTACAATCGAACTTTCTCAAAACACATCCGAATGACATGATTTTGATGTCAACTCAACGTATGTACCCCCAATCATCCGTAAATCGATCTAAAGTGCATTTTACTCCGGATAATTCCTTTAATATCTTTGTAGGAAACCAATATATCCCCCTGTTCTGATTTTAGTTTAGTTATTGTGCGATCACTCTCCATCTTTAGTTGTCTAGCAAGTAATTTATGAGGCTTTTCCCCAAATTCAAAATACCTTTGTTGTGTGAACAAAAAGGCCCTGGTTATACAATCTGATATTATTTGATTGTATCTATACCGCAGTGAAAGTATTTTCTTGTATTTGTCAGTAGAAGGGCATATAGCATTTTCTCTGTCCATTTGGTTGATTTGTTTTTCAAGCTCAGTTAGTTCAGTCTGTCTCCTTCTCTTTCTTTCAGCCTGAAAAGATATTATGGATCCTCTAACATAAGCCTTTAATGTTTCCCACAATATAGATGGTGATGTTTCAGGTAGATCATTCATTTCAAGAAAGAAAGTAATTTGTGACCCAATATATGTACAAAACTCTGGCTCTTTCAGGAGTTGTGGGTCAAGTCGCCACATCCTATCTCGTTTAGGTAGGTCATTAAGCTTTAAAGAAAATGAGACAGGAGCATGATCTGAAATAATTATATCATGATATGTAACCTTATCTATTAATGATATTAATTTAGAGTCTGCCAAGCAATAATCAATCCGTGTATATATATTGTGAACATTAGAGTGAAAAGAATAAGCCCTCTCTTGTGGATGAAAAATACGCCATACATCAAAAATATTTGAATTTCTCAAAAATTCCTTTAGAAATATGCTAGACTTTGAAGATGGTGCTCTACGACTTGATGAGCGATCCAGATATGGGTCTAGTACCAAGTTCAGATCACCTGCTATAAGCAGATTTGTATTGGAAACATCAGGAATCTGGGAAACAACATGTCTAAAAAAAGAAGGTGAGTCTATGTTGGGCCCATAAATATTTACCAGAGTGATTGGAAGTGAATAGAGTTCACCTACTAATATAAGAAATCTACCATCTCTATCAGCAATAGTGGTTTTGTGGGTAAACGGAGTACCTTTTCTAAATAAAATGGCTACACCTCTAGCTCTTACTGCACATGTTGCATGATACATTTGACCAATCCATCTGCATCGTAATTTAATATATTCATTCTTATTCAGATGAGTTTCTTTCAGAAATATTATGTCACTGGACAGTGTTTTTAAATGTGCTAGGATTTTGCCCCTTTTTACTGGCTGATTCAGACCTTTAACATTCCAGGTAACTACAGTAATTAGTCTCCCCTTCCCCAGTTGTGTCACATTACTTTGTGACATTCTAGCAAAAAGAAAAACATTTTCAGCCTCATCAACCAAATCAAAGTGTCAGTTTGTTTTTTAAAGGGGCACCAGGCAACGTTTTCGTGTTAATTAATCATCTTCGTAAGTCGGTATATGGTATATGGTTAAATGCAGTGGCTTAACAACCCAATGGTGGGCCCAGGTGCGAGAGCGCTACCCGGGACCCATACCTACATACTGTGGCCCAGGATGAATTAGCTCTGATACATGCAATACACATTAAGGGTGACTTCAATTGTTTATGCAAAGGGCCTGAGGCACCGAAGTAGTTTAGTAGTTACAGATTACAATTTCAAATAAAAAACACACGACTACAGGATCCATTACATGTGAAAAAATTAAAAATAATTTTATTAACAGCCTGCAGGCCAGGGTAATCTAATATTACTGCATTAACATCAACTCGCATGGAATTATGGGAACACTCAATGCGCTCAATGCGCCTCTTCAACCCTCTGCTGAAACTGCAAGATTGCTTGCTTATATCTCGCACTTCGCAGAAACAAAACTTAATGTAGCCTAACTTATTTAACGGTGCAGAAACCAAATAAAATCATTCATATGCATACAATCCCCAATATGCGTGAATTAGGCCATTAGAAGAAGGCCATCTTACGAGCCTTTCGTTGTGCAAAATCGTCAACGATGTTCCCAATATTTAATGCTCTGGCGCTAGTATTTTCAATGAACAGGATAGCTAACCCACTGAGCCTCTCCTTCCCCATGCTGCTCCTTAGGTATAGGTCTTAATAAGTTTGAGTTTGGAGAAAGATCGCTCAGCTGTTGCCACAGTCACAGGAAATGTCAGAAACAACATGAGAGCAGTACACACTTCCTCGAATGTGGATGTTACACTGTCATAATCTACCACCAGTATTTTGGCAAGTTGAAAAATAGATGACTTCTGTGAAATCTCTGCTTTAAAGCAAGACCTGAATGAGAGGAGTTGTGTTGGGAATGTCGGTGCAATGTCCCTGCTATAATGGTCTGACAAACGTCTTGCCTTTTCAAGCAGTTCATCATCACCTGCGAGTTGAAGGGTCATAGGACGTAAAGACTCAAACACATGACAAGTTTCCCCCATACTTGCAAATCTTTGGGAGAGCTGACTGATTATGATGTCCAGAGTTGCATTAAATACCTGCACTTTGAAGTATCTCTCTGCATCGGTTAAGCGCTCATCTAACGATAGTTCGTCAAAGGGTGGCTTCACTCTCTCTAAAAAAAAAAAAAAAAAAGGAGGCAGGGCGAGGGTAGCGACGGGCCCCGGGAGGTCACGGGCCCTGGTGCGACTGCACTTGCTGCACCTACTATAGTTACGCCACTGGTTAAATGACTCATTACGGGGCGAATGAAGGCTCTCTCGCCCGCCCCTACTGCCTGTAGAAAGAATATCCCACTTGCAAGTTCGGTGTATCCTACCCGCCGACCGAAGCAGGATCAGTTTACAGCACAGAGGCAGGCTAACGAAACGCTAGAGATTGTTGCAAACGTGTAGCCTGGGTGTTCCCATGCTGCCTTGCGCGCGATTTGATTCACGCTGCTAAGGCAGCCTGGAGACCATGGAGCAAATTTTCGCCTGAGATAGGGGACCAATCACAGAACAAGGGGGAAAGCAAGACGATGATGAGCTATGCACAGACGCATTTGATAGACATCAGTGGCACCCAATAAACGGATCTGGGCATTTTTTTTCAAATACGAGAAAATTAACGTTTGGTTCCCAGACCACGTCTCATTGAGAAGTGGTGGCGCTAGCCAGGCTAGCAAACGTGTGTATAATGGCAGAGCCGGCGAAGAAGCAGCGAAAACCCTTGACTGAAGACGCAAAGAAAAGGAAAAGAGCTTCAGACCAAGCGAGGGGGAGTTTCGTAGAGAAAAAGCATCAGGCTTGCCTGGTGTCCCTTTAAGGAAGACCCTATCCCTCCCACCCAATGAACTTAGTGTCTGGCCTATACTAATGAACCCCTCATAGTAAGGCACGACCCCTCTAAGGAAGTTACATAAAGAAAAAAGAGACAAACATATAAGTGGTAAACAAGACATACCCAGAATACCTCCCTAACCTAACACTTCTTAGTAAGAAGTAAAATAGCTCCAGAACTAAGTATATTTTTTCTAACCATAGTAAACAACATTAGTAGTCAACACAAGCATTTAGCATGCACCAACAAATAGACATAATCACCACGTCATCGGGGAATAGAACTAGACTGTCCGTCAATCTTCTATCACACCATCGGGGCTGCTGTCGTGATCAGACGGCTGCTGGTCTCCTCTGGTCTTGTTGCCGAAGTGGCGCTTGGCAAATTCACAGGCTTCTTTGGCATTTGTATACTGTCTCCTTGCCATTGAAAGTCACTCTCAGCTTCGCCGGGTAAACCATTCCATACCGAACTCCCGGTTGGTCTCGGAGAAGTTCCTTGGCCCTATTAAACGCAGCTCTGCGCTTCACCACATCAGGAGTAAAATCGGGAAAGATGTGAATACTTTGTCCGTTGAAGGAAAGATCTCTCAAATCGGCGGCTCGTTTAAGCACCTTTGCAACATCTTGGTAGTAGAGAAGTCGTGCAATAAGAGCGCGAGGCGGCGGATTTTCACCCTCCGCTCTCCTCCGCATAACTCTGTGTGCACGATCCACCAACGGTTGCTCTTCCAATGACAGCGCGTCTTTCAGGAGCCCAGATACAAATTTTCCAGTATCCATGCCCTTTTCAGAGCCTTCTGCCAACCCCACAATCCTCACATTTTGTCTCCTTGAACGTCCCTCCAAGTCATCACATTTCTCTGTAAGACGGTCAACTTCTGTGCACAGACGTTTCACCTCTGACTGGAGTTTGACGATAGCATCCGAACTGTGTGAGGCTGACTGCTCCAACTCCGTGATAGTTTCGCTGTGTTGGTCAGTGGAAGCCTGCAGTGTTGTTATATCAGCACGAAACTCCGTTTGGAAAGTAGACAGTTCTCCCCTAATCGCAGATGCCATCTCCGCGATTCGAGTGTCAATAGTCTGACATATTTCCATTTTAGTGAACTGGAGATCAGAACGGATTGACCCGATAGCTTCCAGGATTGTAGCATGGTTCGTCGAGGAGGTGTTAGCTTCCTCTGTATCTGCAGCATTAGCTCCGTCTTTCTTTCTGCCTTGAGACTGTTTGCCTGTTTTCATCTTGGCTCCCAATGAGTGAAAACGTCGTCTAGTGTTTATTTAAGTATCACTTGTGCGATATAATGTCCAAGATATCAGGTTATAATACCATTTTAATCAACCCATGCGGGAGCTATCAAGGGAAGCGACCTACCACGCCATGGCTCACTAGCGCCCCCCTGATAGTGCATTTTGATGTGGTTGTGTTGCCATGGCTTTAGCTGCATAAAGTTTAAGTAGGTCATTTGGCACCATATTAAACACTACAACAAACTTACTTGGTATGATGATAACTTAGAAGTGATGGTTCACATCTGCATTTCCCAGCAAACTGTGTATGTGTTTCATTTGTGTTGTGTGTGTTGTACGGTGTGTGATATATGTGCCAGTTTGACTGATTCAGATTAACCACAGCTACGAGGAATGTTCAAAAGTGTGTGGACTATAGTCGTGGTCAGAAGATTAGTCTAATGTAAGAAGAAGGCTTGGGTGCATGCTGTCTCATTCGATTAATTTAGTTTTCTTTGTGTGTGTGTGTGTGTGTGTGTGTGTGTGTGTGTGTGTGTCTGTGTGTGTGTGTGTGTCTCTCTCTGTGTGTGTGTGTGTGTGTGTGTGTATAAGGGAATTGCTATGGAGCATTACTGAGCTCCACATAATGATCTGCCAAGCTAATGCTAAGATGGCTCCATCTAAAATATGTGGGCTCTGTTAAAGTAAGGTTCCAGGTAATGATTTGTCTAACTTCCAGGTTAACACTATACAAGAGAAATTACTCATGAGACATTACTCATGAACACACATGGGCGATCGTTCCATTCACTGTGTACATCTGAGAATAAGTTTTTTTTAGTTTGTGTATAGTGAACTTTGTGTAAACAGCCTATGTAAGTGCTATCCTTTAAAGGACCTTAATACATCAGTTTGCCATCTCCCATTAAAGGAATCAGCCTATCCTTAGTCGATAATGTGTTTTGTTTTTTCTTTGACATTTGAGAGCAATATAAAATGAACAAAAATATGTTTGAGATCTAAAATGAAAACCCCCAGTGAACATCTGAGAGTATTTCTGAATGGACTGTTACATGGGCGTATTTAATGCCTTTAAACTGGATATGGGAGACCACCCGCACTTTTATTGATACTTCACATTCCAGTGCATTCCTCTTGGCTCTAAGTCCCTGAAAAGCCATCCTGAAAGAGATGCATGTGTCTTAGAGGACCGCCTCTATTTGTGCAGTCTGTGGCCGGGACTACAGATGCCGGTTCCCCAGATCCCGCACTGACATATGACTCCAATTTCCTGACAGAAAATTAGAACAAGACGGTCCTCTCTGTGGACGCAGAAAGTCCGCTAAGGAGTCACCACCATATTATTCACCTATAAGTGCTGTGTGTGGAGGCATGCTGATTGTGCAATACACATGATTCAGCTCTGCACACACACACACACACACACCCACACACACACACACACACACGCACACACACACCAAAACCAACTTCCTTCTTACTGCATGTCAATGATTGCTTTCATTTAGAACTCTTTACAAATGCAACTTGGGGTGCCCTGCTCAAGGGCACAATGGTGGAAGCCAGGAATTGAACCCACAACTTTCAGGCTACTGCACCCTAGCGCAGCTCCTTAACCACTACACTACCACCATGTAGCATGTTAAGTTAAGAATTTAATCACTTAACAGCAGATAGCTTTTACAACTGTAGAAATCAGATTTATTTATTTCATTTATTTTTATTTTACCTTTATTATACCAGGAATTCTCATTGAGATCAAGAGTTTATTGTACAAGAAAGACCTGGCCAAGACAGCAGCAGTGCAGCACAGACCACAAACTCAACATGATACACAAAATCAAACACACACACACACAAACACACAAGGTACAACCCGTGGACCAGGGGCGTGCAGAGACCTTTGAGGGGCAGGGGCTCAAATTTAAAAAAAGGGCACATGGAAGAAACGCTTCAGAAAACGTGTTAACTTTATTTAAAACTTATTTTTGATTACAACCCAATAGAGAATACATAGGCTACATGCAAATTATATCAAAATAAAACATCTTCCATCTTATTGATTAAATTCAAAGCTATAATTTTAATAGCCTAGAAATCTAGACGCACCCTAGCGGCAGCAAATTTTTAGCGTTATTGCCTAGTCTGGCTTGTCAGGCTATAATTTTAATGTTTATCACAGTGAACTACCACCATTAGCAAGCTGGTGTCTTGCAGATTCACGTGCTGTGCGTGAGTGAAATGAACATAATGTAGCCTAGGCCTACTGTAAACAGAGAACAACTACAGTAGCCTATTTAGAAAAGGTTTGCCTACTCTGTTTTTATTAACTAGGTCTACTACTATAACAGTAACCTAAACAGAATATGTTATGAACGTTCAGCCTTAGATTTTCGAAGCTGCCAGGTTATTGAAATGGATGGACCATGACATGGTTAAAACGGCTTTGATAGCCTACTTCATTAAACATAAAACAACTTTAAACATTTTATTCTCTATCTCTAAGCTGAATACTATTGCATGTTCAGATAGGCTAACTGCCAAGTGACCTTACCGTGCTCCCAAACGTCTCCTGCAGCACTGTGCCTGCGTGCACCTTCTGAGAGTTCACTGAATGTCTGACGTCACGGATTGGTGGCCGCAAGGCATTTCAATTATCACAGACATTTTTTATTTTTGTAAATTTCTAATTTCACAAACTATTAATGAGACATTTTAGGGAATATTCACGTTGGAACTAGCGAAAGTATTACACATTTTAAAAAGTAAAAAACGGGTCTTGTCAAAAGGGCACTTGGACATCAAAGGGGCAAAAGGGCAGGTGCTAGAGCCCCTGTAGCCCCCCTTCTCTGCACGTGCCTGCCGTGGACCTCCAAAGGCGCCATGCAGAGACCACCATGAGATGACGTTATGCAGTATGTCAAAAACATCCTGTTCATAGGCACTACTAGTGATGGGCAAATGAAGCTTTGGTGAACCACTGAACCACAGCATTGTGAACCTAGCGACACTAGCTGAAAAGCAAAAAGATGGCCGCCACACAGTCATTTTTCAACATAAAAGTCCTTAGCAAACCAATATTTTTGGTTACATATACTGGTTTGGGTAAGGACTTTTATGTTGAAAAATCTACATGTGGCAGCCATATTGGATTTTTTCATTAGTGTTGCTAGCTTCACACTGCTGTGGTTTAGTGGTTCACCAAAGCTTCATTTGCCCATCACTAATGACTACCAAGAACACATGGTGCTGATTGGGATCCTGGTGAGAAGTCGTCTGATCTGCGACATGAAGTGTCTATTGCAGAGTGACGGTCCTATTGGGCAAGAGTATTGACTAGGTCATTACTCACTGGTGGCTTCTGCAGGCATTCTCTGAGTCTGCCCCCGCACCTCACACGATCAGAAGCTAGACATGCTCAACCTGAAGGGAAGGTTGTACCATAAATACACACAGCTTACAAGTGCATCGGCAACCTATGTTGTGTTGACCGCGCGGCTTAGCTCTGCACTCGAACCCACAAACTGCAGCACCTCGGATTAGGAGTTGAGCATGCTAGCAATTGACCTAAAACCCCAGGATGCTAGCTAAAACACCAGGGTGTAAACGCATATCTGTCAAACTGTTCGTCCGACTGATTTCAAACTTGGCAGGTGTCTTAATACAGGTGTGAGGAAATGTAGTGCCAGGTTTGACGTTGTTTGGATAAGAAATGCAAAATATATTGTTAAATATATTGGTAAAAGAAGCACACATTTCGCCGCTCTACTGTAGCCACTCCCCTGTCTGTGTGTTATTTGCATATTTGTCGAACCATTTGTCCGATTGATTTTTCTAACTTGGCATGTGTCTTGCTACGGGCACGAGTAAGTGCAGTGCCAGGTTTGACGTTGTTTGGATAAGAAATGCCAAAATATTGTTAATATATATCGGTAAAAGAAACACACATTGGCTTTCGCCTGTTGCCACTCCCCCTCTCACACAGCACTGTTACAGTAGGCGACCTATTTGGCAGAACCAAGTCAGTGTAGGCTACGCAGGTAAAAAGTTAAGTGAGTGCAAAATGTGTTGATGATTATCATGTCTGACCTCAACAGTAAAGACTCCCTGTATGCGGTTTGCTTGCATTAAATGATTCAGCAGATTTTGCAACAACAAGCCAACTAACACAGGTATGCAGTGGCTATTCAACTTTTTTACACTTCGAATAGCCCAGGCTACTTTGGACTGTCATTAGACTTTGAATAAACAAACGACTGCAAGGTCCCAAATTGAAGCGAGCAAATTTACTGTAAGGACGTTTCAGAATGTCCCATCTACTCAATCATCAAGTTATTTAATCAGCTAAACATATAGTCTTAACTGAAAGCTTTAGGCTTATGTCATTTTGATTACAGACAAGTGGCAGACAGAGTTGCAAATATCATATTATGATGTATTATTCCACAAAATGTTTTTCTATACAAAAGTCTGTCTTTTCTATCATCAAGTTATTCTATAGGCTAAACAAATAGCCTTGACTTAAACAGCTGTTAGGTTTATGTAATTTTAATCTGTCACATACAGCCAATAGCATCATCCCATTTTTAAAGCAGGCCTACCTGCGGGCATGTAATTGGGCTACAGGTTTTCTACAGGAATAACATTTGAACAGGCACTGCACTAGTCTACTAAATGATTAAATGTAAATGCAGTTATAAACAGGGTTAGATTTAACCATTGCCTCATCAGATTATGAATGAATGAATGAATGAATGAATGAATGAATGAAAGTCACAGTGTGTGATTGTGTAGGAGTGTCTATCTTACCTCGTGATAAAATCATCATGATAAAACTAAAGATGTGGTATGATCAGATACAGGGCCATCACACCACCACTGCAGGACTGAAGCCTCTCCGAGGCTCAGAGCTGGCACGTGCTCTCTTTCTGAACTTTTCTCTTCATAAGAGTATGAGAACTGAGTAAGTGTGGAGAACTTCTCTCTGTTAAAGAGTGTGTTCCAACTGTCTATGTACTTGTTTAGCCCACTATCATCTTTTGGTGATTTATTGTAATCACACAATGAAAATAATGTGGAAAAATCAAATGTTGAAGAGAAGCAAATGTATTCTGAGAAAAAGGAAAATTTCAGGAAGAAATAAATATGTTTTTAACAAATTGCCCCACAATTATTGGCACCCTCAGAAAATCTTATATGGAGAGGAGGAGAAAGGAGAGGCTAAATTCCCTAGTCATTTTTCAACATGGGAAAGACAAGCTACACTAAATTGAAATGAAAAGAAAGTGTGTTGACATGTGTAAGTTAGGGAATTGTTAACAAAACTAGGCACTCTGTTGAAAATACCCATATTTACAGTTAAAACAATAATTAAAAGGTTTTAATCAATTGGAAATGTGACAAACATTCTTGGACAAAGATGGTTATCTTGCCCACACAGTATGGAGGATGGTATTAAATATCCATAAGAACCAGTTGGAGAGTTACAGAAAAGGGTATCATCTTGGGGTAACCCAGTCCCCCAAAAAATCTTCAAAAGACCTAATCGATTATTTACAGAGCATGCCAGGTAAAGGCCTTTTCAGTCATTTACAGTTTTTCTCAGTCACTTTGGTGCATTTCTCTAATTATAATGTACATTTTCATAATAGTGCATTTCTCAAAACAATTACTGCAAACTGCACTGCATAGCGAATGCAAAAGTGCATATCTTGCACAAAATGCTTAGTTTATGCCTCAAAAGCAAATATCTATGCCAATGAAACGGTCAGTGCAATCAAAATAACCTAACCATAATAAATAAGTCCTGATGCCATTGTTTATGTCAAGATAGTCAAACTGTTTAGTCTTGTTGTCAATGACAGTTTACTCTGTAAGTATTTACAAATGAACAATGTTCAAATCAGCACTATTTTCTATTTCAAAACTACAAAGTTACACATTATTGTGTGTGAAGGGGGTTGATTGCAAGACAATGGATGTGTTTCAAAGTTTATTTTTTTCTGTTGACAGACATTGTGAAAGTACAAAGAAATTATACAGTAAAACACCCCTTGGTCAGAGCTGTGCACCACATCTTTCTAATCCTTATCCTGTCTGTCAGGTCACATACATTTAAATATGCTAGACAGTCTATGACAACTAATTATGACAACTAGTTCAACACATTTGCATGTAGTGACACAAGCGATGCAATAATTAAGGGTAATTTGTTTTATGGGGTAGAACTATTCAGCAGGGAACCAGTATAGTGTATGTTGATCAACATGACATTAGCCATTGGAAATTCAACAGTAAACATTTGTACAAAATCAGTTGCATAGATGTACAAAAGCATTGCTATTTGTTCAAAATGTGGAGAAACTGCTTCAATGATGTACAATGAAGTGGTTGAATTGATATGGAGTTTGAACAAATCATTTTGAGAATTACATTCTGATCTCAGAAATGCAAGATGAAAAAAACTGAGAAAAACTGTAATTACAAGTGTAAACGACAGGAGTTACTTAATGGTACAGTGACTTTGACTGGAATTATAGTTCAATGTAAATTGCACTGCTGAGCAAGAAACATTTTGTGTGGCGTTTGGTATACATTGAAGAATGACTATACTGAAAAGAACCCCATGCCTAATGAGAATTGTGGCGGAGGGGCTGGGGGGATTTTATAAAGACGAATGGTTCCTTAATAGTCGAATATATATATATGTATGTACACACCTCAACTTTACCAAACAGTCACAGTCAACTTTACCAAAGGTGCCAATAATTCTCTGTGGAGGATACCGGACACATGAAATCCCTCATTAAGGCTCAATGATCCCCCTAGTGGTGACATGTTAAAATGCTTCCCTATTACTGCTGCCTTCTGATTTTGTTGTCAATCAGTGGTCATCTTCTGAAGGTCTGTATTTGAAGAACATTTATGAATGGACAACACAGATACTGTGCAACGGTAGTATAAAAGGTAGTAGTATAAAAAAAAACTGCATTAGATACCTTTAATTTCACACTCTAATGGCCAACAATCGAGTTTGGTAGAATATCAATATCTAAAAAAGGACATCACACAAAGTATCTCTAATTTCATGGGCAGTTGGTATCTCTAAAAAAATGAACAGATCATATGTTGTAGGCTACAACACTTGCTGTGTGTGTGTATGTCTGTGTGTGTGTGTGTGTGTGTCTCTGTGTGTGCGTGTCTCCTCAAGTGATTCGCTGAAAACAATCCAGCATCTTTCATCACTGAAAGAGTAAACAGTGGATACAAATGGGAATGCAAAAGGCTTTATATTTGTGTGCTCAAGTGCTTCAAATTGTGACTGATCTTTTCAGCACAATTCCATGCCTGGCTAAACAACATGGGGCAATATAACTGCCTGGTCCTAAATTATGCTGCAGTGTTACAGAGATGAGTTACTTGCATTTATTGTCACTATATTATATATTCATCTTTTGATAATCTGTGATGAAAATGTATTGAATCTTCCAGTAAATGTACAAAAACCTACATCTCAGTGATCTCAAGATGTAAGTGAAGTCTCTTCTTTCACCTGCAAGGGGCGTCCTTACAACACACTTTTAGGCTACAGCCAATTACAGAAAAAACATAGCAGTCCCCTCGCACATTCACTCAAAAGTGATCACCATAGATACCAAAACAATACCAGGATGGCACTGTTATATTTGTACAACATTTTGTGATGTGTCTGTCTGAGTACCTTGCTTATACGTTTGAGGTACAGTTAGTGGATTTACACTAATGTACATCCACTACACCACTACACAATGGTCTTCAATGGAAATTATTGATATGGACCCCATCCATTGCATAATATGGCCATATAAACATTAATTATCATAGAATAATATTTTGTACTAACATCACATGTGATCCCACATATTAACTTTGCTAAAGGTTAGCTTGGTTCTCTACTATGACTGACATGTTTCTGTAATGTCCTCTCAGCTTTCTTCCCCTTTGTCATCATCAATGCATCAAGTCAAGTCAGCTTTATTTATATAGCGCATTTCATATACAGAGGTCATTTAATGTTCTTTACATAAACACAAGCAATCACACCCATAGACGGTATATATACACTACAGATGTAGTCTTTCTTCATAGGCCAAGGTCTTGATAACGGTAGTTGTCCCGCTCTTCAAGCCGAGAGAGCAGGATGCTACATGCTCCGTCCCCTTTTTAATCACCACGTCAACGAGGAAGGTCACCTGGTCCTGCAGCACACTGGTCCTCTGCAAGACCTCCTCTGCCTCCCTACTGCTGATCACACAAGGCTGGGCCTGAAGCCTGTCCCAAGACATCTCTGAGAAGACCTCCTGATATCCTTTTGATGAGGTCAGGCCGAAACGTAAACAGTGGATCTAGGAACAGATCATCAACAGATCATCAAAGCAAGTAGGCTCAGGATTCTGACACTTACTCATGGCCATAATGCTTACCCATTGACCCATTCTGAAAACAGAACAGTATTGATGGAAAATCTAAACCATGTTGTGGTCTGGATTGGAAAGGATGTAAACATTCTGCATGCAGGATTTGGCCATATTGTTTCCCCATTCGTCAACCCTGATCACAGAGACCATCATCTCGGGTTACTTCCAAGCTCCACAAGGTACAGACACCTTCTTTGACCATTTCATGGACCACCAGCAGTTCTGCCAACTCCACATGCTGCAGTACATGGCCTGGCAGAGGAGGTTGCTCTGGCACACGGGCCTATCATGGAGGAGCTCAGCGCTGGGCTGTGTGGCACAGTGGTGCCTGGAGCAAAATATTTTGAACTTGAGAAAGCGATGTGAGTCCGGGGGAGCACACAACCCCCAGGGAAAGAAAATTGAGAAACATATCCCCTCAAATGGAAACTTCGGGTAACTTTTGTGGGAACAAAATTGACAAATGGAAGGCATAGTATAGTAGTAGCAGTGGTATAGTATAAACGTATATAAAACATATTATAATAATTTAAAAAGTAGTATAAAAGTATATAGAAAATCGTAGACTAAAAGTATATAAAAAGTAATATAAAAGGATTGGGGCACCTGCCTTTACACCCACATGAACGTCAGTAACATCCCACTCTTAAAGGAATTATCCGGAGTAAAATGCACTTTAAATCAATTTACGGATGATTGGGAGTACATACGTTGAGTTGATATCAAAATCATGTCATTCGGATGTGTTTTGATAAAGTTAGATTTTACCGTTTTTAGTCAAAACTCGTTAGCGTGGAAGTGAGAAGGGCATATTATTTCGCCGCTACAAAACGCTATTTTTATACAGTTCCAAACAACATTACACTTACGTGGTAGTGAGTAGAGGGTCCCTAAAGCCAAACCGAAGTATCCCGAGGTCTTTATGTGGTCGGATAGAGAGTCCAGAATGAATTTCATCAAGCCAGTACCTTTCCAGACATGTTGCCATCTTTGCTGCCATCTTTAGGGGAAAGTCCGTAGGAGTCGATGGCCAAGTGTGCTCTGGAAATTCACAATTTCGTCGCCGTTTAAAAAAAAAAAAAAAAACATAGTCCAGTCCATACAACTTCATTTCAATTTCAAAAGAAATACTGGACTATGTTTTTTTTTTTAAACGGCGACGAAATTGTGAATTTCCAGAGCACACTTGGCAATTGACTCCTACGGACTTTCCCCTAAAGATGGCAACAAAGATGGCAACATTTCCGGAAAGGTACTGGCTTGATGAAATTCATTCTGGACTCTCTATCCGACCACATAAAGACCTCGGGATACTTCGGTTTGGCTTTAGGGACCCTCTACTCACTACCACATAAGTGTAATGTTGTTTGGAACTGTAGAAGAGGTATAAAAATAGCGTTTTGTAGCGGCAAAATAATATGCCCTTCTCACTTCCACGCTAACGAGGTTTGATTAAAAACGGTAAAATCGAACTTTCTCAAAACACATCCGAATGACATGATTTTGATATCAACTCAACGTATGTACTCCCAATCATCCGTAAATTGATCTGAAGTGCATTTTACTCCGGATAATTCCTTTAATCCATCAATCCAAGTATTAAATGATTTGGTCCCTCTTTACAGCTTAACAATGGCTAAATCCCAATCTCTCCCCTTACGCACTCACACACTCTGATATGTGTTCCCACAAACTTTGTGAGGGCTTAGGGCTGTCACTGCGAAATTGTTAAAGGAAAATTACGGTATTTAGCACTTTGAGTCCCTTTTCTGGTTTGTTTTGGATGAACTAGAGTGGTGGACACCGAAATTTTGACGATTGATCCTGTCTCGACTTTTCTGACTCGTTTGGAATAGCCTTTGACTAGTCAGAGTGGCTGCCTACAGGCATGCTCAAACATGTCCTAAAACAACCCTTAACGTTCATTTTCAAAACTGTTCAACTCACCGAGTGGTTAGTGGTGTTCGTTGATGTTCCAAAACAAGTAGCGTAGCAAAATAGTTTCTGTCGTATTTTATTTGCCATTTTGTAAAATCCCATTGATTTCTGTTGGAAGACTCATTGCACGTTGATATTACTGCGCCAACATCTATGCTTCAGGCTCAAATATTGAGCAGAAGTTTATACGTGGTTGTGAGGTGTCTGAAAAAATAGTTCCACAATAGCAAATAAGATGGCTAGAAATCATACATTGCGCCGATATATTTGATTTTAATAATCAATGAACACCACTAACCACTCGGTGAGTTGAACAGTTTTGAAAACGAACGTTAAGGGTTGTTTTAGGACATGTTTGAGCATGCCTGTAGGCAGCCACTCTGACTAGTCAAAGGCGATTCAAAACGAGTCAGAAAAGTCGAGACAGGACCAATCGTCAAAATGTCGGTGTCCACTACTGTAGCTCATCCAAAACAAACCAGAAAAGGGACTCAAAGTGCTAAATACCGCAATTTTCCTTTAAGTGCTTGAGGGCTCGGCTGCACCCTTTCTGAGCCCTTTCTCCAAGTCGGGATATGTGAACACTTTACTCAAGGAAATTACCTACAATTCATAGCGTTGTAACCTGAAACACAGGATTACCCAAAGGGAGGCTGGAAGGTTGAAAAACAATCAGTTAACAATTGCTATAAAATATAAAAAAACGTGTTTGCAACACGTTTTTTGTGATTTAATTATAAGTCACAGGCGCAAGCTTGATCACTTACGACTGATATGTAGGGTTTAGGGGAGAGATTGTGATTTAGCCAGTGTTTGAAACATTTAGGAACCACTGAGCTACATGAAATTGTTCAGATCAGGGTTGGGGCCCCAGAATGATCTCACAGGGCTATTCTAATGTAAGCCTTCATTCATGGGAAGCTATACCCATTTATGACCACAGACAATCTGTTATTCAGACAGAAAAAAAACAGCCGTACTAGGAAGTGAAATAGCAAATTGTTTATTTTTTTTTAGCAATGGTACACCACCACACAACACAGTTTTGAGCAAAAGCTTATATTTACTGTGTCCAATTGAGCTCAAGACAAATGTGTTACAAGTCAAGAAGCATATATGTCGGTATCTTATTAATGATAAAGCATCACCCCCCCCCCCCACCCCAAAAAACAAAAACAAAACAAAAAATACACAGTAACAAGCAGCATCTCTAAGAAATCAAATATAATCAAATTAAAATAAATAAACATGTAATCTTCACTGCAGTTCAGTGCAACATTGGTGCACACTCGATCATAGTGACTCTTCAGCAGCAGCGCACCCCAGCATTAAAGGTTGCAGTGCACTTTTTGTACTTTTTTATGCGCCCCAAGAGCCCTGTGTGTAAGGGCGTAGCACCAAATTTATTTGCAGTTTAACCCCCTATACCCCAACCCTTCCCACCCCACCTGGGGTATACTACAAAGCCAGATTAATGGTATACTGAGCCTAAAGCCCAAAGTGTGCTTAATTTTCCCAAATAGTGGCAAATGTTCCTTTTTTCTTTCTTTGATCTTTACATTTGAATGTTTTGGGGTACAAATTATCAGTACAGTTCTTTAAACTGTAATATGGCAAGCAGCAAGGCAGTTGCCACAAACTTTTGCCTCTTCTTGGCAAATCTGAGCACACACACCCCATGCATTAGGATCAACATACCCCTCATCTCATTTTGTACTATACCCTCTGAACACCCCCTTTAAACCCCAACCTGTGCTTATCAGTGCAAACGAACAGGGATGATTCAGACTGAGTCTGAACTATGATAAAAGCTGGACTGGGTTTCCCCAAACGTGCTGTACTATGACCACTGTTAAGGGCGCCCATTTTAAACCAGTGACTACAAGAAGTATGTACTGTGTGGTGTTATTTATGTTAGCTTACTGGGTTAAATTAATTAATTCAAAATAAGACCGGTCATCTTTTTTGTGTTTGCAGAGTAAAATAAATAAATTGGGACCACAACTGTCACCATTTTAAAAAACATTTTTCTCCTTGATTACAATGGCCACAGTACTTCAATATTTCAGCGAAACGCAGTCCTCGTTTCTTAAGATGAATTCTGATGATTGTGACGCGTTACCCCACATACAACCTGCATCTGTGATGAGCGACTGAACGAATGAGGTGGAGCCTAGAAAAACGGGGCAAATACATCTGAAAGTCTCAAAAACTTAAAATGTAGTAGAAAACGTGACGTAGGAAAAGAACTTTGCATCTCTTGTTTGGGGTCGCCATGTCTATTTGGCAGGTAACTGGTATTAGTGTCTGATGACTTACTGTACACGTTTAAGGTTAACAAACATAAATTATATATTTGACCATAATTTCCCACAATATTTATAGTTAGAATAACATGATGCTGTGTAAAAGACCTTATACACAGTAAGTCATAATTAAATCACAATGATGACAAAAAGGAAGAAAGGGAAAAAAAACATCCTTGAGCATCCTTGAATAAGAATAAAAAAAAGAATATCAACTTCTCTAAAATGTCTTCATCGATGCAGTACTGAGTATCCTGTTGGATGAGTGCACACACACACACACACACACACACACACACACACACACAAAGAGAGAGTGAGATAACAAAATGTATTAATCACTGCTTACAAGAAGGACAGTAGTTATTCCACTCAAGAGAATCTGTCTGAAAATGCAGTTTGAATCCTAACCAATTTAACATCCTCAACCTCAGTACTTGTCTGTTTTTATATGGTTAAGTTTAAAGAGCCCTTTGATTATCCTTACCAATTTATGTCTTCTACATAAGCTATTTGAATCAGTCTTCGACTACCCCACCACAACACGAGATGGAGGGCTTTTTTGAAATCACAGAATATCAGAACGGAAGAGAACAATACCAGGTAAAGCGTATGTAACCTACTGGTATCCAGCCTTCAGCTTCTGATATAAATAACGTATGTACTGAGGCAAAGATTGCATTACATAAAGCATCTTTATATAATGCTAAACATACATACATAACACATGTGTAAATATAGATGAGGTCACCTCAAAGTAACCTTCAAGTTTCACACAGACTACTGAAGAACCTGCAAGACCGGCCTAGACACTACAAGACTGAGGCCCTTTTTTCCATAGAACAGTCATCTCAAATGGTAAAAATGTCAGTGTGGAAATTTGAAACAAGAGTTTAAATGAGCCTCTATTTCAGCATAAGCCTATCACTTCATTATAAAGGGCTGTGCTTACACACATAGGGCTTTCTGGTTGATCTGTCACCAGTCTAGTTGCCGGCTTGATGACACACAAAAAAAAACTGGACGTAATCATTTGTCAGTGGATCCAGCCAGGGGGGAATGAGAACCTTTACAAAAACAAAACCCTCAGTACCCATGGCAACCGTGGACCATCACAAAAGACTGCCCCTGATGGCTTAAAGCCAAAAGTCACCAATTGGATGCGGTCCAGAATCTCTACCATCAGATTTCCAAAATGGAAACCTTGGCAACCACGGCTTGAGCAGGCCGTGAGCAGTCAGGGCGTGCCGACACCCAAAGGCCACCAGGCTAAGTCTGGACAGTGAGTGGGAACAGTAGCGTAAAGCTGAGAGCAACCGAGCACGTTTCATCATGCCTAACCCAACACAATGGCACAGCTGATGGTGAGACAGACAGACAGCTACACCCACACACTCTCTGCAGCTCAGCTCCGTGCCCATGGGTAATCAGGCGTTGTAGCGCTGTGCACTGCGGGACTATAACAAAACATCATTACACCACTGCCTGGATGAAGTTTCAATTGTGATGCGCTCTTTGGAACGAATATTTGCGCACCTGGGGCCCGTTGCACAAAACTAGGATAAGGGATTAAGCCGGGATATCTTGGTTATCCTGGCTCAATTTATCCGTGATCCAGTTGCACAAACGCGGGATAGGGGGCAGCAGGATATGTTATGGTATAAGTTACCATGGCAATTTATTCTGTGGAGCTAGCCTGCTCCAGACCAGGCTAAATTCCAGGATCTATTTAATCTCATCCCTTATCTCAGTCAGCAGTCACCACAAACGGAAACCAATAGTTATTCCACTGCCCACTACACATTGTTATCACATATACCTAGACCCATTGTCATTATTTAAATGTTTGTGATCATTAATTAACTTTTACATACTCGCCATTCCCGACCTGTCATGCGACAATGTGACGTCACGGGAGTGCCTAACCATTTTGCGCGTGGTGGTCGCGGAACTAGTTGCAATATTCTCCTTAACAGAGGTGTTGCTGTTTGTTGCTGTTGTGAGAAGGCCATCTACCTACTTCACACCGTAGAAGAAGCAATGAAGCCGCTCTAGTTGCCATGGTGAATCAGTGAATCTGTGATCGGTGGCGGGGTCTATTTGAGGGAGCCGTGAGCGTGCACTTATCCAGGATAGGTTTCACCTGGCTTGATGAATCCGTGTCTGCTCATCCTGGCTTGCTCGTTGTGCAACCAATTAAGCCTGTACGCTCTTGTTTTGGATTCATTGAGCGCAGCTCAGTAACTTATCCCGGATGTCTTAATTCTGCTTTTGTGCAACAGGCCCCTGAAGCAATTCCATTTATTTGTGTACAAAATGTTAGTGTGAGTGAGTGAGTCTTCTTTTAGGAGTTTAAAAGTTCACCTTTGGCCGCTCACCTTTACTCCGACCCCTGAGCGGAACCTTCTGTGGGCTTGGTTTCCCCACCTTCGCCCTCCTCCACCCCCGCCTGGGTCATGAGGTCAGCAATGTTCTTCTCCAGGTCGTCGATGCGGGTGCTCATCTCATCGAGTGACTCCAGTTAAGTGCAACACACTCTAGTCGACATGTACATCTATTGACCCTATCAACTTCAGAAACAAACATGTCCACTCCTAAGGCATTTCCGGTAGCACGGAAAACAGCAGTGAGCTAATGGTAACTTGAGGACAAATATTTTGTAGAGCATTATGCTAAAGTCTGATTCATTTCACTTCAAAGTATCTGCATTGGTTTGAAACGTTTCAACCGGAAAGCCTCTAGGAACAGATTGAAAAGGTCTTTACTCATTTATTTCATCCACAATCATTTCACCACTGTGCATAAGTATGCAACACACTACAGGCTTATATGAGCATGTGTGCTCCCAGAGCATAGAGCCCATGACCTTTGTAATGTCAGTGCCTTGCTTTATCTGTCTACAATATACACAACCTATATGATAACCACACAATACACACCCCTTATTCAATATACACAACCTTTATGAAGGCAACTATAATAACTGAGAGACACTGGTATTAAGGTGAGGGTTGGAGATGTACCTGATGACCCTTTATGGAAGGTGATCTAGGTAAAAACCAAAGATTTCTAGAGCTCTCCGGTATGGGCATCAGCTCTACATAGGTACAGCACACAATCTCACTTAAGAGTTAAACACTAACTACAGCTTGTCTTTTTTAATGTCAATTAAAATGTTCCAGTGTCACAAGGATCATGAGTTATTATCATTGAGATTCACAGAACACGTTTTAACCATGACCACCAACTGCAGTGTGCTTCAACACTGCTTATCGCCCACACATACTCTTAACATAATGCCACATTCACACCACCATGGTCTGCATAACAAGGATATTCCTGCCAATTATCTGGTCTGACATGGTCTGAAACTTGTCCTGCATTTGCTGAAGTAGGGTCTGGACCTAAAAAAAAAAAAGTGGAAAAGGAAATGTATAAAACCCATTATTACTGATTATTCTTTAGAGGTTAAAAGCAATGGAAATATGTAAGAACGTATCTAATCTTCAAGATATTATAACACATCTCCATCTTTCATGTGGGCGGGCACGTTCCAAGCAGCCTCTAGCGTAACACTGAAAAAAATAGACTGAACCAGGTGGGCGTACGGTTCACCTTGCCGTAGCACCGAGGAGCAAAATTACTTAGTTGCCTCCCACGCCTTAGCCAAACAGAAACCATGGAAACTGTGCTGTGCTAAGATTAGCGTAGCTTGAGAAATTGCATAGGATTTGAGACAGTCAGACGACAGGCTAGTCCTTCCAAAGCAATCTCCATCAGTAAGGTTAACAGCAAAAAACATTCAATGTTGCTAGCAAACCGTGCTGGACGTAACGTTATCTAAGTTATTGTGCACATATGGCATCACATTCTTGTTAGTTCAAAGCAAAGTAATTTAACGTTAACTATTAGCACACAAACCAGGGTAGTTCTAGTCCTTTCCAGACTCTAATTTTAAACGGAACAAACTAAGCATTAATGTCAACGTTACAAGACTTTACCTCTACAGTTACAATATGACGTTAGCTGTGTAGGAAACTTCAACTTATACATTTGTGCACTATTATCGATAGTTCATTCATTACAGCTACCGTGAGCTAGTTGCAAACAGCGCTGTTTGTCCTACAACGTTAATGACACCAGATTGCCAGATGTAGTGGTAGCCTAAAGAACGACTGATGAATTCGACGCTTTCCTTAGTTCAGTAATGTGGCTTAGAAGTAGAACGCTCTCTATAATCTAACGTTATACCGTTTTAATTAACTACCTAGCTAGCTAACTGCCTTGCTACCAAGCCATCATTCCAAAGTAGGTTACATTGCAACCACATTATAGTTAGTTAGCTATCAGAGCCATTCTGCTTTTCACAGATGTACATCCGTGTAGTTGTGAGCGATATATTGAAATTGACTTGGGAATACAATTCTAATGTTCCGCCAGTGATTATCTATTCAATTTGAAGCTGAGTAGGGTGGCATTAGCTTGGCTATCGTTAACGTTAACTATAAACGATACGTTAGCTGATTCACTTACCACAGCGGTCATATCTTGAACAGATTTCGGGTCCGGTTCTGACATTGTCAGCTTGTTTGGGTCGCTGCTTGTTTGAGTTGGTTCCGCCACACCTGTGAAACCGTCTTTTCCTCCAAAGATGATGTTGCTACCTTGCTCCAATTTCACCGTTCCTTCCAGACTGCCTGCCAGCCAACCAATGTGATGCTAGATAACGTTGTATTTTTCAGGCAACGTCATAACTTCTTCTTTAGTTAGCAAGTGGTTGGAAGACGAGGTGTCATATAGGTTTTTGTGTTGCGCCACCAATGGTGTAGGAATGTTATTACATAGCAGTGTGTAGTAAAACGTGAAATCTGAAAGTTCGAATTTATGCATTAACGTAGATGATCAAAATCAACACCGACTGTTACATGTCGTTGACCGAGATTTACTTGTTTGTGTTTATATGATATTTCACTCCTGATTTATGGATTTATGCGCCAAAGGGGAAAGGGAAGCCCAGCGTAACAGTACCACCAGAGAATGTCTAATAAGGGCTCTAGTACCACACATCAGAGAGCTCTGCCATATATAAAGAAACATCTCCACCTAGTGGTGCGACTACAGCAGTGCCACATAATCAGCCAATGAGCGCCTCTCCGGTGACGCAATCTCCTGTTCTCGTACTCAACGGGTTGGTTGGTGGCTAAAAAGTCAGATGTATCCTCCGAATTAGCGCAATTCGTTTGAATTCTGTATGTGCAATTTGTATCGTTCATCATGCCGATCGTTTGCTCTGCAGGAGGATGCACGAATCGTTTTATAAAAGGCTCGGAAATTCGTTTTTATCGGTAAGAATATATTGTATTTACTTTGTGGGCAATGAGGAGTCACTCAGTTAGCTATCTGGCTAGTGAGCTAGCAAGTTTTGTGTGGCGGGCACGTTACCTGGATAGAAATGTAATTCTGTTAATGTAGACCAGTGTTTCTCAAACTTTTTCAGACGAAGGACCACTTAACCAATAAAAAAGAAACGCACGGAACACCTAGGTAAAAAAAAAGAAGATTAGACCTACTTCAACAGTATATTAGCTTACACAATATGCCTACTCACTGAACCACCTTGCTTATTGTCTTTGCTTATTGTGTCAGAGGATTCATATGATTTAAACTGGCATATTTTACACAGACAGTGTTGCAGAACTGTTTGGACTTACATACAAGTTGGGTCAATATTGCAGACAACTCATCTATATTATATTTTACCACGTCTGCTCGCGGACCACCAGTGGTCCCCGGACCACACTTTGAGAAACACTGATAGACTTACAAGCTAACGTCATGTCTACATCGATAAAGTTAGTTTTCAGTTGAATAGTCGTAAGTATGCAGGCTATAAAACGTTATGCAAGGGACAAAAGAATATGGACAGTGGTTGGTTTCGGTTGTCCTGATTTGTGAATTCAGAAAATAGGCAAATGTTGCCTCAAACTAATACATTGGTCACCAAGCCATGAACCTTTTTTGCTAGACACTTTAGTTGTACATTCATTTAACCGCACTGACTTTCTTAAGCATAGGCAAGAGCAGGTAACGACATATTTGAAAAGCGGCCTTTACATGACAAATTAAAGGGTGAACTTTGCATCTAACAAGGTAGGGTGAATTTAGTGGTTTAATTTACCATTAACTTTAACTCATCAACTCATAAGTTTTTGAAGCTAGCATTTCCAAAATGATCCAGGTGGTGGCAATTCTTTCACACAAGCTTACGTTTCGTCATAGATCACTTGAGGTGCAAACAATATCGTTTTGGTTGATTTGGCCACTTAACTTCAAAACACAGTTTGGATAGACATTAGCAATATAGGCTATCATAGGAGTGATTAACGTCAGAAAATCTAGACTGGAGTAACTCAACATGTGGCACCTTCGGTATGATTAGTGTAGGCAACTAAATATGTTAAATAGCTTGTTATAGTTACCAAAATGATGGCTAAGGAGCCAAAAGTAAACACACATGGATAGCTATAAAAACTATGCTTTCATTATACAACTAAACACAACAAAATACTTGTATAACCCTTGAGCCAGCTCCTTTCTATGTGATCTCCAACAACATGGCATACCTGTTACCGCCCACAAATATCGACAAAAATTCACAAATTCACTTATGTTTGTGTGAAGGAATGAATCAGGAATGTTGCTTTTTTGCAGGTTGGGCTTTTACCCACAAAAGGAGCCAAACGTTTCCATTAGAGTAGTGGTAGTGAGATGAAGCTTCATGACTCTTCTTGAAGCTTTCCTACTAGGGCATAAAAAAAAAAGGTTTGGTTCCTGTTGGTTGTTAGTTGAGGGCATGGGTCGGTAGGGATTTTTTTTTCCCCTCCCAGTGCCAGTAAGGGATAGGTAGAAAATCAGTCCCTCCAGATTTCACAAGTTTTTTTGAGACTGTTGCGACCTAAAATGCCTGGATGGAAGTTGCGGTGTTTTTAGCTGTTTTTATACTGTATCTAAGGTTTGGAATATTGTTTTTACTATTGTGGGATGTTGTGTGTTAACATTCGTAAATACTGCAAAAACAATCCATAATTTTGTTGGGAGGTATAGCTTGTCTGTTAAGAAAATGTAAGCATTGTGGAAATGTGTTCACTGACTGCATATCGTGTGCAAATGACATGAAATGTGTGAATGGTATGGCCACAAAAGACCGATGTTGTGTTAATTGTATAGAGTTTTGAAAATGTGACAACTGGTTGGATGCTTGTTAGCGACTGAAAAACAAAAACTGTAAGGACAGTTGCTTGGCTCTCTGTCATCGTGCCCATAGATTTTAGAAAGCCAAATACTGCATTGGGCTCCAGAACGTACGTAAATAGCGCTGCCATATTGGTGAGGGCAACAATCACTGTAGACCATTGGAGAAACAGGTGTCTCTGATTGGATATCAGACAGGTGTCTCTATCCGGCAAGTGTTGCCCATAGACAGTAAGGTGTTTGCCCCCAACAATATGGCGACCTGTTCACGTATGCCACCTGCAGTAATTGAACTTGACGGACAATGTGGTATCTAGCTTTCTAATATCTATGATCACGGCAGCTTAATTCTGAAAGTGGTGTGCGCGTCAGTAATAACAGTCCATGTATAACAATAATCCCTGAGCTGAGAAACCACATAACGCAAGTGATGGGAATTAAACGAAACCTTGAGGCAGAGAATTTGCCTCGCATCATTTTTTGTAATTTAATTATTTGAGTTACTTGAGTAATCGTTTCAGCCGTAATATAAATTAAATATAAATATGTGCAATGTTTTAGCAGTATCCTTGTAAGAGCAGAATATATATGGATATGCAGTAAGAACAGTGTATGAACAACACAGATATGTGCAGTGTAGTAGCAGTAACATTATAAGATTAGTAAAATAATATCTAGAATATGCAGTGTATTAACAGAAATATTATATAAAACAGAATAAATGGATATTCAGTATGAACCGTAGACAGATATGTACAGTATGCACAGACATGTCCAGTGTAGTAACAGTAACATTATAGGAGTAGTAAAAAAACAAGTGTATGTGCAATAATAACAGTTTAAAGAGCAGTAGATATGGTTATGTATAAGTGTAATTAATAGGGTGCAACTTGCCGAAATGTGGGTTAAACAACAAGAAATCAGTTGCGTTCAGGGTTCTTTCAAGCCTGTGAGCCTTTGTCAGGCAGTGGAAAATGTACTTAGGGTGCACTCACACACACACACACACACACTGCCCTTTCTGTAAGTGATTGCCTCAGCATTTTGTACTCTGTTGCCTCCTCTTCCCTCTTCCCTCTCCCCAGGTTCCCTATTAGTAAGCCTCAGCTGGCCGAACAGTGGGTGCGGAGTCTCAACCGCAAGAACTTCGTCCCCACCACCAACTCTTGCCTCTGCTCTGAGCACTTCCAACCGGACTGTTTCCGCGACTACAACGGCAAGCCTTTCCTGCGAGAGGAGGCTATTCCAACCATCTTCAATTCGAACAAGCAGGTAGGGTGAGCCAAAATGTTCATGACTATACAGTTTTTGCATCATATCAAAAGTTTGCTACTTTGAAAAGCATAAAATATGTTGCGTTGTTTGCTTTTTTGTTTACTATGTGATCCCACCTACACTACCAGTCAAAAGTTTGGACACACCAACTCTCAAATGTATGTTTTTTTACTTTATCTTTATTTATATCTGAGTAGGTGGTTATTATTATGAAATAGCCCACATGGATTCATGTTAGCAAACAAATAAATGTAAATAAATCTACATTTTTAATATTTTAAATTTGTCAAGGTGCAGACCTTTTGCTCAGTCTCTCAACCAACTTTATGTCAGCTGGAATGGATTTCCCATACATTGTAAGCATTTGTTAGCTGCTTGTCTTTCACCGAGTTTAATTAAAAAAGAATGATGTTGCCTTTAATAATTAGCCTAGAAATCTAGACGCACCCTAGCGGCAGCAAATTACATTTGCTTCCAGGGCTAGTCTAGCAACTCTCCGTTGGCTTGTGAGCTCGAAAAATTAAACTTCTCAAATCGTGTATAGAGTCGTTAGGCGGGCTTAACATAATGATTGATGGCAGAGTTGCAACGGTTTGGCTTGAATTCCCTTCTACTTGAAAACAAAGAAGATGGATGTTGCTGTTGGCCAACAGTGTGACACGAGTTAAGCTTGTTTTAAGTTGGCAAAAGTTTGAACTAGCCAACTAGCTCCGCTGGTGGGAAAACGCATTGGACTCAGCACTGTCCTATTGCGTGCAGATAGAATTTGAAAGACAACCGATTATCCCGCCCCTCGGACTGAGCACTGCGAACGGTGAGTGCCCAGACCCTACATTTTAATGAACAGTGAAGAATGTGAAATGTGGTGCATGGAATTAATATATTTCTAGAGACCTTTGTCTTCGGTCATACTTTGGATGTTGTAGGTATTGTTGTACAATGTAGGAAAAAACAATAAATAAAACAAACAAATAAAAAAAAAACTATGAATAAGTTTGTGCGTGTCCAAACTTTTGACTGGTAGTGTATGTTAATTCCTAGTTTGAGTTTTGCTCCATAATGTGACAATCAAAAAAAAAAAATCAAGACCCGTAAACAAGACTGTGTTTAAAATCTTTTGACCGGCGGTGTACTCATCAGACTACTAGAGCAATGTGAGGAGAAATTAGGTGAATTTGGGCAAATATATCAAATTAGAACAGCAGACAACACGTTGAAGCTGTTTTGTTGTTCTAAAGTAAGTATATATACTCTTTTGATCCCATGAGGAAAATTTGGTCTCTGCCTTTATCCCAATCTGTGAATTAGTGAAACACACTCAACACACAGTAAACACACAGTGAGGTGAAACACACACTAATCCCGACGCAGTGAGCTGCCTGCTACAGCGGCGCTCGGGAGCAGTAAGGGGTTAGGTGCCTTGCTCAAGGGCACTTCAGCCGTTCCTACTGGGCGGGGTTCGAATCGGCAACCCTCCGGTTACAACTCTGAAGCGCTAACCAGTAGGCCCCAACTGCCCCTGTTCTTCAGACCCTTCAAGTCGGCAGCATGACCAGAGTTTAGGCAGAGACTTTTATGGTGTTTTTTCCTGTTCAAAAGATATAACATCACTGCAAGTACTGTAGGTATTACATTTCCTGGAAAAACCCAGATGAGTGGGTTTTTCCAGGAGGGTTTCCGGTGAGGGTGTGGTGATGTGTGAAGCGAGTCAGTGAGGGGGAGATGATGATACTGTACCAGCCTGTACAGGAGTTATTTGAATGAGCAGAGTGGAGACCATTTCTTGTGAAATGGTCAGAACGAGACTGGGGTAAAAGTCCACATTACATCAGATTGGAAAAGTACTGGAATCACACAATATCAGACGTGTTTTTATATAAAAACAGGGAATGGTTTCCACCATTAAAATCGGCCCTGGTCGACGCTAATTGGCTAAAAGGCGTTTTTGGTGACGCCTCGAGAAGGAGGCACTTCTCGAGCGCCGAGGAGCATAAAAGGCAGAGCACAGCCATTAGTAGCTCAGATCTCATGGCGGGTATCAGCTGGTAACATCATCTTCACCTTGTTACTTGACCGTTCGGTCTGGACATTGTTTGGGCTGTATTCTCACTGCAATACGGTGAATGAAGATCAACAATATTTTGAAATCTTCTGTCTGCATTGTCTCCTTCGGGTGTTTGGTTCCAGAGTGCTAATTGGCTGACGGGATTCAGAGGTGGATTTTTCCATGACACTTTCTAACGAGGAGATGCGCCAGTATTAGGGTTGCAAAGGGGCGGAAAATTTCCGGGTAATTTTTCCGGAAACTTACTGGAAACTTTTGATGGGAAGTTAAGCTGGGGAATTTTGGAAATACTCCAAATTGGAAACTTTCATGGAATTAAAGGAAATTATGGGAATTTACGGGAATTAACTGGGAATTTTTGGTAATTCCTACTTTTTCATATACAAACATTAACATTTTGTTTGATAATAACCAATATGATTCGTTTGTTCATATTTTCGCTTAGCTTAGCATACAAAGCTAGCTACCATGCGAACGGGAATTCCATTCTCTGCCTATGGTTTACTAGCGTGCTAAGCTAGCAACACTGCAAAACATTAACTGACTATCAGTTTGTTCAGTTAGAATCCCAGAAAATGGTAAAACAAGTAAAAAAAAAATGACACAACATACCACCCCAACTAAACCTTATAGATTATGTAAATTATATATAAATTGTCAAGCTTAATCAGACAGATTAATCGTCCCATTACAGTTTAATTACAGTTTAATTACAGTGCAAAATGACGTACACCAATTTGAATGAGGACAAAAGTGACGACAAGCCCATAACTGGGCAACTCTGTTCGCAAACTTATCCCAGTTTCACACCAGTTATTCCCACATGAGATGACGTTTTCACTGGGAAGTTATTTTCCCCATGCACATGAACACACCATATGTTTCCTTTACGTCTAATAGCCTATGCTGATTGCTGTGTGCATGGGATTGATGTATGTACAGGGTAGAAATTTGTCTGAAATTGCATTAAATCAGGTTGTTATTATGCTGCAAGATGGGGTTTTGTCCACTACATTTAAGTTCCCTGTTATAGACTAAATTGCCATATTAAAAATTCCCAGTTTATTCCCATTAATTCCCGTATATTCTCGTTAATTCCCATGGAAAGTTTCCACTTTGAAAATTCCCGTAATTTTGCAACCCTAACCAGCATTCAAAGAATCCTCTGTGAAAATGTATGGGGTAAGGGGTTAGTTTGTTACGCCAATATGGCCACTGTCTACGCCAAGGCTTTGAACTGGTTCACGAAACTAAAATGAAAAATGTAAACTTTTGATGCTTTGCTAGGAACAGAAACGAAACCAGAAACTTTAAATTTTTTTATGGTCCGGAACAGAAACGTTCTAGCCTGGCGAGCCAGACCCACATTAAAATGTAGGGTCTGGGCACTCACCGTTCGCAGTGCTCAGTCCGAGGGGCGGGATAATCAGTTGTATTTCAAATTCCCTCTGCACGCAATAGGACGCAATAGGATATTTGTTTTCAAGTAGCAGGGAATTCAAGCCAAACCGTTGCAACTCTGCCATCAATCATTATGTTAAGCCCACCAAACGACTCTATACACGATTTCAATGCCTGATTAAGTTTCGATTTCTGGAGCTCACAAGCCAACGGAGAGTTGCTAGACTAGCCCTGGCAGCAAATGTAATTTGCTGCCGCTAGGGGCGCGTCTAGATTTCTAGGCTAGAAACGTTCTGTTATTTAAAGTAATGGTAACCAGTTAATAGCGTTATTTCTTTCGTTCTTTGACAAGATTTCTGTGCAATATGACTTGGTAAGGTTCACTTCCGGTTGAAATGTAATAGAGAAGCTTGCCGCCAGCTGTACAGGGCCCTGACAAGGTTTTGGGCATTTGTTTATAAGTTTAGTATTCACAATGGCAGCTATGTACACACCATTGTGGTTTTGTATTGTCTAATGACATTAGAGAGACAAAAATGCACTGATTGAGCCCTAACCGGGTTTGGCCAATTGATCTTCACAATGGCAGCTATGTAGCCTATCATATTTCAGTTATTTGCCCAGATTTTGCTATGCGAGTTGCACAGGCTTTTGGATAGATGTAAGAACTACAGTGATGCTTCTGTAATGCTTAGTGGTTTTGTATTGTTTGATGACATAAGAGAAACAAATGCACTAATTGGGCCCTGGTCAGGTTGGGTCAATTGAAGTTTTCAATGGCCGCTATGTAGCCTGCCCTATTTGTCATTTGCACCAATTGAGCTATGTAAGAAGTATAATGGATATGTGTTCAGTTTTTTGCCAATAAACAACATGGCAGAAATGTTCCTTGTCTTAATTTATGTATAAAAGTGAAAGAAATGTATGCATGTTAGAATTACAGTTATGCCGCTTACATAATGTAGCCTATAGTGCTTTTTTAATGTTTGATGACTGGACAAGAGACTTAAGGAAGATTATGGAGACTAACAATATAATTTTATAAAAGTCCGAATGATCAGCCTACTTATTTGTATATCCCGCAGCTGACATGGAACGTTATTAACCAGTTCGAGAACTTTATTTTTTTATACTAACCGGTTTAGGAACGTCAATTTTAGGGTTGAACCGAAAACCGGAAACGTTAAAATACTGTTTCTGTTCGGAACGAACCAATTGGGGAAATAATTCTGGTTGAAAGCCCTGGTCTATACATATCCCACCCTTTCCTGTATGCCTCCCCGTTCACTTGAATAGGAAAATAGCTACCCGATAACTGCCCAGAGTATGTTGCAAGATGGCCGCCGGGTGGAGGGACTTGCCTAAAAGGACTTTGGTTTAGATTCATTTTTCCAGTCTGACTCTTACTTCTCTTCCTCTGGTCCAGATCGAGCTGCGCCGTAACCGCGGTCAACCGGGCGAAGTGAACCGACTAGGCCTGACACAGGACAAACCCAGACTTCGCATTCAGGAGAAGCGACAGTCCAGCAGAGATGCCAGAGTGAGGCACACACACTACGCGCTTTTCTCTACACACACTCAATCTGCGGGCGTACACACACACACACGCACGTGTGCGCAGAGATGTTCCCTTCACATGCCTGTTGTTTTATGTGATTCTGTGTTAAATTATGTTTTTATGTTTTTCCCAGGGGAGAATGTTGGACAAGAAGGAGAGGAGGAGGGGAAAGATGGCTGAAAGGTACAGTAACTCCTAATGAGTCCACTCATACTTATTTTTTTATTTTTCCACTCCATATCTCTCTTTCTCTTTCTCTGTCTCTTTCTCTCTCTCTGTGTCTCTCTCTCTCATGCTCACATCTCCTTTTTTAATGGTAAGTGAATTTCACACCTAGCCTGAGGCCTGCGTATCAAACAGGTCTTAAAGCACCAGGCCAATTTTCAGATCTGAAAATGTCTAATTACCGTATTTTCCAGACTATAAGTCACACTTTTTTTCATAGTTGGGCTGGTCCTGCGACTCAGGTGCAACATATATATATTTATATATATGGTTTTTTCCTCTTTTTTTTTTATATACTCCGGTGCGACTTATAGTCCGGAAAATACGGTATATAAAACGGCTCCACAAATGTCTGAAAACTTCAAACCCAGCTATTTCCCTTGCTATGAGCCCTGTGTAACTCTGATGTGTGCACGCGTGTCCGCAGGCAGACCATGACGGGGAAGAGTAAAGTGTACGACAGTCGCGGGCTGCTGATCTCGTGCGGACGCGACCTCTGCGACTGCCTGGACGCCGACTGCATGGGCTGCTTCTACCCGTGCCCCGACTGTGGCTCGCGCAAGTGCGGCGTGGAGTGCCGCTGCGACAGGAAGTGGCTCTACGAGCAGGTGGAGGTGGAGGGTGGAGAGATCATCCGCAACAAGTTCGCCTCCTAGCCACACACACACACACACACACACACACACACACACACACACAGTCCATTGGTGGTGGGGGAAGGGATAGGAGGATGCAGGAGAGTGGAGGAAGGAGCTCACCTGCTAGCCACACACACACACTCCATCGGTTGAGGAGGAGAGGTGAGTAGGGGAACGACTGTGTTAAACAGCTGTAATACAAAGATGAGCAAGAGGAGACAGAAAAGTAGAGCTGGAGGAAGAGGAAGAAAGAGGAAGAATGGGCTCTCTCAAACAGGACCGGCTGCTGGTCACCCGAGGAAGAAAAGATGGCAAAGGAGTGGGAAGAGTTGGGACAATGGATTATGTCAAGCTTAACAAGCAAAAGTTCTTAACCACCCATTTTCTTTTCCATAATTATCTGAGTTTTCAGAATGGTTCAGATAGTTTGTCTATCTTGTTGTGAATATTGATGTTCAGTGTTTTTTTTTTCTGTGTCAAAGACCTTTGTGTATTATTTTCGTTTGTAATTAAACACATTTTCTTATATAATAATCATGTGCTCATCTCCTTCATCCATTTATCCATTAGCAGTGTTCGTTAAGGACATTCTACATACTACTTCTGTGTTGAGTTTTGAGCAATTTAAAGTCGCCATTTCACAACATAAGACAAGATGGAACTTGATAAATGCCATAACATCACACACAAACACACTGCAGCAATTTTGTTTAGACGAGCACTAAATAAAGGACTCAGTTGCGCTGCGTGTAAAACAATACATTTTAATGAGTGTTGCTAGGCGTTAGGAACAGCAACAGTATGCTGAATTACCACTAGGGGGCACACTTTCCGCAGCTGACATCAGCAGTGGCACACCAATCGAGTGGAGAGGAGTGGAGAAGTGCCTCCAGTGTCCCAGTCCCGCCCTCATAGGTGGTGCGGCAGCAGGGGGGGTTCGGAGGGACGGCACACCTGCTCGGGGCTGAGGGGGCTGCAGTCGTAGTGGTTGGTGTTGCAGGTACTGCACTTACAGCTGAGGGCCTTCGGCACCGTCAGCAGGAGCAGCTCTGACCCGGAGTAGCATTGCTCGGGAACGCGGCGGGTCTCGTAGGTCCACTCCTGGAAGTGGCAGCTCACCTCCGCGTTTTGCTTCCCTGAAGGACTCCTGTACACAGGTGCCTGTGGACACACACACACACAAATAAACATAAAAGAGTGTGTGTTTCACATTCACAAAGAAGAACTTTCTGAGCAAACCAGAAGTTTTGTTTTAAAGGAACCATATAAGATTGGGGCCAAAACTGTACTGTAGAGCGGTGTTTCCCCTCCCCCTCCCCCCTGACTCGAGGTTGCCAACCCAGATGCCGAAACACTACTGACTTTGTGATTTAATAGATAGGTAGAGGGTGGTGCATCAGGCCAAAACACAACATGACATGACAAAACACAACATCAACATCAGTTGAGGGCTGCAACTTCACTTTTTAAATGACAATATCTTGGCCGGACTACTGTTGTCAGTGATATAAGTATTTGAAATGAACATGATTTCTTAATGTCTATGACATATCAGGGCCATTTTATGATCAATTGAAATAAATTTCTTACATACGGTTCCTTTAAAATAAATTGGTGAATGTGTTTTTGGAAAAAGGCTCTCTGGGTTCATTTATATCTGTCTAAATGACTGACAGGTGAGATATCGACAGGGCGTTACCAGAGTTGTCCAGCTTCCTGCCACAGTCCTGCCACACACTCAGTCATCTGAGTGTAATTAGTATAACTCCTCAGACCGATAGAAAGTGCTAATTCGAGAAATCACCTAGGTTAAGTGCACAGGTAGAACCAATATGTGAAAGGACTTTTACTTTCTGAAGCCGGACTTATACACCTCTGGAAGAGTTACCGTGTTGGAGCACAGGCCAGCACACCCCTGGGTCTCCATGTAGCAGCATCTGCCATTTTCCATCTCCACGGGGATGCTGATGTTGACCAGCTGGCACTCTGGCACCACCGCCTGCACCAGGCTCCACAGCGCAACCATGGTAACCACGTGCATCTTCAACTGGGGAAGTTGCAGAAATTTCACAGAGGATTTCAGGCCAACGTTGGGCACTGGATTGTTAGGCAGCAGTTTTAAGGTTTGCACCACAGATAAAGACAGATAACACATCTGTTATATCACCAATACTACCAATTTCAGTTCTCCTTCAACCCTAAAGAACTGTCTCATATAGCCTAAGTAGTATGTATTCAAAGGCCACTAAAAAGGTTTTCAATAGGGCCTCACTTTACTGTAGTAATGTGAAAATGTTCTGAAAGTTTTAATCCTTTTACTGTCATTCTAATTCACATTTAATTTCAAATGTTATAATGATTTAAATTCACAGAAGTGTCTTTAGGCCTTCCTCAGATATCCAATTCTCAAATACACAAATACAATAGTTGAGCAAAATAATAATAACACCATTCCCTGACCTGAATTTAGTGAATCTGGTGCAGTGACTAGTTGTAGATGCAGCTAAATGAGCGATCACCTGAGAGAGAGGGATGAAGACATGAGGAGGGACAGAGAGAGAGAGGGATGAAGACATGAGGAGGAAGGGACAGAGAGAGAGAGGGATGAAGACATGAGGAGAAAGGGACAGAGAGAGAGAGATGAAGACATGAGGAGGAAGGGACAGAGAGAGAGAGATGAAGACATGAGGAGGGACAGAGAGAGAGAGGGATGAAGACATGAGGAGGGACAGAGAGAGAGAGGGATGAAGACATGAGGAGGGACAGAGAGAGAGAGGGATGAAGACATGAGGAGGAAGGGACAGAGAGAGAGAGAGAGAGGGATGAAGACATGAGGAGGAAGGGACAGAGAGAGAGAGAGAGAGGGACAAGTCAGAACCTCCATCATGTGGATTACCAGAGCAACACTATCACTTTGGTTTCACGGGTCACTGACAATCCCTGACAACACACTCCTAACATAGCACACCAGTCAAAACACACACACCCTTTTCCAATCCTTTGCAACACACTCCTAACACACCGGTCTAAACACACTCGTTTCCAATCCCTATCACATGGCAGCAAATCATTCAGTCAGAAACAACGCTCACGACACACCCACACACATCACACACATACACTGTACCGATTATGCCTGTGTTCTTCATAGCGCTATTTAACATAAATCCTCAAATCAACAATCAAGTCCAATCACTGAAAAACGACCATGTCTGCAGACCACATAAAGAGACAGCATACAGACCACAGGTGCAGCCTTACTGGCATCAGACATAAAATGCAGACAACCTGATTATATAATCTCTATGTAGTACAGAGAGAGAGAGAGAGAGAGAGATAGAGAGACCATTCAGAGAGGCAGATTATCATACGGACTAAAACCAGATATGAAGACGTAGATATGAAGATGTAGATATGAATTCATACAGATATGAAGATGTAGATGTTACCCTCACCGGCTGTTGAATCCTGTGGCACTACGGATGGGAGTTCCTGCTTTTATGTACCCGACTATACATCTCCACAGGGCTGGAGGGTAATCCACTGGACTTCATGAATCGTTACGCACTCCTGTTGCAGATGCTATCAGTGGAGCCGGGGGGGGGGGGGGTTCAGATTAAGCCCCAATGGCCCTGGCATATGATGGGCTTGCTTTCCATTTGGGTAGTCACTCACACACACACACACACACACACACACACACACACACACACACGCATGCATGCACACACACACATACATAATACACATACATCTGTAATTTGTATATTATTGGGTTGAAGAAAATGGCTTTGCATTTTCTATCAAAATACTTTATGTGTGTATTTTTTTTGTAAAACCAATACTAGTGATGACATCATAAAAGATCATAAAAGTGCAAAACAATGAGTTTAGCCTCTGACTGGTGCTGACTTTTGATCAGAATATTGAGATTCAGGAAGATGATCCAGTTGCTGATCAACAGTGTTACAGCATTACATAGCGTTACACTGACAATGCCAGAGGCTTGTCTCCACTTTGTACCACTTAACAAGTTCAGTTGTGACTTCATCTCAGTTGTGAGTGCATCTCTGATGCACTATTTAGGCTATGACTATGAGATGTAACAGGCAGGTCAGCATAGTTGATCTGTTGACTGCAGGTTTATGGCATGTCTCGTTGGCAGAGAAAAGCTGTTGCTCTTAAACACTGTCCACTTACAGTAATCAACAGAGTCAGTGTGTACTGATAAAGGAATAGATTACAGTAAATAGGCAGATATAATGTATATAATAATATGCAAAGTTTGCAGAGTGATTTCATGCTCCCATATTATTATAGAGTATTTTAGTATTTTCAAAATGCAAAATTATTTTGTTTTAAAATGAGGGTATGTGATATTTTATTTTTAAAATACATTTTGAAGTAATGTTTCCCATCCCTGTGTGTGTGTGTGTGTGTGTGTAAGAGAGGGAGAGAGAGAGTGTGTATATATGAGTGTGTGTGTGTCTTTCCTATAGCTTTGGAAGAAGGTCAAGTGTGTATGAGAGGAGTTGTTTTGTCTGGAACATCAGCTCAGGCCTCCAAGGTGAGTTGACTCCGGTGTAAGCTGGCGGATCAGCATCGCCCACCATCGGAAAATCCTGCCTCTCTCGTCACTTCCACAACACCCTCAAAACCTGAGAGCTGTCCAAGAGGGCTCTGCCCTGCTCGCTGTCAAATCCTAGCGATACCTGTCTGACTGCATATCTCTTCCCTTTATATCTTAGGTTTTACATTCAACCTTTCAAACATGTTTTCATTCATTTAAGTTTTGTCATTTTGATTTGTTTGGTTTGACTTGCCCACACAGACACACTCACACACACTCACACACATACACACACACACACACACACACACTCAGATGCAGTTTTCTAGGGAGCATAAAGTCACTACTCCTCAGTGCCAGCATTAAGGGCAGACACACACTCTATCCCATAATATGACACAATGAGCTGTTGTGTCCGGTTTCCTGTATCCCAGTGACCAGCCCTGCCATGCCCTGCCTGGCTGCCCAGGGCGAGTCTCATTTGGTCTCTGCTGTGTTGGTTGCGTTAGGAGGTCAGCGGGCACTTCTCTTAACACATCTCCTCCTGCCCCATCCAGGATGCCCTCCGTGGGGTAGAAATAATGAGAGGGGAACAGGTGGAGGAAAGAAATGAAGACAGGAACTAGGGGAGAGGCTTGGAACAGTCTGGTACAAACACACACACACACACACACAGGCGTGCGCACACACAGACGCACACACACACACACACACACACACACACACACACACACACACATGCACACACAGGCAGACACACACACACACACACAAACACAATACACACGCAGACAAACAAAAAACACATATGCTAAGCTCAATGACTTTGGAAAGAGCATTGTTGTCATCATCATCATCATCATCATAAAAAAAAACAGATTATAAAAATATTTTTAAAATAAGGATAGATTCTTAACTGTAAAATGATAGCAACATGGTAGCAACATGTAAGCACCTATTGTACATAACCCAAACATGTAATAATTCAGTTTATAGCAGGAAAAGTATGACTTTATAGAAAACTGACTGTTAATGTTTATGTTCATTAGGATTTTGTATTTTGTATGTTTTTGTATGTATGCCATTGCTCTGAACAATTTGCTCTCATCCATATTAATATTTGATTTACAGTATATTACAGTTTAAGATCGTTAACAATTGTTATAATTAAAACATGCTTTATAAACTCTTAACACAGCAACATACCTACGTCACACAATTGACCAAATAGTTAATTTTCTGTTCAAAATCACATTTTGTTCATTAGTCTGCATTCCAAAACACAAAAAAAACTCTACATACCAATATCAACTCAGTCTTTCAAAACACTTGCACATGTCCATCACTACACACAAGCTCTAAACACTGACTGGTGACAAGCTGAGTGTAAAATGTGGCATTTGTGGGATTATATTGTCTTACGAGTGAATGAGGCTTCTTTAACAGTGGAGAAAGTGACAGAAATGCTGCAATAAAAAACAAGCATTTACCTTGCTGTAGCAACAAGATATTGCTGCCAGTGATATTTGACCTAAATGGTCTTTGGGTACAAACTTCTCAGAATAAAATACACAAATTCAGTTTAAAAAAAGGCACAGAAGGGGTAAAAAAGAAAAAGAAAAAGTTGTCTTGTTCTATTCCTGTCCCGTTCTATATTTCATCAGTGACAGCAGCTACTGTATGCTCTGTTTTAAACACCACCACACATTCTTACTCCTCTAATTCATCTCCTCCTTTACCTTTTCTGCTCCAACTACTCCTCTCCCTGGTCCTCTCCCTCATGGAATTATTCCTCTCCTTTGTCCAGACATTCTCTCTCTCTCTCTTTCTCTCTCTCTCTCTCTGCTCCTCTGTGTTGTTCTCCACAGTGAACAAAATAAATCCGGGTATTGTGCAATTGCAGTAAAATATCTTCAACACCGTGCCATGTCTCCAACTGAAATTGGAATCAGCTTTGGCTGATATGTTAACTCACAATCAAGTCAGCCATTTCCCAGTCTTTCAATGGTCTGTTTGTTTCACTCTAGTTTTTGACAACTGTTAATGCAGATGTTTCACTCTAGTTTTTGACAACTGTTGATGCAGATGTGGAGGCATTATAATGAAGTTTTTAACACAGGGTTCTCTATTCTAGCATACTGTCTATAAACATTTGAAAATAAGACAACAAATATCCTTAATTTTGGTACTAGGTAAAGAAATCTTGAGCATTGTAGAAAGTAGAAATGTGTTGGTAACACTTTATTTGAAGGGGTCTACATAAGGGTGACATGTAACCGTCATAAGAATGACATGACACATGTCATGTACATTAATGACACATTATTGATGTTTATGACTGTTGTCATAATGTGTCATTCGGTTTTTGGAATGTCAAGTTGACATTGTTTGGGTGTCATCATTATGACAACTTGACATTAGCCAAGGTGACATTATTTGACGGGTCTTTGTCATGACAACTTGACATTAGCCAAGAAAATGTAACCCGTTTACAATATTGTCATGACGACTTGACATTAGCCAAGAAAGAAATGCAAGGTCTTTGGCATGATATTGTCATGACAACTTGACATATAACTGTGTTTGGCCTGACTTATCTTCTAGGTTTGTGAAGTGAAGGGCCTGAACAATTGACTGTCATGACACCATTATAATTGTGTCATGAATACTTTCCTTGACCTCAACTACAGTGGTACAGTTTTGACTTGTCATTAAGCTGTCACAAAGAACTATTACACACCAAAATAGTTGCCTGACAGTGTCATGAATTGTCATGACAACTTTACATAATTGTTTAATTATTACATGAACAAGTTTATATAACTGTGTTTGGCCTGACTTATCTTCTAGATTTGTGAAGTGATGGGCCTGAACAATTGGCTGTCATGACACCATTATAAATTGGTCATGAATACTTTTCTTGACCTCAACTAGTTTTGACTTGTCATTAAGCTGTCACAAAGAACTATTACACACCAAAATAGTTTCCTGACAGTGTCATGAATACTTACCTTTGACCTAAAGTACAGTGAACCATCTGAGATGTTTCAATCTGAGACACAGCTCAGGTAAATTAACCCCAAAATAATAAACCAATCTACCCGGGTAGTATGTTTTTTTTTTAAGTGGTGAGATCTTGCGCTTATCTGTAGGCTACGATGAAATGAAGAAATGGTGAGTAGAAGCAGTTCGTGTTGCAGGCAAGATGATAATTCGCGCCCTCTGCTCTTCTGCCTCCCGTGTCCAATGGCGAATTTTTGCAATGGAAACTCTCTCAAATTATGCATCTAAACAAAAAAACAACCTGCATAGCAGGGCAACAATTCAATTCAATTACTCTCTCGATACATTTGACCAGATCTGAAAATATAACTCATATTCATGAACTGTAGTAGCTTATTCTTATTTTTAATCTATACATTCACTACATACATTAAACGTCAGCACTAGCATATCACATAGTAACATGGCTTCAACATAGCATGAAATAGCACTTCAAATCATTAAACTCATGTTCAACTCTGATTGGTTTTTAGCTTATGCAGTATCATCAATACATTTCCACACAATGCATTAAACAACTGAGTTACAGCAAAATAAAACTTTTACGTGCTTAACTCATTAAACACATCTATCACGCCATGTCTGCTAGTAACATAAATGACGAACACGTGTAAAACACTCACCGGAGAAAACTATCGTAATTTCGACCCTTTGCTGTTATTCCTTCCTTAGAAGTAGGTTTGGTGGGAAAACCCCTTTTAACTAGCTCTTCAATGTTATTTTTAACTTTTCTTCTCAGTGTGGAAAATCTAAATATGGCTTCAGCTCACTATCGTTCTGCTGTCCTTCTGCTGTTTGCGATTTCTGTCTTCTTCTCTAAGAATCAGTGTAGCAGTTTCCCCTCTATGCAGCGCCACCACTCAGTGTTCAGGCCAAACACAGTTATGTCAAGTTGTCATGACAATATCATGCCAAGGAAAGTATTCATGACACAATTATAATGGTGTCATGACAATCAATTATTCCGGCCCACCACTTCACAAACCTAGAAGATGAGTCAGGTCAAACACAGTTATATGTCAATTTTACATTTCTTTCTTGGCTAATGTCAAGTTGTCATGACAACGGTTTACATTTTCTTGGCTAATGTCAAGTTGTCATGACAGAGACACCCTCAAATAATGTCATCTTGGCTAATGTCAAGTTGTTATAATGATGACACCCAAACAATGTCAACTTGACATTCCAAAAACCGAATGACACATTATGACAACAGTCATAAACATCAATAATATGTCATTAATGTGCATGACATGTGTCATGTCATTCTTATGACGGTTACATGTCACCCTTGTGTAGAACCCTACAAATAAAGTGTTACCGAAGACTAAGCCGACAGAAGCCATATTTCACATGCCAGGTAAAACACACTGTACTCGTCATCAGTCATCAGCATTCTCTGCAGATGATCATCATGACCACATCAGAGGATAATTTGGATCATCAATATCACCATCACCACCATCATCATCATCATCATCATCCCCACCACCACCACCACCACCACCATCATCATCATCATCATCATCATAATCATTACCATCATCATCCCCATCACCATCATCATCATCACCATCATCACCATCATCATCATCACCATCATCATCATCATATATTATCACCATCATCATCATCATCATCACATCATCATCATCATCATAATCATTACCATCATCATCATCATCATCATCATCATTATCACATCATCATCATCATCATCATCATCATCATCATCATAATCATTACCATCATCATCCCCATAGTCATCATCATCAACACCATCATCATCATCATCATCATCATCATAATCATCATCACCCACATCACCACCACCATCATCATCATCATCATCATCACCATCATCATCATCAACACATCACCATTATCACCATCATCATCATCATCATCATCATCATATTATCACTATCATCATCACTGTCTCATCACGATGCATGTTATACATAAGTAGATTAGGACACTCTTTGTTTGAAACGGAAGACAGCTGCCTACTGCCTCCCTCCCTACATATAGAGAGCTGTCTAAATAACTAGACATGACTTTGGATTAAATGCATCTTTTAAAAATGAGCGTAGCACTCTAGAATCTTTGGTTAACACTATGGTATGATGTTAGCAAAGGCCTGACGTTAAACAAAATTAGCTTACGTAAGCTAGCAGGCTAACGGTATAAACAAAGTCCTTTTAGGCAAGTCCCTCCACTCGGCGGCCATATTGCAACGCTTTTTGGGCACTCATCGGGCATCCTGTTCGGCAGAAATGCGCGCGCGCAAGGCTTCACGATACCAATCTTGCTCCAGCGGCGAGTTCACAACACGTGATTGGCACGATGTCTTCACAAACACCATATGATTGGCTCAATGTATTCACATCACACCACATGATTGGCTCAATGTATTAACATGTCGACGTTTTGCCGAGGAAGGGGTGGAATATGTGTAGACAACTGCCATATTGGCGTTACAAACTAGCCCCATGCATTTCTATGGAGGATGTTTTGAGTGCTGTGTCTCCTCATTAGAGAGTCTGGTATAAATTAGTTTTACGGCCGGCAGATATATATCAGACCAGACGCTATTAATGGTTACAACAATGGCATAATCAGATAGTAAATTGTTTATTTCTCATCTCAAATCTACAAATCTAAGCAAAATAAGGTCACACAAATGACATTTTAAACAGATTCAGCAGTCATTACCAATGTCATCCGCCATGTTTGTTTACCTTTCACAGCTGTTTCAGACGTTGCCGCAAGGGATTATGGGCTTTTCTCAATACAAAGTACGCTAAAGAACGGTCTCCCGTTCTTGAAAGTTCGAACTTGAAAAGTTAAGATCGTGAGTCCAGACTCTGGAGAACGCGAGGACACAGGACGCTCAATTTGCAGTTTGAGACAGCAGCGTTCTTGCCAACGGCAGCTTCTCTCGGAACAGCTCAGGAGTCTAGTCATTTACCTATTGCTCTATTGGTCTACCCAGTATTTCTGACATTTACAGTAAAATATATAATTCACCAGCTTGCTTAAGTTTGTTTCTCATTGATTTTTTTTATTAGGCTAAATATTAATAACAATATATTCACTTGCCGATGGCGGGAACAACGTTTGAAGTTCGCAGTTTAAGTGACAGTTATGATTAACGTTAGTTGTGAAGCCTGTAGCCTACCGTTTATAGCCTAAACATGGATCGGATTGTAGCAGCAATTATGATAGGTAGGCCTATTATGTATCAATGCTGCCATTTCTCTTATGTGAGTGTCACGGCTGAGCTGACATAATGCATTGTGGAATCTTCAAGCCACCAAGTCACCACCCGATGCATCCTTGATAAAACCAACGATTCGAGAACACTTCCGGGAATGTTATGCGTTCTTGAATAAATGCGAACTTGTGAATTGGAACAGTACTTCGGCGGTGATTGATGACGTTTCAGAACGATTTTCAAGTTCATGAGAACACAAGTATAGAAAAGAACGCATATTGAGAAAAGCCCATTGGGTAGGAGGGAGCATGAAGTGTGCATCGATGCTGCCTCCAAAAATGACCGTTATTTGGGAATTCTAAGATATCTTAGAAGGCAGCAGAATTTACAGCAGCAACTTTACCTGTTTCGAACACACCCATTGTGTTGATCACCATGGAGATCCAGCCTCATCAGGCTGCATCAAAGGTTCCAGAAGAGCACAGGAGCAGACACACCCACACACACACGCACGCATGCACGCACGCACGCACGCACGCACACACACACACAAACACACACACACAAACACACACACACACACACACACACACACACACACACACACACACAGGAGCATCAGCTAATTAAACTCTGGGAGCCAGATACCACGGTGTCGCCATGACAGCAGCATCCCTCGCTGCCGTTCCAGCCCTGGGCCTGGCATCCCGTCAGCTTCCTGTTGCTGCACCCAGACACACCCAGGTGTGTGAGACACACACACACACACAGCCCTGTAGGGGAACAGTGTGCTTCTCACCTGAATTCCCTCTGTGCTGAAGCACTCACACTGACAACACACACACACACTCCAAGCACACACACAAAAACTTACACAGACATTCCCATATACAAACACACTCATGTGCATAAACTCATACAAACACAGATAAACTCATACATACACACACACACACACACATACACACACACTTTCTTCCTGAGATGAGGTGCACGGAGGGATTGTGGGAACGGTGTGTGTTGGTAAACACCACCTGGTTCCATGGTCTGCGGTCCTGCAGGGGGTGAGCCACTACTGAGGCACGCATTTCACACAAAGACGTGCACCAGGTTGTGTGTGTGAGTCTCTCCGTGTGTGTGGCTTGAGTTTGTCTGTGGTGTATTGTGTATGTGCCTCTCTCTGCGCAGTGTATTTTCTCTCTCTCTCTCTCTCTCTCTCTCTCTCTCTCTCTCTCTCTCTCTCTCTCTCTCTCTCTGCGCAGTGTATTTTCTCTCTCTCTCTCTATCTCTCTCTCTCTGCGCAGTGTATTTTCTCTCTCTCTCTCTCTCTCTCTCTCTCTCTGCGCAGTGTATTTTCTCTCTCTCTCTCTCTCTCTCTCTCTCTCTGCGCAGTGTATTTTCTCTCTCTCTCTATCTCTCTCTCTCTCTCTGTGCAGTGTATTTTCTCTCTCTCTCTCTCTCTGCGCAGTGTGTTGTATGTGTGTGTGGTTGTCTCTCTGTCTCGCTCTGTGAGATTAAAACAGATTTAATATAATTACCGTAATATAAGCCACATGATATTATATTTTTTTATTGTAACAACAAAAATCCCAGGTCATTTTAAACACTGAAATTGGATTTGACAATTCTGGCAAGTGCCAGGGAAAAATGTATTGAGCAGTGACCACTAGATGCAACAGGAGCTGTTTATGTCCAGGCAAGGATATCACCATATACTCATTAAATGAAACAGATCATGTTGTTTTGTGCAAATAGAAGTGTTATGGTAAGTTAATATGTATGTATTTTGACTCTTTTTGGCATTGCTTTGAGCTACTAGAAAGTCCTTTTAGGCAAGTCCCTCCACTCAGCGGCCATTTGACAACGCTTTTTGGGCACTCGTCGGGCATCCATTTCGGCAGAAATGCACGTGCGCAAGGCTTCACGACACCAATCTTGCTCCAGCGGCGAGATCACAACACATGATTGGCACGATGTCTTCACAACACACCATATGATTGGCTCAATGTATTCACAACACACCATATGAGTGGCTCAATGTATTCACATGTCGACGTTTTGCTGAGGAAGGGGTGGGATATTTGTAGACAACGGCCACATTGGCGTGACAAACTAGCCCCATGCATTTCTATGGAGTATTTTTTGAGTGCTGTGTCTCCACATTAGAAAGTCTCTGGCTACTACAGGTATTTGAATACATTTTAAACAGGACAAATCAAACAGAAAGTACCACAGTAAATTTAAACACATGTGAACAGACCCATAGAATATTGGGTAATACTGTATATCTAATGTATAAATTTGCAATTTGGAATATATAGATATAAAAATACCACCTTTGTTTACCAGTTAATCACTCTAAATCCCCCGGTGGGTACCTGTCCTTCCTCTAAGTAGCAGATAGAGGGCGCTGTCTCCCCTGCAGGCGTGTCTGTGTCACACCAGGAGAGCCAGCAGAACGAGGCCAAACATATGGAGGCGCCGGCCCCCCCGTCCGCCTCGTACCTGTCCTGCAGCAACAGGAAGCCGCCTGGATCAGGGAGTCTTAGCCCGCTGCCACCTGAGCCTCTCATTACAAGTCCTGTTCAGGGTTGTTTACCACAACCACAGAAACAGCAACAACAAATATATCATTATTATCATAATTGTAATCATTATTATCATCTTGTTTGAAACAATGGAAAAAACTAATTTGTGTCCATTTTTTATATTCCTTTGCTGTCTGCACCCCCTCAGAATCACTTGATCTCCATAAAATCAATCAATCAATTCATTTCCAAGCAATCACTCAGGCGATGTCCTAGATTTAAATAAGTTTTTGGGAAACAAGTGATGTTGACTCCACATGAAGCAAATAATGCAGCTATAGAATTCCAATAGCTGTGCATCACCTGACATCAATAACATAGACTTGCTATCTAGCCAGTGGTTATCATGAGGCTCTGTGTGTGTGTGTGTGTGTGTGTGTGTGTGTGTGTGTGTGTGTGTGTGTGTGTGTGTGTGTGTTTGTGTGTGTGTGTTTGTGTTTGTGTCTGTCTTTGTTGGAGGGGGGGGGGGGGGTAGGGGGTAGGAAGAGATCTATGGGAACATCTACGGTGTCTTACCATTACGCCATATTTCTATCATTCATCCTGATGAAAGCAGTTCTGTATATATGCCTTGAAGTGTTTACATCTGTAAAAGTAGAAAAATGACAAGGGTCAGACATTGTCAGAAACCGTGAATCTACTACTGTAAACTGGACTAGAAGCCATTTTTGATTAAAACATTGCCTTGCTCATAATACACTACCTTGATGATGTCAATCTGATAGAGCTGTAACATATTAATGTGCACTCTCATGACGGCATCAAGCATGTCTTCACATTCATCAGGGGAATGCATGGAAATGTAAACCAGTGCAAAGCCAGACCTGTGGGACCAGACTCGTACAAGGCATTATAGTTTTACACATTTTCAATCGCTAACAAGCGCTTACCCATACTTCAGATACGTTTTCTAAACACTTAACACAGACTCACACCTACAAAACACAATTGGCCAAATGGATAATTTTCTTCTCAAAAACACATTTTGTTAAATGCTGAATTTCCCTGTGGGACAATTAAAGTATATCTATCTATCTATCTATCTATCTATCTATCTATCTATCTATCTATCTAATACAGTATATACTAACACATCTTTCTCTGTACATACTAACTTTACCAGAACACTGGAAATCTGACTCAAAATGAAATTATTCTGTCAAAGAATAGCACTTGTTTTCACTTCACAAGGTACATGCAGTCAATCAAAGTACACCAGGTTTCAAAATACTGGCTATTATTGACATTACAAAAACGGCATAGACTTTTATGTTTCAGTTTTACAGGTATTTGCATGCAAAACATGCAATCCACTGTTTTTACACTAAATGTTTTGGTTGGGAGCTGTATGTCCACATGTAATGTTCACATTCAAAAGCATTCCAGTAAAAAAATCAAATCCGGTTTTTTCCCTTTACTATTTACTACAGGGGGTTCAGTAGAAATACTGTTTACAGTATGATAGAACAGAAAAAGTTTACAGTATTGCATACAGTGAACAAAATATCCATGAAACACACAAGAGCATTCTGAACAAAAATACAACAGCAAAAAGTCCAGATAAAAAGGGGGAGGGACTAAAAAAAGCACAAAATTACTGTATAATCTCTGCGATCTTCAGGGTTAGGCCACATGTTTTCATAAACATCGCATCTGATATTACAGTATCCAAGGCAATGGGATAAAACCGCCTGGTAGCAGAAGCAGAGCAGAAGCAGAGGTTTTTATACTGTATCTAAGGTTTGGAATATTGTTTTTGCTATTGTGGGATGTTGTGTGTTACGTAACATTTGTATACTGCAAAAACAATCCATAATTTTGTTGGGAGGTATGGCTTGTTTGTTAAGAAAATGTGGGAACAGAAGTTATTTATTTCACCTCGAGCCAGCTATAGTGTATTGCAATCTGTTCAATTCAACTAAACTTTGCTTGTCATACCCTTTTGCTCCTGTTCTTTGTTGTTGTTGTTGTTGTTGTTGTCGTTGTTGTTGTTGTTGACGATAGTATCCTGCGAGCCACAACTCTTGGTCTGCATTGTCTCATGAGTTGGACTGCATGTGATGGTGGGTTTGGACACAAGTGACATCCTATGGACTTGGAGGTGTTCACTCTACGGTGGGGTAGTAGCTCCCAGCTTCAGTGACTGATGGATATTAATGTTTTACACCTCTGTGTAATTAGGTATTACAGGGTGAATGCCCATCCTAAACGTGTGATAGAAACATAGCACACTAACTGACTTAAGAGGCCCCCCCAGGTGGTGATTGGGACCACTGCTGTGTTATGACTAGAGTAAGGAAAAGCTTATGCCTCCTAATAATGGCTCAATAATAATCCACTTTACTGCTCAACAACTGGAGATGGTCAAAGTTTACAAAATATTTCATATTTTTCCTACTTCTCTCCAATTATTCAGTTATGCTGAGGATAATGCGTTATTAGCCCGTGCCATGGTGCCCCTGTCATCCAGACAATACCGTCGGCAAGGTAGCGACAGCCACGGTAATGTCTGCACATGGTTTCCCAGACGCCTCCTGATTATGGAAGCAGAGCATGGGATGAATGAATAATATATTGAAACAGTGTCCCTGCAAATGATGGCAGGGTGCTATAAATCTGACTTACTGCAAGTGTGCATGGAACAGCCCGTTCCTTTACATCGTCTCCTGATAGCGCCACATTAAATTTCATGGGCTTGACGTGCGGCTTATTCATATCACTTACGCTTTAAATGTCTAACTGATCGTCTAACCTCGGGGAGAGCTGATAAATGCTTTCAATTACCAGGCTGGGGAGGCAGCGCAGCGGTGGCGGCAGTGGCGTTCATAAGCGAGAGAGGGAGAAAGCGAGATGCTGAGCAGCGCGTTGCATCGCAGTATGTAAACAACACCACCAGCGTGCAGCTCTACGCGTGTCGCCTGGAGATTCGCGTCTTTCGCTCTCCCTTTCCATCTCTCTCCCACCCGCCTGGCGCAGAGAGTGTGTGATCGAGAAAGTTTTTGGAGATTGCAGCAGGGTGGTAGCACGCGCAGTGACCTGCTGCGGCCGCTGGGGGATGATCAAGGTCTGCTGGCACTGCGCGAGAACGCCCGACGCGACGGCGCGAGGCTGCTCCACAACAACGCGCACGACACACGAGCAAGACAGCGCGGCAGACAGCTGCGCTGGTCTCTGGGCTAACCCAAGGCTATTACACATGTCATACCCAAACTTTAAATCATCACGTTTCCTGACCGCTGTCCTTCTGCCAAAGCCAAACCAGTGTGAGTACACCTGTTTTTTTCCGTGCGTGTGAGTGTTCGAGATTGATGCAGGCAGCGGTGCCTGGGTTTTTTTGGGGAGGGGGAATGTTCAGGTAATGAGAAATCCTGTTGAATTGAGATAACGAGTAAGACGAAAAGTGCTGTATGTAGAGTGCAACAGAACACGGCAGGTGATGTTAAATGTGCCATGGGTGGCTACTACGTGGGATTTTTGTTTGTTGTTGTTTGCGGAGCAAGACAGAAATTGTAAAGAAACCTGCAGTTAGAGTCCTCACCTATCAACAGCGTATTGTGTCGGAGGTGGAGGCAGAGAAAATATTGTGCCTGGCCCTTTTTCTGTTTAAACTAGCTTCATACAGGGATGGGTGTTTGAGAAATTGCGTGTGAGAATGGCCGGGAGGGATTTATTCTCAACATAGGCTATGATTACGCAGCATCATAACGTTGTACTACTTCAATAATAATAATAATAATAATAATAATAATAATAATAATAATATTTGTTTGATGGTGTCGATCATATTGTTGTTATTTTCATTTCTAATGTGTCGGTCAAGTTGTACCCGATATGTGTGGATATGAGCGCTTTGACTGAGTCGCGTAATTGATCCGATGTGGCCTGAACGCATGTGGTCTATAACATATTTCTTGTTCTCTCTTGCAGCTGTTGCAGACGGCACAGACATTCTTTGATCCAGACTCGCCGGAGGGGAAGAGGGCAGACTGGGAGCATCAGTTTCTTCATCAACCTCCATCCATCCCCCACCCCCACCCCCCAAAAACACTCAGGAGAGACTGCGGACAAGCAAAAAGCCGTCATGCCTGCAGACTTGCATACTGGGTGCGATTTACAAAGGGGTATCCAGTCAACCCAAGTGACTCGCTGAACCTTCCTCAACCACAACAAGTAGGATTTTTGACCAGTTATCACCCAAGCGAGGCTGTCTAAAGCCTCCTCAACACAGCTGCATCCAAAACATGCGACCAGCAGAGCGCCCAAAAGAACAGTCTAGATTGTAAAGTCTCAGCAACATGTCGTCACAGCGTTACATGAGCGGACTCTATATGCCAACTACCTGGAGATGTTTCCTTCAACGTTAAAATGACTTAAATACGTACAACATGTCGTGACAATGTGAAACGAGGCTCGTAAATGTATTTTGCAAGGAGACACACTATTAAGTTATCGAGGAAAGAGAAACTTCAATGACTTCTTCAACTGCGCCCATATAGCCAAACAGGTGTCACCCTACAATTCAAAAAGAGTTATTAGATAGTAAAACCCAAGTACTATCTGTCCAAATATACCCTTTTATGGGGGCATCTTTTAAACAGTGTAAGAGTTGAAATCACCAGTGAAGAAACCAAAATGGAGTTTGCGATGGTGGGTGCAGACAGTGGCGGGTGCAACAGTCACCTTCCTTACGGCTATGCCCAGGCTCGCGCTAGGGAACGGGAGCGAGAGAAAGAGCGACAGTCGCGGGCGGCTGCCGAAACCGGAGGAGCGGGTGAAGAAGGAGGGGGCCATTCGTGCAACCAGCAGCAACAGCATCAGTCTCGCGCCGCCTCCTCATCGAATGCCAACAACAGTAGCGGCGGGAACGCCTCGCGCCCCTCCTCCTCCTCCTCCACCTCCCCATACTCACAACAGCCTCAACAGCAGCAGCAACACCACGAGCCACAACAGCAACTTCTCAGAGAACGGAAAAAGAAGCGAGGCGTCGCGCGGTGGAGGCGAAACCGTGCGGCTCTCGGAGGAGACTTGCGCCACTCGGAGTTGGCGCTTCTCGGATCGGAGGAGGACATTATGATAGAGGAGGAGGAGGCGGAAGGCGAAGAGGAAGAGGAGGACAGGGGAATCAAGAGACATAGCTTCATTTATAACATGGATGATGACGAGACTATCTCTCTTACTGACAGGCGTCCCCAGTCAGGATATGAAAATGTTTACAGTGAGTATGGCTGCTGCGAGAGAGTTGTGATCAACGTATCGGGTCTGAAGTTTGAGACCCAGATGAAGACTCTCGCTCAGTTCCCGGACACTCTCCTGGGGGATCCCGAAAAGAGAATCAGGTATTTCGACCCTCTTCGGAACGAATACTTTTTTGACAGGAACCGACCAAGCTTCGATGCCATTCTGTACTATTACCAATCAGGGGGGCGATTAAAGAGACCCGCTAATGTTCCATTTGACATTTTTTCCGAGGAAGTTAAGTTCTATGAACTAGGAGATGAGGCAATGTTGAAGTTTCGCGAAGACGAGGGCTTTGTGAAGGAGGAAGAGAAACCGCTACCAGAGGACGAGTTCAAACGTCAAATTTGGCTCTTGTTTGAATATCCCGAGAGCTCCAGCCCAGCCAGAGGCATTGCGGTTGTGTCCGTTTTAGTAATCGTCATATCAATTGTTATTTTCTGCTTAGAAACATTGCCAGAGTTCAGGGACGACAAGGAATTTCTTACTCCAGGTACCAATTCGTCACATGTTGACAATGGATTTACACCTTTCAACGACCCGTTTTTCATTGTGGAGACGGTATGCATAATTTGGTTTTCCTTTGAAATAATAGTGCGTTTCTTTGCCAGTCCGAGTAAACCGGCGTTCTTCCAAAACATTATGAACTCAATTGATATAGTTTCCATTTTGCCTTATTTCATTACGCTCGGGACTGATCTGGCACAGCAACACAGTAAAGGCAATGGACAACAGGCCATGAGTTTCGCTATCCTCCGAATAATTCGACTGGTGAGAGTGTTTCGTATATTCAAACTCTCACGACACTCAAAGGGACTACAAATCCTCGGACATACGCTTCGTGCGAGCATGCGAGAGCTGGCTTTGCTCATCTTCTTCCTCGTCATTGGCGTCATCCTCTTCTCCAGTGCGGTGTACTTCGCCGAGGCGGACGAGCCCACGTCTCAGTTCACCAGCATCCCCGACGCTTTTTGGTGGGCGGTTGTTACCATGACAACGGTGGGTTACGGAGACATGAAACCCATAACAGTCGGTGGCAAGATAGTGGGCTCGCTCTGTGCCATTGCAGGAGTCTTAACCATAGCCCTGCCCGTTCCTGTTATCGTGTCTAATTTCAACTACTTCTACCACAGAGAGACAGATAACGAGGATCAGACACCTGTCGTGTCTGAACCCCCGCCCGGTTGCCCGTATTTCCCGGACTTCTTCAAGAAATTCAAAGGGTCAGCGTCTGGCTCCTCGTTAGGTGACAAAGCGGCCGAGTACATGGAAATGGAGGAAGGAGTGACGGAATCTCTGTGCGGCTTGGACAAGAGCCCCAGTAAAGGCAACGGCACAGACATAAGTCGAAAAAACAGTACGACCTCGAGGACACTACAGACAGACGTGTGACCATAACATGCAAAAATGACAAATAACCTTTCTCTTATAGATGTCATGGAGAGGATTGCACAAAAATATTTCTTTCCAAACAGCGGCACACATGCATTCGCGTGCGCCGGCCACCCCTGCGCGTCACGCGTAAGCACGCCCAGCAAAGCATCCAAAACACACACACAGACGCACGCACGCGCGCGCGCGCACACACACACACACACACAAACACACACACATGCACACACACACAAACATGCACACACACACACACATGCACACACACATGCACGCACGCACGCAAGCACACACACACACACACACACACACACACATACACACACACACACACCAACATACACACACACACACACACACACATGACTTAGAATATAATTACACGAGGCTACATTTGTAGGCAAGAAACTAAAAAGACAACACAAAATCACCAGCTTTATGTTACTTGGAAAGATGTAAACAATATATTGACGTGTTCAAATTCGACTGTCAGAATTGTAGAAATTTACTTATTATACCTGGAACGAACACAAGTACTATTTTGCATAGGCACTTTATGGTTTGATAGGAATAGGGAAGCAATCTTCTAGTTCTGCTCTTATGCAATAAATTATTAATAGTTTGCACTACCATGAACAACATGTATTTGGCCCCGTTCAGGGCGTAAATGGAGACAAAATCTGGAGAGGCACGAAGGAAGATAGGCAGCTCAATTTCACATTTGAAATTAGTTGCAAGCAAGTGGTGAAACAATGACTCGCCGATCATTTCTGGATTTAAGTTGGAGAAAACCTCTGGGATATTAAGTAGACCTGACCGTGATTAGAATTAAGCATAGCTGTGATTGCATCGACAGTTTATTATTTTTTTTCCTCTTACGTGTTCCAGGGAATTACTTCACAAACCCAAGTCTTACAAGCAGAACACTTTTTGAAACACCTGCCTTTTTTGAGCTGCTAAAAACGGAAGCTAGCACTTAAATTAATTGCATATTAGTTATCTAAAATATTGACATAACCCATTACCCATCTTGGAAGGGATATACAATTTTGTTGTTCAACACATACACCCATACCACAACAACACTGCACCTTCCGTCCAACAACAATAATGGGCCTGCTGACATAGTCTTGAGATGAAATGTCATTGTATTGTCCACAAACATCTGACGTTAACAGACATAGCAAAGCCAAGGACACAACTTGTTTGTTTTGGTATTGCTTTGTTGGAGTGAAGCGATACGGATGGATCTTTTCCCGGGAACGTGGGGGCTGTGTGGTAATGTCGAACTCCCGTGGGATTCTTCAACAAGAGGTTTGTTTAACACAAATGAAATATATCCGTCCCTTTAACAGAAAGACATTGCATCCCTTTATAAGAACTCTGAAGGAGACAGCGAAACTGACACATGGAAACGCTGGCTTTTGTGAACGATTTTCCTCTTTTTCTGTGGGCTTCATGCGCAACTTCAAAAGAGGACTCTTGGACATCTGTCGAGCACAGGTTTCACAGGAATAGCAAGGCTGGGTGAAGGTAGGCCTATTTCACTGTTTTCTTTTGAGTGATATAAGCTGAAATTATATATATTATACACCCCCTTCCTTTCACACACACACAACAGTGCATATCTTTACGCATGTCTCCTAATGTTTACGCATGTGCGCGCACGTACTGGTCGAGGTTGGATTCGGTCTTACAGGAACTGGCTGTCCTCGCTGGAGGACTCAAACCGAATCGGATAACTCAGACCGGCGTCTCAGATGGCTGTGCATGTGCACAGCACACAGGGTAGAACTAGTAGGAAACTTCGTAAAGAATCTAATATGGTGAGCACACATATATGGTGAAGATAGAGATGGTAACAGGGAGATTGATATCTATACTATGTAGCCTCAGGAGATCTTGATCTAGCCTAAAGTAATTAGGACAGAATTAGGACAATCAAATAGCCAAACGTATATTGAATATGTTTTTAGATAACTTCATTTTAAACTGGATGCAAAAAGGCTATTCGGGAAATTGCAATGGCAAGTGGGTGAACAGTTACCTGCTCTATTATTGGTTTTCAGAGTCCCCTGTGATTTTCCACTATCCATTTGAGGACCATTCATTTTTCAGGCAACTCTTGTGATATCGACAACTAAACCTCTAATATCATTAGTGAGAGACAGAGTGACAGATAGATAAAGAGATATAAAGAGAGAGAGAGAGAGAGAGTCTTGTTTAGTCAGTGCAACAAAAGAAAAGGACAACAGTGTCTGGCCATCAGGCCGCCTCATTCCTCTGTTTCCCCTTGCTATCATTTGCCTAATGGGCTATGACCTCATTCCCAATCAAGCGTCATGGGGGCTTTCATATGAGCTTCAATCAGCAACACACATGCCTGCCTGTTCAGACACTTTAAATGCGTGTGTGTGAGTGTGTGTGTGTGTGTGTGTTTGTGTGTGTGAGAGAGCGTGAGTGTATGTGTGTGTGTGTGTATGTCTGTGTGTGTGTGTGTGTGTGTGCCGGGTGTTACTATTTGAGCATCGGGGCTGCGCAGTGCTGAACAGCCGGATCCCCTTTCAGGACCTATATCCCCTTACGTAGCTCAGCTGATGGGTGCGCGATAAGGCCTTATATAAAGTAATTAGGCGCGAGCGAAGAGCGAGACGCCACTATTTATTTAATGGGAAGCAGGCAGAGGACTCTTCATCACCCACTTCATTAGAGGTGGAAACTGCAGCAGCGCGGCTGTGAACGCCGCCTAATGCTGCAAACAGCCACCAGCTGCAGATCCTGCCTCTCAAAC
>NW_027468657.1:17504933-17512433 GCF_046254945.1 Alosa pseudoharengus
GCACTTCAGCCGTGCCTACTGGTCGGGGTTCGAAGCGGCAACCCTCCGGTTACAAATCCGAAGCGCTAACCAGTAGGCCACGGCTGCACCCATGCCCCTATGCCCCTATGTGACTGTGGTCATAATCTTTCAAATGTTATTTTCCATCTTAAATCACCATCTATTCTAAATGTTTTCTTGACATTTTTATTTCACTATAGCATAACATGTTGGTTAAATTGTTTTTAAACAAAGCCACTGCAAGGAACTTTATAGCTTTTTAGTGTCAAAAATCTGTGTTTTAGTGTTGCTTACATGCATGCTGTTGGTCTTACATGCTGCAGGTATTTACATGCTGCAGGTATTTAAACTCAAGAGTTGGCCATGTCCATACACCAGGGACCTGATACTTGTCTTGCATTTAATGACTATGATTTATTTACTGTAACACAGTTGAGTCAATATTGTTGGCCTGGTTAGAATATGTCTCCGATTATTGTGCTGACATGGTGTTCGAGTGAAGTTGCCTGTATTCAATTACCCAATTTACTGTCCAGAGTCAGCTTTTGCAACATCATCAAAACTACTGTCACTTTTCTGCCTTCATTCCACCCCCTGACTCATTATAAATGTAGTTAGTCAAGTACAAAACTGTATGGCAGAAGGCAGATTGGGAGATAGTACCTAAACCAATTATCTTGTATCTCGTTTAGATCACTGTGAAAACTAGAATTGCGGTTCCGAGGAACTGCAAGAGTGGGTTTGATCAGGGGCATGAAACTCGGCCTCATCCAAGGATTCCAACGGTACCTCATTTATGAAATTCGGACATACGGGTCAAAAGTTACATGCACACACACCTTCATATACACAGACAGCCCAGCCCAGCCCATCAGACATTGCCAGATGGCTTAGAACTCTGCCAGGTGCAAACTTAAGCAATTAGAGCTGTGATGTCATAATCGAAATTAGAATCCTGAACATTCCGCCATTTATTTCAATGGGGCCCAAAAAAAGCCTCACCGGTTCGGGCCTGAATTTTTGGAGTTCGAACCGCGTCGATAAACTTAAAAACTTAAGAAGAACAATAGTGGGCTTGCTGGATCAAACCCACTAATAATAGATTCAGAGTATTCACTGAACATTCTAGAACAGTGTGATTGTTACAGACAAGTTCCAGAATTCTGTGGCATTCAACCAAATGACAACTTCGGTTTCATTCTAAAGGTGCTTGTGAAAACAACAAAAGCATCTGCAAAACAACAGCAAAACTAATCAGAGAACTAACAGTGAGATAACATTATTTTCCTGGATTTCATTATATTTTGATGAATTGATTTGATGAAAGACTTGACCATGAATGGAATTATTGATGGAAGAGAAGGACAAAGGCAGCAAGAGACATAGCTTCATTTATAACATGGATGATGACGAGACTATCTCTCTTACTAACAGGCGTCCCCAGTCAGGATATGAAAATGTTTACAGTGAGTATGGCTGCTGCGAGAGAGTTGTGATCAACGTATCGGGTCTGAAGTTTGAGACCCAGTTAAAGACTCTTGCTCAGTTCCCGGACACTCTCCTGGGGGATCCCGAAAAGAGAATCAGGTATTTCGACCCTCTTCGGAACGAATACTTTTTTGACAGGAACCGACGAAGCTTCGATGCCATTCTGTACTATTACCAATCAGGGGGGCGATTAAAGAGACCCGCTAATGTTCCATTTGACATTTTTTTGGAGGAAGTTAAGTTCTATGAACTAGGAGATGAGGCAATGTTGAAGTTTCAAAAAGATGAGGGTTTGTGAAAGAAGAAGAGAAACCACTACCAGAGAACAAATTAAAACGTCAAATGTGGCTCTTGTTTGAGTACCCGGAGAGCTCCAACCCAGCCAAAGGCATTGCTGTTGTGTCCGTTTTGGCCATTGTGATATCAATAACCATCTTCTGTATGGAAACAATGCCAGAATTCAAGATTGACATCCCTAAGACCAACTCTTCTCATGCTGATAGTCATCTACTGCCTTTCCACAACCCGTTTTTCATTGTGGAGTCAGTATTGTGAGTCAAAAAACAATGACCACATCAATAATATTAGAATTCAAAATACCACAAGGTAATTTACACTGGTTGGTCAGAGAGGTCCCTGTTGGTCTGCAGAAATGACTTTGATGGGATCCCATCAAAGTCATTTCTGCAGACCAACAGGGACCTCTCTGACCAACCAGTGTAAATTACCTTGTGGTATTTTGAATTCTAATATTATTGATGTGGTCATTGTTTTTTTTTCAGCTGCTCAAAGGGCAACACTATGCTAAGTTATAGTGCTTGAGGGACTTTGTTTCATTAATTTTCTACAAATATGGAAAAGGCATTCTCAACGTTGCTGCAGCTAAGATTCTGGTCACTCTTCTGGACACTGTCATGACACATGAACTCTAACCCTTACCCTAACTCTAACCCTAAGTTGTCATGACAAAAACTGAATGACACTTAATAACAGAAGCGTTGTGTCATAAACATTTATGACTTTGTTTATGACACGTTCATGACAGTGTCATGTCACTCTTATGTAGATACCTTCAAGTAAAGTGTAACTCTTTCAGTAACACTTTACTTGACGGGTGAGTTCATAACACATTCATAGCAGCTGTCATAAACTGCACATAAAGCATTCATGACTCAACATTCATACCACACCTTTCATGAATTTAGAAGACAGAACGACGACAACTTGTCAAAATAAAAGTCCAACAATCGCAAAGCAGTCCATTGTTGCCATGGTGAAGCTGGTGTTGCTCTTATATCTGTGTTAGATGTCGAGGAGAGGTCTGCATGTTCGCTCTGTGTGGCACCGCGTATCCCCATATCCCTGGAGCCCTGTTGAAACATGGGAGCAAATGTTGCTTTTGTGTTGTATGGGACACCCTATATTCCTCCCCTTTTTTGTTTGTCCCCTCTTCTCCTCTGGTTAGGGTTTAAGCAACCTCTTACACAACCACATGCACACGTCCTAGGCCTGAGCACACACACACAGACATACACAGACACATGGTCACACACACACACACACACACACACACACAGAGCTTTTTCGCCGGGCCTGACCCCTGGATAGGCAGCGTTTGACGCTGAGCCGGCGGGACTGTCCGGGGCAGAGGAAGGTTATTATCTGCGGGGCCAACGAGCTCTGTTCCCACCCGACCCCACAGCCCTCACGACCCACGCAGTCCAGGGGCTAAATTACGCCCACGTGCCTCAACAGAGGGGTGTGTGTGCCCTGCCAGACCTCTGCGGTGGATGTGGTGTGTGTGTGTGTGTGTGGGGGGGGGGGGTTAACGCGTGCTGTCTTTCATCCCCGCTGGCGCTTGTCACCCCCAAGCTGGGTTGCGGTTGTCGTGGCAGCGGGCAGGAAGTGGCTGACGCTGGCAGTTCTTGCGGTGGTGGAACGAGGCCTGATGTCAAATCACAGTCACCCTGTATGATGCGGCAGATAGAGAGAGAGGTGCTTAGAGGGGCATCACTCACCTGCCGCATGCACGCACACACACACACACACACACACACACACACACACACACACACACACACACACACATACACACACACACACACATCTCACACACTCCTGTTTCTCTGGCGTGAGTTTAGGGGTGTTCCTGCTACTGAGCTGCTCTGGGGATGGGACGAGCCAAAAGTGTGTTTTACTCCCTGAATTAGACAGGCACACGCTGCGAAGCTGCGGACTGGCTGTGACTACTCCAGTACTTTATGAATGAGGCTCTACTGGCCTGCTGGAGTTGGAGAGACAGAGTGCCTTTTCAGAGTTGCACACAGTGGGGTTCGAAAGTATTTAACCCGCTGAAATTGATCACCATTTTCACATTTAAAAAAGATGTTTAAACATTTGCCCAATCAGTGTTATTATTGTGGCCATTTATATTTATTATGATTTTAAACATATTTCTTTGTGCTTACGTGCCTTTTGAGAGTTCCACTTTACATGTGTGCAGTTGTTACATTATACAAGCCCAGTGTTAGCAATAGGCTCCTTCGAATGTGTATGCTATTACAGGTAACTAACCCTAACCCCAAACTAACCACAAATCCAAATATGGCTTAGATCAACATTTACTTGTTTTCACAGTTGCTTTCCCATGTTTCCTGTAGCAAGGTCACATTTGTTTTAGGCACAGTTCTCAAATCACTCTACATACACTAAATGCAAAATAAAGCAGCAAAATATTTATGGTTTCAGATTTGCAATCACCAACTAAACACTAATGTTATAAATCCCAAAAATTAAATATTCTAGATTCTTCAATTGGGTTATGCCTGCAGTCTTGCGCTTCATCAAAATCACCAATGCTACAACATTCATGGTATATATAAATAAAATGTAATTATGACCGCTGCGCAGCGAAGCGGCGGTCATATAGGTTTAGTCAGATTTTTTTATTTTATTTTATTTATTTATTTATTTTTCTTTTTCGCATGCCCAAATTTCTGTCAATGATTCCCGGGACACTGAAAGACCGGGGTACACGAAACTTGGTGGACATGTAACCCCACATAGATAGCATGGAACCATCGTTTTTCGTTTTGATCTGTAGCCCCCCCGCTGGACTGGACCCCCCGAAAGGAGGGTAGGGCAGACACAGTTTTCTGTAAATATCTCGAAAACCGTAGGGTTTAGGAGGACCATTTTTTTTTTTGTATGTTGATCTCAAGGGGTCATGTCAACCCATTCCATAACCACTCATTTCATGTATAGCGCCACCTAGTTAAACACAAAAAAGTAAAAATGAGGTGTTGTAATTGAAGGTATCTGTGACCTAACAAAGTCAAAACTGTACAAAATTGGAAGTGTAGGATCATTATGACACCCTCTGTATGCACGCCAAGTTTCGTGGAATTCCGTTCATGGGGGGCCACACAATAAATTAATTTATGTTACTATACACCAACTGGCCTGTAGGTGGCCGGAGACAATTTTCTGTGAATATCTCGAGAACCGTAGGGCCTAGGAGGTCCACCTTTTTTATGTATGTTGGTCTTAAGGGGGCATGTCAACCCATACCATTACCACTTATTTCATGTATAGCGCCACCTAGTTAAAAAATAAAAAGCAAAAAATTAGGTGTTTTCATCACAATATCTCTGGCTGACAAGGTCAAAACTGCACAAAATTAAAAGTGTAGGATCATTATGACACCCTCCGAATGCATGCCAAGTTTTGTGTACTTTCGTTCATGGGGGGCCTTACAATAAAATAATTTATGTGTACATTTAGTGACGTACACCAACAAGGATTCCCGGGACACTGAAAGACCGGGGTACACAAAACTTGGTGGGCATGTACCCCCACATGGATAGCATGGAACCGTCATTTTTCGTTTTGATCTGTAGCCCCCCCGCTGGACTGGACCCCCCGAAAGAGGGTAGGGCAGACACAGTTCTCTGTGAATATCTTGAGAACTGTAGGGCCTAGGATGACCATTTTTTTCCGTATGTTTGCCTCCAGGGGTCATGTTAACCCATTTCATGTGCACACATGTGCACAAACAGATACACACACACACACACACATACATTCACAGTAATCATACGTATGACACATACTCACACAGTAGACATATGTACGCTTGCATGCACAGGCACATACGCAGGCACACACACAAGCACGCACACACACACACACACACACACACGCATAACATAAACATGTACATGCACACATGCACACAATTCAAGAATTTCTCAGAATTATGAACAGGCAAGATGGAGGTGGGGTTGTATAAAATTAATTTTACATGTGAAATCTATGAACTAATCATGTTTTGGTACTTGTTGTCTAGCAGATATCAGTGAGAATTGAGTGTGGATAATGCAATTTAGTGAGACAGTTAGAATCATATAGGCCTTTCAGCGTGATTTATTTTTGTGGAAAAAATGTGCTGGACTGGGCGGCGGTCATATTTTGTACCGCTCTGCGGTACATTTAGTATTATTATATAGTTTGTTGGATATTCAATGTAGGCTATATAATAATAATAATAATAATAATAATAAAGCTTAGCTTGATTGAACTACAGGATTTGTAGCTCCTCAGCTTCTGGACTTACTTTTTCACCAACTGTTCCATTCGTTCTTCCAAAATGTTATTGATTATTTTGGACAAATAATAATTTGAACCATGGCTGCTCATAGCAGTCATTTCCCAAGTGAACTTGGCTTATCTAGATGTTGCCTTGCATACTTAATGCATTACCACTGCTGAGTGGGTAACTAGTAACGTTTCCTTCTGATCACCTTACTGGCGGACCCTAATGGTTGGTATTGTATTCTGTCTATTTTATATTTTTCTTTACTGCCAGAGACACCATTGGCCAAAGCCATATTCCTTAAAACACAATTCTGATTCCTATTCTGATTCTGATTCCAATTCTGAGACCCTGTTGTGTAAGAAGTGCTGCATCAATAGAGTGGAGCGACAGCACACCTGTATCAGATATATCTCCCTGCAGGTCCTGCAGCTTTTTGAGTCCCATACAAGCATCAGTAGGCTTATCTTCCCAGCACACATGCTGTTCTATCTGGAGGTGTTTTAGGTCCTCCAGATCCAACCTTGATTTCCACTCTTACCCCTTAAGCCATCGGAAATGTCACACTTGGAATGCTTTGATATCTTTAAAAAAAAACACTTCTGCTGTTTTGTGGGCAACAGTTAAGTAAATTCACACCCTGCGTCAGTCGCTGAAAGAAGCCAGTCTTTTGAGTGTTGGGTAAAAGCTATCTTTTTTTTTTATTTGTTTTATAATTTTTTTTTTGGGGGGGGGGGGGGGGGCTTCTATGTCTTTAATCAAACAGTACAGTGGAGAGAGTGACAAGAAGTGAGTGGGAGAGAGAGATGGGGTAGGATCAAGAAATGATCGAGAAATGGACGCGTGGAGACTAATATGGTATGGGTGAAGCTGCGCCACAGCGCCTCCCAAGAATGCATCATCTTCTGACTTCTCATTACAAATCTTCATCTACCTTAGAGGTCCCAATGAATATAAGCGGAAGGCTGCTGAAACTTTAGCATGTACCATAATTGCTGCAATTATTTAAATTAAGCCTCAGTGCAGAAACATCTGAGGAAAGTTGAATTTTGAAATGTAATTTTTTCTGCTGAGGGGTGTGTGAGAGGGGGGTTATTTACATCTTTTCACTTCAAGAAAATATGGATTTTGCCATAAGGTAGCTAAACTGACTTCTCTTTGCCCTGTTTCCTACCCCACACATTCTGCACCACTGCTGCAAAATAATGTTAGTGTTGATGTGTTAAGTTGCATTAATTACCTTGTGTCTGGATGCGAACAGGAATAGCCAAAATTCTGCGTTGCTATGGCTACGGCAGCCTGGCCCCGGCACCTTGGTAACGGGCTTTGAGAGCTGTGAAACCCCTTAAATGTGCAGCAGTCACCCGCGTGCCACACACACACACACACACACATACACAAGCACACATGCCCGCGTG
>NW_027468657.1:17519933-17522433 GCF_046254945.1 Alosa pseudoharengus
GCCAATAAGCTAATAACCAGCCAATAACATATAATAATAGCTTCTTACATTATTGGCAAAAAGCTGTTACGTTTTTGGTTCAGAATTTGTATTACATTACTGCCAAGTTATTACATTATGGGCTTTATTACATTAACAAACGGGCACAATTGTTACGTTATTGGCAGAACAGTATTTCATTGTTGGTTTTACTCTTAAATGGCTTATGCTTGTGGCCTAACTGCAAGTGACCATTGTTACAGCAGTTTATGACACCTTGTTTCTGTCCACATTGCAACTGTTTCCTCTGCGCTCCAGTGGAACATCCTGGAAGTTTTGCCAATTCATCTACAAGAGAGGCAGCGTATCAATCCATACAGAAAAGTGAGAACTGATACTGTTGATAATGAGTCTTGAAGTATCATAGCGGTTCTTAAACCAGCTCGGTTCCACCACCCTTGTCTGGGCTCACATGCACACACCTGTGTAAACAGTGATGAACCCCAGGTTCTCCTGACCTTTGTGAGAACCTGGGGTTCTTATGTGGCACCAATGCCCCAGGTGTTCTCCTATTCTGAACGACAGCGGTAGGAGCATCTCTGCGTTGTCCGGGCGACGCCACCTCTCTTCCCCTTCCACCACCCCCCCCCCCCCCGGGTCATCTTCCATTAGCCGCCTCCCCTCCGCCTGCTTAATTGGGTCGCACTCGTCCCCCCCCCTTAAAGACGTTGCTCGCTGGCGCTGTCAGACCTTGACTTTGGACTCGCGTCCGTCACATCGTCACATAGCGGGGCTCTGATCCGGTGACCACGGCAGAGCCTGCCGGCTACGCCCAAATGACAGCGTGCGTCTGCACTGCCGGCCTGTCCATCAGGAGGGGCCCGCCGCCGTGCTGTCATGGAGGAAATGACAGCGCCACACTGACTCAGACATGAGAGCGCTGAGATGAGTCTGCCGTGAGTCTCATATCTCAAAGCGTCCTTCCAGATTGTGACACATGTTGGGTTACCAGCACAGGGGAAGCCGAGGGAAGAAAAGAGACACCTCTTCAAGCTCCCATCATGGATGTTAGATTGATTGATTGACTTATCTATTGATTTTGACACTTGTGCCAATTGTGGTATGGGCGCTGTAGTCAGTTGCGCCACAGTGCCCCTGATTGATTGATTGATTGATTGATTAATTGATTGATAGGCAGATATCACCATTAATGGCTCTGCTCTGTAGAGCACTTGAGCATGAAAGAGTTTCCCAGTAAGGACTCTCCAAACAGCTCTTCACTATTAGACAGCAACGCCATTCCTGAATATCTGTGTGTGTGTGTGTGTGTGTGTGTGTGTGTGTGTGTGGCTCAGTGTGTTTTAGGAGGATGTTTCAGCCCAGGAGAGGAGGAGAGCAGATGAGTGGGCAGCTACAGAGGTGGGCGAGAGATGAGAGAGAGAGAGGATAAAAAAGAGATGGAGAGAGTGCAGAGTGGGAGAGTTAAAAAAAAACAAAAGCATGAGAAAGAAAGAAAGAAAATCAATGTGTTTTGTGAGGGAATATCAAAGCGGTGTGTGGTTGCCTGTGTGGTTGCCTGTGTGGTTGGGAGCGGCTGGGCAGCAGCGGTGGGCATGGGCCCTGGCATACACAGTCATGGTGCCAGGTGCTGGGGCCAGGAATGTGCCACCCTGAACACTAATGCTTTCGTCTGAGGCTCTATCCCTCACACAGAACAACGGCACCCACACACACTCACATACACCACTAACGTTTATGGCATGGTTTGATGCTTCTCCCATGAACAAAAACGAGACAAACAAAAACACACACACACACACACACACACACACACACACACACACACACACACACACACCTTGCTCGTAAGTATTTGGCATGTGACTAAGGCCATCCACCCACCATATTATCAGCATCACTTACAGTATGCACCCTGAGGGAAACAGCATCTTGCTCTCTCTCTCTCAAACACACAAACACACACACATCTCCCGACAGTGCTGCCAGGCAGGGTCTACTGGTGCCATTGGCACAAGCTGCAACCCATCAGAGCCAATCTGGCTGTTAGCTTCCCATCAAGAGGAGAGGAGGCTGGTGCCAGTTCTTTCCTAGCCAAGGAGATAGGGGTGGAGGTATTGGTGGAGGTAGGGTTGGAGGTATTGGTGGGGGTAGGGGTGGAGATAGGGGTGGAGACAGGGGTGTAAGTAGGGGTGGAGGCAGGGGTGGAGGTGGAGGTATTGGTAGAGGTAGGGGTAGAGACAGGGGTGTAAGTAGGAGTGGAGGCAGGGGTGAAGGTAGGGGTGGAGGTGGAGGTATTGGTAGAGGTAGGGGTGGAGACAGGGGTGGAGGAAATGGTGGAGGTGGAGATAGGGGTGGAGGTAGGGGTGGAGATAGGGGTGGAGGTAGGGGTGGAGGAAATGGTGGAGGTGGAGGTAGGGGTGGAGATAGGGGTGGAGGTAGGGGTGGAGGTAGGGGTGGAGGAAATGGTGGAGGTAGGGGTGGAGGAAATGGTGGAGGTGGA
>NW_027468657.1:17524933-17527433 GCF_046254945.1 Alosa pseudoharengus
TAAATGTTAAGGTATGCACACCCATCTGCACCCACCACCCCGCCCCACCCCAACCCCCCACAACCAAACATTGAAAGGGTTACGTAATATTCGTCCATTTAGATATTTCGTGTTTGAGCATTGGTCAGCTAAAAAGTAGCCTAGCTAGTACTTTCACACTTAACAACAGCTTACTGTATATTAATTTGGTCAACTTTATACAGCCCTAAAATGGCTAAATTTGAAAATACACCTGAAGTAACTCCTCTAGCTTTGCTGCCTACTTTCTGTTTTTGTTGTTTACAACAAAAGTTTTATATGATGGCCTTGAAGTCTTGGAGCTGGTGAATTAGCGTAACATTGTTTGCTAGTAACCAGCAACAAGTAGAAGTTCTACCAGAAAGACTAGACAACACAGGATTGGCACGATGTCTTCACAACACACCACATGATTGGCACAATGTATTCACATGTTGACTTTTTTTGCCGCGGAAGGGGTGGGATATGTGTAGACAACTGCCATATTGGCGTTACAAACTAACCCCATGCATTTCTATGCAGGATTTTTGAGTGCTGTGTCTCCTCATTAGAAAGTCTCTGTAGACTGTACCTGAGGCAGCGAAGCAGGTATGTTAGACAAGCAGGTGGAAGCCGGTGATTGGTTGAACAGCTAAATTTGTTTATTTTACAGAAAAAAATATATAATATGCAGTTAATGGGCCACAGTGTGCAGTGAAGAGTTTGGAAGTTATGGTAAGCCAAAAAGCCTGATGGTACGCAGAGTGTGTACGGCCGTACACCTGCAGGCACAACTGCTTGTGTGTGTGAGTGTGTGTGTGCATGAGCACATGTGTGTGTATGGACATGTGTGCTGTATGTGTGTCTGGCTCATGTAGTCTTGGTGTAGGGGTAGGGAGTGTGTGTGTAAATGGATCACTCAGTGTCCCTTAGCTGGTGGCAGGTTAGAACATATTGTGCAGCTATGAGACAGCTGTCTTTGTCTTCACCTAGTAATTAAGGCAATTTACTGGGGTTTGGTTCACTGGAGTTCAATTTGTGGTAAAGAGTTTTTTGGCTAAAGATTTAAATTTGGGGTGTTTTTGGAGAAGTAAAGATCACAGACTAATTGGAAAGATTTACATTCAGTGTAAATGTCTCAACAACATTGTCTTTCTTTACAACGCTGACATTGACATTTGTCACTTGGAAGCCATGTTTTTTTTATGTCTGTCAGTTTCTATGTAGTAGTCTGTATTTCGTCAGTATCTTTCTCAAATGTCTTTTTTATTTTTGTTAGGTAGTCGGTCAATATACAGTTTATTTTATGTCTAGGGTCAAATAGCATTGCATCTTGCTTTATAATTTAGTTTTAGTTTGCCAGTGTTGATTATAATAATGTTCATTAATTGAGGAAATGTGCTTAGATTGGATATGTTGTTTAATATGTACCTGGTCTTCTCTAGCGTCTCTAATTTGTTAGTGTGCGTACTCTACGTATAATGGATGGAGCTTAGGGTCACTGAACTTTAGGTGTTTCCAGAATTCGGTTGCCCTTTTTTTAAACTTTTAATCAGAAGGGGATATTGGCCTAATTTTACCCTTTTAGGATGTTTTTGTAGAATTCATGCCGGATCTCAGACATGCTGGGTCTCAGTTGGGTGTTTCTCCCATTTGTCTATCTCCTGATGTACAAGTGGGCCCCACACTTCACTGCCATAAAGGGCAATTGCTTCTATTGCTGATGCAAATATTTTCAGCCAGATTCGGATTGGAATTTCAAAAGGAATTTGTCTTTTTATGGCAAGTAGAGAGCCCTGTGTGCTGCATCTCTTAGTTCATTCACTGCTGTGTTGAGTATCCCTTTATTATTGACTCTGTGACCTAGGTATAATCTAGTATATGCTCTTTCGCTCTATACTATATATCTTTCTTTCTCCCTCTCTCCCTCTCTCTCTATTTCTCTCTCTCTCTCTCTCTCTCTCTCTCAGCTTTGACCTGATATGCATCAGTAGCCATGTTCATTGCCCAGATGTTAATACCCCCCTTTAAAACACACAGGCAGCAGCTTTGTATAAATATGCATATGATCCAGTAATGTTGGAAAATAGGGTAACAAATGGTGGCTATAGCATTGGAATTAGTGACAACATAGTCTATGCATGGACTATCAATTCTATTTTGTAATATAAGTAGATGATTCAAACACATGACAGAGAGAAGGATGGCAAGCATACATTATGTTTACATACAATAAACAAAATTATTTACATGGCACAATATAGGACAATTTATTTCCCTGTGATTACATTAGGAGTAAGAGTATGTGAGATACAGTACAGTGATGATTTGATAAATATTGAAAACTAAGGAAGACAGGGGAGTGAGATGGGGTCAAGGCCCTCATTTGTGAAAGGGCAGGACAGGTCAGCTACCCCCCCCCCCCCCAGTTAGGTCAGTCCTGCAGGACGTTAAAAATAACGAAATTAATTTCACACCATTGCCCCCTGTGTTCCTCCGGTTC
>NW_027468657.1:17544933-17554933 GCF_046254945.1 Alosa pseudoharengus
AATTAATCGCCGATGGGTGTCTGTGTTTCCATGGAGTCTACTCCTGAAGGTTAGTCGACAGAAATCGCAATCAGCCGTGTCTAAATGAGACCCACAAGTCCACAAATAGAACAGGACAGAAATAGCAGACAAATTGCCACAACACATATCTGTTTAACAAAATCAGCTAAATTAAAGGACCTGACATTTTCTGACTGTGAGGGCATGGTGTCTTGGTTAAACATTCTAAGACAAAAGCTCCAAAGCTCCAGGGAGATTTTGTTGTCTTGGTTTGAGAAGGATTGGTACTCTCCTTATCAGCACTGGGATTTCTGTACTCCTGCAAAAACAAACAACACAAGCAAGTGCATATCATTCTTAGACTGCTTACAAGTCCACCTCTTTAGCTATCGGTCAAATTGAGACAAATTCCTCCGCAGAAGGACAGCAACGGCGGCCAATCGTGCTGTTACAGTATATGTGAACTAAAAGGTTGGTTAAATTGATACGTTATGCATTACCCAGTAATTTTGATTTAATATGTTCTAAATGGAAATCTACTGTCTAATAAATGGATGGCTCTGAGTATGTATCTGTCTGATGTTATGGCCTCAAAAAAGTCGGAGATAATACAGACCATAATAAGGTCATGAGATGATAAGAATGCTTCATGACTTGCATGACCACTGACTGACACTGATTGGTTCATGGTTTCTAGGACATTAACACTTAAACAGTGTGTGTGTGTGTGTGTGTGTGTGTAAGCACTGTGTAATGAAATCCTGCCCATCGGAAAACAGCAGCCGAAAGAGGAAGATCTCTTTCCAGTCCTGTGATCGATTTCCCTCCCTTGCGATGGTATCGTGTCTCGGTAAGACACACACACACACACACACACACACACATGCATACAGTACATATGCCTGTGCAACTGCGACCACTTTTCTGCAGAACCTCCCATGCTGATGAAGAGAGTCTGAGAGAGGACACCCCCCTCTCCTCTCTGTTTCTCTCTCTCTCCATCCCTCACTTTCTCTCTCTCTCTCTCACCATGTCCATTTCTCTGCATGTTGGGGTTTGAAAACAGTGCATCCTAGTTGAGGTATTGCGTTATATTAACGTTTGGGTTTCATTTTGGGTGCCTCTGGTAAACTTGATACCCTTTGATTTCTCATGTTCCCTCACTTTCTTTAACCCTCCCTCATCCTCCTCCTCCTCTCTTTGAGTAAGTCATGCGTTGCTGGGGGTTTCTACATCCAAATTATTTTGTAGGCAGCAATATGAGATGTGCTGGAACAGTGGAATTATGTGCAATGTTAATAAAAAAATGAGATGTAATATATTACATAGGACCTGGTGAGAACCTGCTTGTTTTGTGTTTGTTTGATGAACAATTATTATTTGTTCTGACTAAGTCAAGAAAAAGAAAGATATTCAACACTGATATTTTTTGTGGTGGTGTGTGAATGTGAATGTCTGAATGTCTGAGTGTGTGTGTGTGTGGGTGTGTGTGTGTGTTTGTAATGTCTATCTATGTGTATGCTCAGACCAACTATTTATGCCTAACATATGGAAAAATATGGATGTGCAAAAACACACCACTATCCACTGTCATCCTGCTTGTGAATGAACCTGTTTGGAAAAAAAACAATGTGACCGTCACCTAGGCAACCATCTCCATTTCATTCTGTTTTATTCTCCTCCTGAATGTGTGTGTGTTTGAGAGAGAGAGAGAGCAAGAGAGAGAGAGAGAGAGAGAGAGAGAGAGAGAGTGTGTGTGTCTGTGTAAAATATCGAGGCAGGTCCGTCCAGGTTCTTAACACACACTGCTGTTTGTCGAAGACGAAGTGAGGCGATTTGATGCTGAGCTTCGCTCCGTTTGAGTGTGTGTGTGTGTGTGTTGTCGGGGAAGGCTGGTGTGGGGATGGGTGCGGTGGGGGCCTGTTTTTGACACCCGATCGAGGAGTCGCTCATGTAAGACGTGGCTTAAATATTTAAAATGGCTCCTGCATACACCAATTACTGCACCGCTGGACCACAGCCAGAGACTCCACAGCAGAGCAGAGCCAGTGCCACAGCTCAGCCCTGCTCAGCTCAGCACAGCATACAGCACAGCACTGCACTGCACTGCACTGCTCAGCTAGGGAGAGGAGAGAGGGAGAGGAGGAAGAGAGGAGAGAGAAGAGCAGGAGGAGAGGAGGGGCAAGAAGAGAAGAAAGGATGGGATGGGAGGAAGGAAGAAAAGAACACACACTCATACAGACTAACACACACAGAGAGAGAGAGAGGGAGGGAGAGAGAGATAGGAGAGACAAAAAGAGAGAGAGATATAGAGAGTGGAGACAGAGAGGGAGGGATGGAGGGAGAGAGAGAGGAAGGGAGGGAGAGAGATAGAAAGATAAACACATAGAAAAACAACATACTGTAGTCTACCTCCTCTTGTGGGACACACACCCTACTTGTGCCCACTTACTGACAAATACTTGAGTGGTGATCTCTCCACCACCCCCCACCCCCCCACCACCACCTTTATCCTCTTTTCAACAAGTGCTGTTTCCAACAGGTGTTTGTCCCGCCCTCTCCCCTTCTCTCTGCCTTTTTGCCTGTAAATAAAGAGTCACCTCCCCTGTCAATCAAACCTCACGTTTCCCTCATGGGCCCTGCCCCCCGATGCCATTGCTCTGGCGGCTGGCTTGATTAAAATGCCTAAAACTGACATCAGAGGGTGGGGCTGCTAACCAGACGTGTTCAAGCTCCACCTTGAAGGTCGGCCCCTGTCACAACCAGGAACATACCCCCGAGTACAGGAAGGATGTCTGTGTGTGTGTGTGTGTGTGTGTGTGTGTGTGTGTGTGTGTGTCTATGTGTGGTGTGTGTGTGTATATGTGTCTGTCTGTTGTGAGTGTGACGAGGGTGAATTAATCAGAGCTGCATGGAGGTTATATATAGCCTCACGTCCATCACAGCTGTCTATAAAACTGGGCAATGGTGCAAAAGGAACACACACACACACACATAGCTAGTAGCCACAGGGATGAGGCTAGGCTACGTCTGCTAGCCTGTCGCAACCCAGTAGCAGCAGCAGCAGCAGCAGTGTACATTATTAGCACCCGGCGGCTAAGCGCAGCACCCTGGACAGACACACACGTGGCCCACACGGCTAACGCAGGCAGGCACGCATTCTGAATGTGCCATGACAGCTGTCACAAAGGCACTCGGCTCACTCGGAGCTCCAGTGGAGGGCCCCCGCATGCGCCATCAGCAGAGCAGTGCCCACCGAGGCGCCAATGCTCCTGGAGTTCAGTCACACACGCACACACACACACACACACACACACACACACACACATACGAACATACAGATACATACAGACACATACAGACACACACACACACACACGCACGCAAACACACGCACACACACACACACACTCTCTCTCACACACACACACACACACACACACACACACACACACACACACACACACACAGAAACATGAATGCACAGATACACAAGGTCATGGGTCAATGGCCCAGAAAGCTATGAAATAATAAATGTCTGCACAATATTACAAAGCACTCTGGAGAAAGTGTCTGCTAAATAAAGAAATGTAATATTATGGTAAAAGTTTCAAAGATAAAAGTGTGTGCTCAGTACATTTAAAATGAATAGGATTGGAGGACACTTATATGAGTGGAAAGGTATTGGACCAGGTAAGACTGCTTGCCACAGTATCTCACACACACACACACACACACACACACACACACACACACACAATCACACACACACACACTCACACCTGCATCACTGCAGTAACAAAAAGCAATTTAGTTCAAGAGAATGCGTGAAGCTTGGGGGACCAGTTATAACTCATGTTATGTAAGCGACAGTGGCGAGGGGAGAGAGACAGAGGTGTTAGCATGCTACGCTACTCTACGCTAGCTCCCCGCTGAGCGCCAGAGGCACTCTTCCAGGAATAGCCAATCAGTCACAGGCGTAACATTAAACCTGACACTGAACAATAGCCCTGCGCATAGTGGGCATTCTACTGCCCGCAATGGCACTGTGTGTGTGTGTGTGTGTGTGTGTGTGTGTGTGTGTGTGTGTGTGTGTGCGTGTGTCAATGCCTTTTGTGTATGTGTGTATGTGTGTGTGTGTGTATGTGAATGCAATGGGTATGCCAGAAAACGTGGCGCTCACCGTGTTAACCTTACCCCACCTCTCACGTCGCTGGAAACCCAATGCCACACTGGGGCTACGACTCTCCTGACATAGGACACCTTTCCGAGTGTTCGACCTGTCCCCTACCCCGCTTGTCACATGTGCCCACACACGCACCCGCACACACACACAGACACACACACACACACACACACACACACACACTGGCTCCTTTTTCCAAATGTACAAATGTGCTCATGCCGTTGGCTCAGTGCCTGACTGTTGACTGTCATTCTTTTTCCACTGCTGTGAGGCAGCTTAGAAGCTCAGAACAGTGTCAGAGACTCCTGATCAATGACTGTAATCCACAGAGCAGGACAGGTGTGTAAGGGGGGAGAGGGGGGGGGGGGAGGGAGAGAGAGAGGGTCTTCACATGTCTTTGTGTGAGTATGGTGTGTGTGTGTGGGGGTGGGGGGGGGGGGGGGGGGGTTGAGAATGTATGAGAGTTTTATGGCCTGTTTAATTTCATTGTTCATTTTGTGTGTGCGTGTGTATTTGTGTGTGTGTACAGTATGTGTTTTATTTGTGTGTGTGTGTGATGTGTGTGTGTGTGTGCCCCCCTAGACAACCCAGTTAAAGGCGTAGGGGGCACACAGGGGTCAGGGGGAAACAATGTCACATACTGTAAGCTCAACGCAAACACACAGAGTCAGGGAGCAAAACATAGTGAGAGTGAGAAATTTAGCCACAGAGAAAAAAATCCCACTCAGAGGTATGTGTGTGTGTGTGTGTTTGTGTGTGTGTGTGTGTGTGTGTGTCTGTCTGTCTGTCTGTATTTGTGTGTGTGACTGTGAGTGTGTATATGCAGTGTATATTTTGTCTCCCTACTAGCATTGCTCTGGTTTCCATGTTATTCTCTCTTCTCTATCACTCTATAGCTTTCTGTCTCTGTAGCTAGTTCTCTCTCTCCTCTCTTTCTCTCTCTCTAGCACTCTGTCTCCATTGCTCATTCTCTCTCTCGTTCTCTCTCTCTTGCTATCTGTCTCCATAGCTCATTCTATCTCTCTCTCGCTCTCCTTCTCTCTCTCTCTCCCCTCTCTCTCATTATTTTTCTCGCTCTTTGATTATATTTCTTCCTGACCACTCATCTTTCTTTCTTTCTTTCTTTTTCTCATCATCCTTTCCTTCTCTCTCTCCATCTCTCTCTCTCCCTCTGTATTCATTTATTTGTTTATTTAATAGGGAGAGTGCTCCATAATAAACTGACAAAACACTGTAAAATAAGCCAGAGTTAGCCGTACGGGCTAATTTTCATCTGTTGTCCCTAGCCAGTTCTTAAAAAGGCAAACTAAAATAAAACATACTCTCTCTCTCTTTTTCTATCTCTCCCTCCCTCTCTTTCTCTATGAATTGTGTGGAGCAGTCTCAGGGAAGTTGAAAAGGATGAGAGTCGTCTTTGAAGGGAAGAGATTAAGATGCTTAACGAGGAGATAACACTGTGTCGAGTCACTCTACAGTGACACCCATGAAAGGCAACACTACTGATTACAACCCTATCACCTCTCATCACCGCACACAGCAGCCACTGATCTGCACTGCACACACACACACACACACACACACACACACACACACACACTGATCTCACACACACACTGATCTCTCTCTCACACACACACAACTCTGCTGACCTAAGAACATAATGTGAGCCGGGCCTCTCTGTCCATGCTTCTGTCTATGGACAAGCTTTTTCATATTTAATCTAACCGCTGTCTTTTATTTTGTATATAAATTCGTTTCTCTTGAGTATCTGAGTTCAGATCGAACAGCTGAGAGAGGCTAATTACTTGTTAGTAGTTAAGTACTTTTTCCTCATATTCTCCTTCTTCTTCTTCTTCTCCTGCTTCTTCTTCTTCAAATATTGATAGCTAATAGACATGGTCCTAACTCACAAACTAGACTAGAGTATCGAGTACATTGAAGCGAGTGGAAGGTACAAGATTCATATACGCATTGCATTGTGTATTTGCACTGACCATCAGTTTAACATGTCCACCATAATGTGACCTGGCTGTGTCCTACATTATGTCCTAAACACTCCACACATGGATAGCTACACATCATCTTTGAGTGCCCAGACAGTGGTTGAGGTACTAGAGCAATGGGAGTGACAGTTCTCATCAACCAGAAAGCCCCGAATGCAATTTTCACACACTACTGTACATGCTCCCATCGTGAAGTGCTTGTGGCTTCATTTATTTTTACATTTGATGTAGTATTGTCGATTGGTTTACTATAACACATCTCGCAAAAGGAAGGCCTTGGCCAGAACCTAGTGGTATTTGGGGGGCTTGTCATGAAAAAGTTTGGGAACCCCTGTGCTAAAACATGTACACTGACTTCAATACTACTACATACTACTACAATATCTGCAATGTAATTGTAATTATATCCAATATAAAAAGCATGAAGCCTGGAGGCAAGCTGCCACCGATCTCAGTAGACCACTTGAGAGTTTTAAAGACTTACCCATGGGGACACATTCTGACCATTTGGCCTTTGGTTTTCAAATACGCCCCCTGGCTGAACCAATCAGCTGACGAGCTGCATTCCTGATGATAATTGGTTGTTATGATCTGTAATATTTCCTTGTAAGGGTCAAAAAGAATGGTGCTCAGGGGTTGTAAACATTCTGCAGAGATGCCAGGCTGCAGCCAAAGCCATTGACCCGCAGGTCCTGAAGGAGCCCTTTTAATGGCTGCTTAACTTACAGGCCCACAACAGCCCTGGAGCATTAAACTTCGTAGAGTACCAAGGGTGTATGAAGGCTCAAATAATTTTTCTCATTTTTTTCATGAATTTATTTTACTCATTTGCTGCTAATTAAAAAAAGATTAATTCTGCTGGCAGGACTCTAAGTGTTCCTGCATGCCTGTGTAATATTTTATTGGCCAGGTCTGTTATTCACTGGAAACTGGATCTTGCTAGTATCATTACAGTATGTTTGATTGTCTTTGTATCTGTTTGATTTTCCGTTGTTCCCCCCTCCAACTCTAGTCTTTCCTATTGACAATCTCTTCCAAAGCCGGCATCACCATCCGACACACTGAGTGGCATCGGGAGAAGGCTAAGAGATGTGTTGGTTTTCTCCTCTGTGGGATTTAAACATGGAAAGGTGATAGGCTATCATCTCATCTTCACGCTCTCACGTTTCATTCCCGCCCTGCTTAGCGGAGCCTCTGAACTCCGCGCTTTAAGCCGTGAAGGATCCTCCTATAGCACCATGGGGTCCAGCTTAAGCCTCGGGGGTCTGCACTTCACTCAGCCTTAGAGAGAGAGAGACACGCTTTAAATCAGCTCAAGAAGCCGTCGCCTGAGGGGATCTCCAACCAAATGTCAAAGCCAGAGTCCTAAGCCATCAGGTCCATGAGGACCGGCTCTCTGAGAGATCCTCCAGAGAGGACGGTTCTGCTGGAGAGGGGCTTGGAACGTGTTCCAGAAAGTCTTAGGCTAGGCTAGAAGCTTCTGCTAGGACAGTGTCTCTGATTCTGCTCTGCTCTGAGTAAATATAGCGTTGAGCTGCGTGACTTCGTATCTGAAATTCTGTCGTTTGTGGGCTATCTCTGAGTGGGAATCCTCTGAGGGACTTGTTGTTGTTGTTGTTATCTGTCAGTCAACTGCATACATCAATAATCGCCTCAGTCGATTTGAACTCGGTATCTGACAACTTTGCATCCCTTGCTGTCATATCGGCCATTGTCGTCTCATATCGCCTAAACACATTCACATTACATAGTCGACTGTCGTTTATTCTTGAATTTCCCCTTGTGGATCAATAAAGTATCTATCTATCTATCTATCTATCTATCTATCTATCTATCTATTTGTTCTTTGTCGCCGTATCTGATGGATTAGGCTTAGGCTAGCAGAGCTGGTTTGAGTCTGTCGCAGATAGTCTTAGGCTAGGCTAGAAGCTTCTGCAAGGACAGCGGCTCTGATTCTGGTCCAGACAGTCTTAGGCTTGGCTAAAAGCTGGAAAGCAGGGTGCTAGCAAGAAGGCTAAAACCCATGGATGTTGGTGCCTTTTGCTAACACATCTCTTATGGTATCAGAAGGGAGCATAGCTAATATACCAGCTGGCCACCATTATATCTGCTAAGAGAGTCTGTTCCAAAGAGTTTCATGAGGTTTCTGCAAGGAGAGCTGGTCTGATTTAGGTCTGAGTCTCTCACAGCATTGTATTCTGGAGCCACATGCCATGTCTACTCAAAGGTTCAGCATGAGTTTCTAATACAAATCACTTAGACAGACAAAAAATCAACAATAAAACAATAAATCAGTTTAATACTCCTCAAGGTACTCTAGCTGTCAGTCCAGTGTATGTGAGTTTGTCCCTGTCAAATAAAGGCACATTTCCAGCTAATCAAGGTATAAAAGGTAGGGGTGTAATTTGATTGGCCTTTTCTACATGAGCACTTAAATTTAAGTGATGTGATTTACATAAATATTCTATACCGCTGTAAACACACTTATGTGTCTAATTGCTGTTATATACAGTAGGTTTATTGCAAATCAGTGATAATTGTGTGATGATAGCCGATTATTATTATTAACACACACTCAGCAGGTAGTCGTTAACTAATTAGCTTTAGTCAGACACATCAAATGTGAGTGGCAGGGGCTTGCTTGAGCGAGTGTAATTTCATATCAGTCGCATGCTGAGACAGGAACAAGCAGCCGCCAACTTAAAGAGTGCAGCAAAATGAAAAAGTGACTTAGAGTGATTAAAGGAATTGCGAGTTCAATTTGGGATTGAGCGTGATGTGGGTATTTAGTCAAATCGATTTATTTGAAAATGATTATTTTCTGCTGAGCTGAACTGGTTTCATAAACATGCATTTCTTGATGTTAATTACACTCTCAACCCCCATTCCCTGTCCACACACACATATGCACACATACACACACACTCACGCATGTACACACACACACACCCACACACGCGCGCGCACACAAACACACACACTCGTGCGCACACACAAATACACACACAGTGAAAGACCAACCACTAACCCATCCCTCCTGTAGCTTATAACCCTGAATTGTGGGTTTCTGTGAAAGTCCCTGGTCAGAAATACTTCCAGAAGAGTGACTGGAATCTCAACACTCAAGCTTAACTGATACGTATGGTGTCAGGCCCTCCTGGCAACGGGGTCGGAGGTCAAGAACAGGTACAAGTTGCAAGGGTTGTTTCACAGTGGTGTAATGGTTACCCTACTCTGTGATAACAGCATGTTCCAGTGATCAGTTGAGTGTGTGTGTGTGTGTGTGTGAAAAGGGAGAGAGAGGTGGTTTGGAAGTGCTTTGATTTTTGCTGTCTTAACTAGTGCTGTGGATAGATTATCCTTTATACCAAGTTGCAGTTACTGAATATTGTTTTGTGTTGTTGTATGTAACATTGTGCTGTGCTACTACAGTAAAAGTAAAATTGTGTCATGTTGTGTTGTGTTGTGTGACACTGCATTGCACAGGGCCATAATGTACCACTGCTGCAGTGTTGCTTTCTGTTGAGCTGCATTGTATTGTATGAGTTGTATTGCTTGCTCTATTCAGATTGTGTGCTTACCTACTGTAGTGCACTATAAGGCACTGTGCTTCGTGTTATAATCCTGTTTCTCATAATTCCATTACAGCGTTTTATAGCATTCACCCACTGAGTGCTTTCACCCAGCGGGGCTGCATTAAGGGTCCTTATCAGGCAGGGTCTAGGAGTGTCAGGGAAACACAGACTCATTAGTGACCATGCGCACACACACACACACACACACTCACACACACACAGACACACACATTAAT
>NW_027468657.1:17559933-17567433 GCF_046254945.1 Alosa pseudoharengus
GACGTTCGTAAATTGCCTTTATGGGCGGAGAGAGGCAGAGAAAGGCGCAGTTTACACCAAGGATTGAACTATTGATAAATACGACGGAAACTTGGGTCTGTCAGCGTTCGCAGTCTGCGGTTTGTCCATGGCGCTGATAACGTTACGTTCGCAAATGTACGTACATCTGGCCCTCAGTGTTACATTTGAATGTCACCATCATCGGTGACATTGGTGAAGTTAAAGCTACAATGTTGTTTGTTTATCTTAATCTTCATCATTTTTGATGATATAAGGACTTATAACAGGCACAACTGCTTCTCTGTTAGTGCTGATGACTTGCCACAACACTTGGTATTGCACTGTATAGCTTTACAGTTCTTGACCACATGGGTACATGTGGCCATGCATCTGATAGGGGCAGTATTTCCTCAGGAGACTGCTTTTACTCTGATATGCAGGCTTTGTTTCTCTCTCTCTCTCTCTTTCTCTCTCTCTCGCTCTCTCTGTCTCTGTGTGTGTGTAGGCAAATTAACTTGGGCAATCATCGTCCTCAGATCCCCCAGAGCTAAAGGGATGTGGCACACACACACACATGTACACACAAACACACAGACACACACACAGACAGTGGGGCTAGCCTCATTAATCACACACGCATAGCAAGACAAGAAGGAACACAATAAGAACCGTGCCAAAAGCACATGCTCACACACACACACACACACACACACACACACACACACAGATCTCTGCGTACATGTGAAAAACATCAACTGACCACCCTGTTGCATACATAGATCTTCACATTAAAATATAACTGCAGACATACAGGCACCCTCTCTCTATCTCTTACACACACACACACACACACACACACACACACAAACACACACAGAGTCTCTCCCTTGGATCTCATCCCATGAGTACGTGGGCAGCGATTTATCTTTACGTCAGTTGCTGTCAATCATTGTCTGGGGATATTTCCATTCCTTGTGTGTGTGTGTGTGTGTGTGTGTGTGTGTGTGTGTATTTGTGTGTGTGTGTGTGTGTGTGTGTGTGTGTGTGTGTGTGTGTGTGTGTGTGTGTGTGTTTCCTTTAAAATGCTCAAAGATGTGGATCTTTTGGATGTGGACCTGTCACTCAAACTGCCTGTCTGGAGCTAATGACGAGTGCTCCCTCATGCGTGTGTGTGTGTGAGGGGTGCAATGGATCACAGAACTCACAGTTCGGATCGTTTGAGTTAAAGAATGGAGAGAGAGAGAGAAAGAGAGAACTTTGCTTTCTATTTAGGCCTAGTACTTACAGAATTTAAGGAGTGATCTTGTTATGGTAAGGGTACACGAATTATCATGAATTCATGCATGATTTAATTCATGATTTATATATTAGTTCATTCCTTTATAGTGTATGAATCATCAAGAATTTAGCTGAGTTCATAGTCTCTCATTAATGACCTCATGCATGAACAACACATCAACTAAAACATTAGGTACGGTGGCACATTATGATTTATAATTTCTTAAGCATGATCATCATGATAACATGAATTTAAGGTTAATTGCTCATGAGTTCATCATGTCTGTGGCCCCTCAACTAAAGTGTAAACAATGGCATTTGTTTAGAGAACTGCACAAGTTGTGTTCAAATAAGAATTTGAGCAGTGATGACCACATTATTGGCAGAAAAAGAAATAATCATTACATGCTTAATAAATCATAAATTATAACTAGATGTACCGCATAGCGGTACAACATATGACCGACGCTCAGTCCTGTACATCCATTCCGCGAAAATAAATCATATCAATGAATTTGTCTCCATCTTCTATTCCATCCCCCACTCTTGAAACTTTTGTGTATGCTTGTTTGGAATGTGTGTTTGCACACATTCCGCACACAAAGTAGCCTACTGGCGCTGCAAAGGTGAATAGATTTGTTTCTGGGCCAAAACATTTGTAGCATTGTTATAAAACCTTTAAAATCTCTAAACAATCACAAGTACGGCAGTTCATCACAGTCCGTCCATTGCAACTGGACTGATGAAAGGTACACCTGTAGGCTACATTGTATTTGAGAAAAGCAGAAGGTAGCAGCATAATGTATTTATTTATTTATTATTAAACAAAACAATCCCTGTCAGTTCCATGCAGTTTTCAACAGCTATCAAGAAGAGAGGTCATGTCATGGATTTTTGTGAATGTTTCTTCTTCTACATATGCATAAGTTTAGTCATCTAGTTCATATAATATTCAGCTTTATTGTCAATGCACAAATTAAATACCAGTAGTCTAAAACAAAATGCCGTTTTACCCAGTGTTGCAAATAACTGACATGTCCAAAAGGGCCTTCATGAAATGCGTTGCGAGACTGTTCATACACATTTTAACGGGCAAAGTTGAAGAGCTACTGTCCGGTATTGTTTGTGCAAATAATATGCTGATTCATGTTCCCTTGCATTTTGCAACTATGAGGTCCATGGATAAGCTCAATCTTTTGACGCAATCTTTTGATTTTCACCCAGCCTAGTCCATGGTAGGCGCCCGATAGAAATATTGTTTAATTTGCGATTGAGATATCCACGCACTGGCGTCCCCCCTGCAACGTGTTCGCCCCCCGGTTTTAGAGCTATTCTAAATGCAAAAATGCATAGAGGGAGTTATGACAAAACCGTGACTGTTAACAAACTATAAGCTATATAAAGTAGGCCCTATGCTAGGCCTATTACACAACACAAATTGTCACTAGGCTATGCTGGCGACCCAAATAAAATCTCCTTTGGAACCAATGGCTTACACCTTACAGTATCAAGCTGCCACCTCTTGGCGAAAAGTTAATAGTTTTGCATATCAGTAGTAATACATTTCACGTAGCTGTGTGAATAACGGAAAGGGCGAATGAAGTGGACACTTCTAAATGGAACCCAACCCACTGTACAGTAGCTCAAGGTCTGTGGCTAAAGCAGCCATAATGAAAGCGTTATCATTGTTTGGATACTTCACACACACATGTTTTTTAATCGCATAGACTACAACTACCAAGCTAGTGGACCCATTGCATTTTAGGCCTTTTAATTCAACATAAATCAAACTTTTTTTTTTTAAATACTCACTAGATGGTTACTTCATCCCAATTGCAAGTAATATAAACAACACAGATGTTAAATGTGTTGCCCTTACCTTTGTTAAATCCCAATTATGAATAGAAGTGCCACTCGTTTTTGTTTATTTTTGTATTAAAATATAACAAAATAAGGAAATGCATCATAAAACAGGCATAACTGGAAAATAATCAACAATTGTACAAATGAAGCAAGTTTTATTTATTTGAATTTCATTAGAAATTGAACATATTCAATAACATCTGTCTGAACAACACACTGAAGCCATTGAACACGGCAATTTTATACCAGACTATACCACATATGAGGGGCAGAGTCTCACTGTGTGTGTATTGCATATGTATTTTTTGATAGGGGATGGCATGAAAAGGTAAAAAGAAGAATTTATGTCTTGTGCATGAGTGACATGCACAAGACATCGAGCATGTAGGTCCTGGTAGCATCCGAATCACATTGGCAGCCATGCAGGGGGGTTCATTTCTTACAATTTTTTTACAATGGGGTTCATTACAATTTTTTGACATCCATATGTTGTCATTTGCAAGCTGCTGACAGTCTAGTCCAATGTCTGGCTGCTCAACGGCTGGTCCTGCGGCTTGCTGCTCATTGGCTGGTCCTGGGGCTGGCTGCTGGCGGGCTGGTCCTGAGGTTCGCTTGCGTTTCGGAGCTGGCTGACAGGCTGGTCCTATGGCTGGCTGCTCATGGTCTGGTCCTGAGGCCTGTGTTTTGAAGCTGACTGACGAGCTGGTCCTGTGGCTTGCTGCTTATTGGCCGGTCCTGGGGCTGGCTGCTGGCGGGCTGGTCCTGAGGTTCGCTTGTGTTTCGATGTAGGCTGACGGGCTAGTCCTAAGGCTAGCTGCTCATGGGTTGGTCCTGTGGCAGGCTGCTTGCGGGATGGTCCTGGGGCAGGCTGCTTGCGGGATGGTCCTGGGGCTGGCTGCTTGCGGGCTGGTCCTGGCTGCTCATGGGATGGTCCTGGGGCTAGCTGCTCACGGGATGATCCTGGGGCTGGCTGCTCGCGGGCTGGTCCTGGGGCTGGCTGCTTGCGGGCTGGTCCCGGCTGCTCATAGGCTGGTCCTGGCTGATCACGGGATGGTCCTGGGGCTGGCTGCTTGCGGGCTGGTCCTGGCTGCTCATGGGATGGTCCTGGGGCTAGCTGCTCACGGGATGGTCCTGGGGCTGGCTGCTCGCGGGCTGGTCCTGGGGCTGGCTGCTTGCGGGCTGGTCCCGGCTGCTCATAGGCTGGTCCTGGCTGCTTGCGGGCTGGTCCTGGCTGATCACGGGATGGTCCTGGGGCTGGCTGCTCGCAGGCTTGTCCTGGCTGCTGAAGGGCTAGTCCTGAGGCTCTTTTACGTTTCGGAGCTGGCTGATGCTTATCCTCCTCTTCAAACTCAGTGTCGGACTCTAATTTTTCAGAAATGTTATCTCACTTTCTGAAACAATTTTCTCTGCATTACCATCAAAACCCTCTGACACACACACACAGGACCTATGATTTCCACACTTTAACTAGTTCCGGGTCCAGTGGACCCGAACATCCTGTGTGTAATATAAATGTGAAGGGGGGGTATGCAGGGGGGTTCATTGAAAATGTTTTCTGATTTATGTTCCTCACAGAAAATGAGCCAAGGCCAATGAATCTTAGTTTAAAAATATAATTATTTGTATCATTTTTATTAAGCTAAAAACTGAAAACGGGTCCCACAGACCCGAACACCTTATAAGGGTTAACTAGTAAGCATGTCCTGTTCCATTACTAGTAAACTAGTAAGGCCAAACATGTCAACTAGTTAACTAGTGAAGGCCAATGTGTCACTAGTTAACTAGTAAGAGTACCTTTTGCATTACTAGTAAACTAGATAGCTCCAAAAACAGCCACTAGTGTGTGTCACTAGTTAACTAGTGAGCTGCTTTACTGCCACACATGCAAACTAGTGAGACTTAAATTGTTCCACTAGTTAACTAGTGGACAAAAACGGTCAGCTTGTTTGTGTTTTTAGGTGTAAGTAGTTAACTAGTGAACAAAATATGCATGCCACTAGTTAACTAGTAAGGCCCACAACACCCTCACTAGTAAACTAGTGGGCATTTTGGCCTTTACATGTTAACATGTGAGCGTTTTGGCATCTCACTAGTTAACTAGTGGGGCTGCAATGGCCTTCACTAGTTAACTAGTGGGAATTTTGGGGCACACTAGTAAACTAGTGACACTTTTTGCACCTCACTAGTTAACTAGTCGAATGGAAATTCCCATGACTAGTTCACTAGTGGGTGTTTTGGTGCACACTAGTAAACTAGTGACACTTTTTAGACCTCACTAGTTAACTAGTGGGCATTTGTGTCTTCACTAGTTAACTAGTGAGCAGTTCTGCCTTCACTAGTTTACATGTAAGTGTCACACTGAAGCCACTAGTTTACTAGCTAGAGTTCCTTTGGCCAGCATGTTAACTTGTGTGCCACATGCAAATGTTGTGGGTGGGATTTCGTGAAATTCAGCACTGTGATTGGTTGTCATGTTCTATTTAGACATAGGGAGCCAATAGAAAGCCTCAATTTCCAGAATTCTCCGCCTCCTAATTTGAATTCTGCGCCACTAGTTGACTAGTGTGAATTTTGTCTTGAACTAGTTTACTAGTATACATTTATGACCTCACTAGTTAACTAGTTTGGACAAATGATGCATCAACTAGTTAACTAGTGAGCCTGCTGCCATCACCTAGCTAGCTAGTAAGCCATTTATGGTTCACTAGTTAACTACATTGACCTACTGCAACTAGTTAACAAGTGAGGTGTTTTGCCTTCACTAGTAAACATGTGCACATTTTTGGCTGTCACTAGTTAACTAGTGAGACCCAAAAGCCTTCAACTAGCTGACTGGTATGCATTTTGGCCTTTACTAGTAAACTAGTAGACATTTCTGGCTCTCACTAGTTAACTAGTGAAGCTAAAATGTGTTGGTTAACAGTCCCTTGCACAGACTGAAGTGGCTGAAGTTATTTTAAGAAGTTATTTTAAGAAGAAGAATTCTGCTGGAGTGTCCATTTTAGGACATCCTCAGGTGTTGGAGTCCAGGCCAGATAAAAAGACATGTGCACCCGGCGCAAGGTGGCGTACAGCATGACGCAAAGCTTATTCTTATCTTACACTCAATAATGTGATGATTTTATCGCTATGCACTGCACTTTTATTAAGGAAAGAAGAGAAGTTGTCCACACACTGCAATCTCCCAGAAGAACTACATTTATTGAGTTAAAAACATAACGCAACGTTTCGACCCACCAGGGTCTTCATCAGGCATACTCTTCTTTCCTTGATAAGTCCTGCACCTGGCTTCAGTGAGGTGGGATGTGCATACAACCACTTTGAAGAGAACTGCACTTTTATTACTGTAAACCTTGTGCCCTGGGGTGTGGCAATTAACGACATAAGGTGTGGTCTGGCGCATGATCTAAAAATCACTATCTTACACACTCTAAAAATCATTACGCTACTGACCAAGAAAAACCTGGTCTATAGTAAAAGGCGCATATAAAGCACAGCTGAAGACGCACTGTCACGAGATGTAAGCAGCAACTCCTCTGCAAGATAAATATCCTAGGATTTTTATTCAGTCATTCGAACATTATTGGGGTAAGTGTTGCTTTATTCAGGCTCTGTTTTCCATGGTAACTTTGTCAGTCAATAGTGAAAGTAATTAACTGTGTAGAACTGTTTTGTCGTTGACTATGAGACCACAGTGAATTTAGTTTCACTTTGCCTACGAGTTCAAATTATAGACGAGTGCAGATGCATGTTGGCTATACTCTGCTAGTCACAAACAGGTATTAGTAAAGCAAGGTTTAGTGGAATCCCTGTTCCATACAGTCTCGTGGGCAAGCAGATTCCTTCAAATGCACCGCTGACTGTTTTTTAGTTGCTTGCTGTTAAAACATTCTCATTGGTTTAAAGGATGTTACGCCCAAAACACACCCATGACTGATTAAGAAACATAAGAACTCTTTTGCACCCAGCGCCTAGCATTTGATCACATAATCGCACCATTAAATTAGTGAATGTAGTCACGCTTTTAATGTCTATAAACTTTGCGCCTCTGACTATCTGTTTCTGATCTCCAAAATAGAGCCCATGATATCTCTGCATCTCTATCTCTGAAATGCTTTGTAACGCCCGAAAGTAGCCTACAAAAAGTCTAAATCGAGTAGCCTAGGGCTGTACTCATAGCAGAGTTTCCGCTAGAAAAAAATGGTGCCGGTCAAAGTGACCGGCAGAGGTTTCGTTTTCCGGACATTTTGATGATATGCCGGTCAAATATCCTATTATCCCTTCTTAATTAGTCAAACTGAGGAAAACTGGAGACAGGCTATGTAGCTTAAATAATTACATAATCTGTATAGAATGCAA
>NW_027468657.1:17574933-17577433 GCF_046254945.1 Alosa pseudoharengus
GGGATGGGTTGGTGGAGACAGACAGAGAGAGAGAAAGAGGAAGAGGGGGAAAGAGGAGGAGAAGATGACAAACAGACAGAGTCAAGGATAGAACACAAGAGCAAAAAGAGAGGGAATAGAGAGAGAAAACAGAAGGAGAGCTGGAGAGATGACAGACAGCAGTAGAAAGAAGGAAGAGAAGGAGAGGAGAGCAGGAGAGTAGAGGCTGTTTCGGAGGTAGGATGTGCAACAGTCACCAGGCTGAGACTTTTGCTCTGAGAATTCACAAGTAGTTTCATAGCTGCCCTAACCAGACTCTCGCCAGATGAATTTCGTTCCGCCTAGCTCCATTCATCCATCCTGGATCGATTTATTGGAGTGGTGCTTCAGAAGGCTGGGCCTTATCAAAAATCCTTGCATATGATTGGATAAGCCACTTGTCCGTCATCTATTGACGTGCTACTTCAACCACTCACATCAAAGCCAACCTGTGACGCTGAGAACACTCTCACAGTGACGCTCCAATCATGATGCTGCTTGGAAGAGATATCATCAGAATACATAAGGTTAGGAGACAGATAAATGGACCGCATGACTCTACATATGCCCCAAAGATTGGACCTTGGTTAGGTCCTAGTTGGGAACATTTCCCTGGGCAGAATTCATAAGCCGTTTAGTGTCAATGTCTTCTTCACAAACACTCTGGAGAATGGCAGGCAGTCACTCTTTAAACGATGCCCTAGCACTTGTTATGTGAAGGAGAGTGTTTGTAAGGTGAAAGCCCCAGGTGTCACAGATAAGAAGCCGATATGAAGCGAGAGCAGACAGCACATAGGAGACGGAGTCTTCAAGAGAACGGAAGATAATGAGAAGCAAGCCCCTTCCATCGAAGATCTGACTTTTCTCCATATCACGAAACAAGGCTTTTACAAGGATGAAGAAAACAGCTGGGTAGCCCCCCTTCTTTTTAAGCCTCAGACACGGCATCTACCCAACAACAGAGAACAGGTCCTGAATCGCTTCAGGTCATTAGAACGGTCAAAGAAACCTGACATGTAGGACCACTTCTTTGACTTCATGGAGAAAAGTTTGAACCAAGGCCATGCTAAAGTGGCCCCTCCACTCAAGAATCATGAGGAATGTTGGTACTTCTATTCGGGGTGTACCACCCAAGGAAGCCAGACCAGATCAGGGTAGTCTTCGATTTAAGCTATCAGTTCGACAGTGTGTCTCTCAACGATACCCTCCTGACTGGTCCTGACCTCAATAACAGCCTCCTTGGAGTGCTTATGCAGGAGAGAAGCAGTAGCCTTTACTACAGACATTCAGCAGATGTTTCAGTGCTTTGTTCTCAGACCACAAGACAGAAACTTCCTCCAGTTCTTCTGGTATCAAGATAACGCTGAAAGCAAAGGCATCATTGAGTTTAGGATGATAAGTCCATGTCTTCGGCAACAGCGCTTCTCCTGTTGTCGCAATTTATGGCCTCAGAAAAACAGCAAGAGAGGGTGAAGCAGAGTATGGAGTAGATGCTTGAGAATTTGTGGAGAGAGATTTCTTTGTCGACGACGGCTTAAAATCATTGCCTACAGCGGCAGCTGCCATCAACCTCAGAAGAAGAACTCAAGAGATGCTGGCTTGTTTCAACTTGAGGCTCCACAAGATCACCTCACCTCAACACTTTTAGTAAATTGTCCACGTATTTTAGCAAATTGTGTGCACATTTCACTAAATTGTTCGCTCATTTTACAAAATTAGTATAAGAGCACAATTAAGCAAAATAAGTGCACTATTTAGTAAAATGTGTGCACAATTTAGTAAGTGAGCACACAATTTAGTAAAATGAGCGCATATTTTCTGGATACACACCAAAAAAAATATCTTGCAATGACCCCTCCAGGGTTTCGTAATAGTATATAACCCGAGAGGAACATTTCTACTCTAGAACCGTGTTATAGAACGCAAGAGAAACATTTCTGAATCTTGTCCTCTCCTGCCCTCTCGGCATGCAGCTCAGTCAGAGATGGTTATGTTGGCTTAATGTGACCACAGCCTGACCATTCCATGAGCTCAAGCCCCATCAAGCATGAACAGTCTTAAACTGCCCTTAATGATGAGAGAAGGGAGGGGGGGTGCTCATATTAACAAAAGGGCACACACACACACACACACACACACACACACACACACACATCCAACACTGGTCAACTCAGGATGATGAACAGAGGAAACAATCCACACAACAGATATTGCTCTAACTTTAAAACGTTTGTTTGTACGTAAAAAATGTCTTTATATCTTGTACGTAACATTTTGGGTCTCAGGTCTGAAGTGAGTATAGCCTACACGCATCTGCACTCATCTATTATTTGAACTCATAGGCAAGTGAAACTAACATCACCGTGGTGTCAATGTCAACAACAAAACAGTTATACACAGTTAATTATTTTCACTATTGAGTGACAATGGGTTTCCATTGAAAACATAGCCTGAAAAAAGACTTCTTGCGTCGGAATAATAA
>NW_027468657.1:17590688-17603188 GCF_046254945.1 Alosa pseudoharengus
ACACTTTGGACACACTGTGAGGCTGTGTTCTGAAATAAAGAGCAAAACCTGTTCCATGCTGAGTTCAGCCTCTACACAGAGGATCTCTTCTTTGTTAAAATAATGCAAGTAATGCAAACAAAGTCGCTGCCCTGCTAAAGGGGTATCAGGAGCTACAGTAGGGGCAGGAGGGTAATAGAAGGGAGGGGAGGGGGTATCTGTCTCGGGACTGAAGACAGGAATGTTCTCCTGCCACTCACCTGCAGGAGAGCACCGCCAGCACACCATAGTCATTAGTGCACAGACATAAAGCCTGCGGAGAAACCACTCACACACACACAGACACACACACACACACACACATACAAATACAGAGTCACATACAGCATATGTCATGTCTGAAGTCCTGCCATCTCTCTCTGTCTCTCTCTTTCCCTCTCAAATACACACAGACACACAGATCATACACTAACTTTACCCCTTTCCCTTTGATGCCTGAAAAATATCCTTCCCCTTTTCCCATTACTTCCGTTCATAAGTAATCTGAGAATTTAAGATTGTGTGTGTGTGTGTATGTGTGTGTGTGTGTGTGAAAGAGAGAGAGAGAGAGAGAGAGAGAGAGAGAGAGAGACAGAGACAGAGGTGGGGAGGGAGGTTATGCTGTGTGTTTGACTGACGGTTCCACACCTCCCTGCACTCCTCGGGGAAGCGAGGCGCAGGAAATCTGAAGCACCCCACTGAGCTCGGCTGATTAGGCAGGAGGTGCCTGCACACACACACACACACACACACACACACACACACACACCTAACAGCTTACACACACACACATACAGACACCACACAAACACACTCGCACACAACGCACACACACACACACCTAACAGCTCACACACACACAGACACACACCGCTCACACACACACACACAGAACACACACACAAACTCACAGATGCCAAAGCCATTGAGGAACACTGTACAGTGCATTACCGGCCTCACATGCAGCAGGGAATAACACACACACACACACACACACAGACAGTCTTACACAAACATGCATATTTAATATCTCTAACACAGACATCATTCGGGCCTTTATCCATACTTTTACCTTCTTCTCTTCTTGTGTTTGTTGCAATCTCTCTCTCTCTCTGTGTGTGTGAGTTTGTGTATGTTAGGGCTGTCAAGCGAATAGTTACAAAAATATCTTACTCTGTAATAACATACTCTATGATTAATTAATCTAAATGAATTGCATGCATCCATTTTTGCTATGAACGTATTTTTTACAAATATTTCATTTCAAAATTTGGCAGATTAGTGAATCAATGAAAAGCCAAACCAACATTATAAACTTTAAATCAATCCGGCGACTCTAGAACTCCACCTAGAGTCGCAATATATTTAGATTTTACTTTCCCTTTGTAAATAGCCTACTACTCATGGCTTGTTCCCCTTGTACACAATAAAAATGGTAATTAGCATGGTAGATGCAAATGAATGAAGTTTCTGTGATGTATTGGTAATAGCCTACTATGGTTTATTACACCACACCAGTAGGGGACGCTATGCTACCTACGATTGTATTGATGTATGCATCAGTTAATAAAAACCAGTGTGGAATAATACTTAAGGTGGTCGGTCGTCACTCCAAGAGCTCAGCATACTATTGAAGTGTATATTACTTGAATTATAGGCAAGCCATTACAAATTGGCGACGAGAAAAGTAACCCACTAATGCTGTCGGATGATGAAGGGAACGAAGTGATTGAGGCCCTGGACCGAGAGGAAACGAATAAAAGAATGTCCGCGCTCATCGGACATATTGACGCCTTCGACGAAGCCACGGAGCAATGGTCGAATTATGTGGAAAGGTTTGAGCATTTTGTTGCTGCCAATGACGTTCCTTCTGCTAAGCAAGTGGCCGTGTTTCTGAGTGTGATAGGGGCTAACACGTGTGGACTGCTGCGTAGTTTGCTAGCTCCAGATAAGCCAGCGGGCAAAACGTATGAGCAAATTGTGCGGATTCTTAATGCTCACTACTCCCCGAAGCCCATAATCATTGCGGAGAGATTCCGTTTTCATAAACGTAATCAGGAGGAGGGAGAAAGTGTTGCGCAGTATGTAGCTGTTTTGAAGAAGCTGTTGGAGCATTGTGATTTTGGCGCTCACTTGCAAGATGCTCTGCGTGATAGACTTGTGTGCGGCCTGGGCAATGGAAATATTCAAAGGAAGTTACCAACTGAAGAAACCCTGACATTTCAGCGTGCTGTCGAGATCGCGTTGTCAATGGAAGCTGTTGCGAGAGAAGCTCAGCACTTAAAAAGTTCGCTCAAAGTTCATGCTGTGTCGTTTTCACCACCACAAGGGGGCGACAAATGCTTTCGATGTGGCAAGGCAAATCATAATGAACGTGACTGTTACTTTAGGGAGCAACAATGCCACAATTGCAAAAAGAAAGGCCACATTGCTCGGCAGTGTAAAAATAAAAAGAGTGATCAGAAGCACATAAAGAAAAAGGATGAGTCAAAAAGGAAACAAAATAAGCCTCATCGAACAGCTAGGACAGGGAAAATTCATAAAGTCGAGGCTGACACTTCTGATAATGAGTCTGCTTCAGATTCAGACTCTGAATTGACACTACATATGGTGTCAGCAGTAATGAGTGACTTGGAGCAAGTGAGAGCGGTGTGTAAGGTCGATGCAGCATCGTCTTCGATGATAATTAGTCCTAAGATTGAGGGTCATTGGATCGATATGGAACTTGACACTGGGGCAGCGGTGTCTTTGATTTCAAACGAGCTATACCAAACCAAATTGGCCCATATGCGTTTACGAAAGACGGATATAGTTTTGAAAACATATACAGGAGAACTGCTTATACCGTAGGGAATGTTGAAAGTATGGGTCAAGCTGAACAAACAGAAAGCTAGACTGCCCCTATATGTGGTAAAGGGAAAGTACTAAATTGCCATGCCAGGGTTTTTAAGGAGAACTTAGGAACGCTGAAAGGGTTTGAAGCCTCATTGACATTGAAACCTGGCCCTCAGCCCAAGTTCTGCAAGGCGCGCGTAGTCCCATACGCATTAAGACCGAAAGTAGATGTCGAGCTTGAATGTTTGTGTCAACAAGAAGTAATCTCCCCAGTTAAGTTCAGTGAGTGGGCTACCCCCATCGTCCCAGTCATTAAGAAGAATGGGGGCGTGAGAATTTGCGGAGACTTCAAAGTCACGATAAATACAGCTCTATGCATTGAACAGTATCCAATACCTCGTATTGAGGATCTGTTTGCATCTCTGGCTGGAGGCCATCGTTTCAGCAAACTAGATCTTTCACAGGCCTATCTCCAAGTGCCTGTCAGTGAAAGTTCACGCAAATACCTCACCATCACCACACACAAAGGCATGTTTTGCTACAATCGCTTACCATTTGGAATTACGTCCGCTCCCAGCATTTTTCAGAGAATAATGGATCAAGTGTTACAAGGACTCCCCAATGTCCACTGTTTTCTGGACGACATTCTGGTTACAGGCCGAGATGATGCACAGCATCTAAAAAACCTGAAGGCTGTACTCAACCGGCTGGAAGAATTTGGACTTCGAGTCCAGAAGGAGAAGTGTGAGTTTTTTAGGAGTAGGATAATTGATGCAACTGGGCTTCACAAGTCACCGGACAAGATTCGTGCTATAGTGGAGGCCCCCGTACCAACCAATACGAGTCAATTGCTCTCTTTCCTTGGACTCATTAACTACTATGCACGTTTTGTCCCGAATATGTCAAGCCTTCTCCACCCATTAAATTCACTGTTGCACAAGGATGTTAAGTGGGAATGGTCAAGAGAGTGTGATGAGGCATTCCAGAAAGCTAAAGAGCAATTGGCCAGCAAAAGTGTTATGATCGATCCACAACTTCCAGTTATACTTGCCTGCGATGCCTCACCCTATGGCGTTGGAGCTGTCATTTCCCATCGACTGCCAAGTGGTGAAGAAAAACCGATAGCCTTCGCTTCGCGGACGTTGAGTAAAGCAGAGCAAAACTATGCTCAGATTGAGCGAGAGGCATTGGGAATCATATTTGGAGTTAAGCAATTTCACTCTGTGACGCCCCAGCTCTACCGTGCTGGGTCTTCCTCTTTCTCCCTGATATTGTGTGGCTTGATCTTGTCTGTTCCTGTTTTGGCCTGTAGGAGGAGCTGTGGAGGTTCTATCAAGGTGGCTAATTGATGGCCTAATTGGAGGGTGTATAAAATCAGTGTTCTCCAGTTGGGTCCCTCTCGGACACTGCACTCACGAGCACACTCTTGACAGGGCTGGCTGCAGAGCTGAGCCTTTACTTTTGCACTACACATTCACATGCTGACCTACACGACAGTTTTGCTTTTTCTTACATATACTGACTTTGTAAATATATCAGTTAATAAATATACTTTTGTTTAAAATATACTTTGGTGTGGTCTCCCCTTCATGTCGTGCTCACTCTGAGCCAAGTGGTCGCGACATATGGGGACTCGCCGGCGATTTTGAACCGGAATTTTGGAAAGTAGGCTACTGTTAATTCCCACTATTGGCTATAGGGGAGCGTAGTGCGGGTAAAGTAGTGCTATGCAATTGGCGTACATGGCGAACGCGGCCAGTTGACATACGTAGTTTGGGCCTACCTGTGTTGGGCCGAATGTTTAGAGGGGAGAGATCCACACGGATTGTATTGTGTAGGTTTTGTTTTTGGCTTTTGTGTGTAGTTGCGTTGCAGTGGAGAGCTTTGGTTCCAACCATATTGTTTAGTGAAGTGTATTGCAGCTTGCGTAGCAGGATAATGAATTTTGGAGCAATCGTTTAACCCTGTTTTAGAGCGTTTGTGCGCTGGGGATTAGGCTGGAGTGTCACTGGTGTCTGGACCGAGGACATCGCCGTGATGAAACGACTGAATTGGCCTACGGTCGGGACAGTACGACTCCAGCGGTATATTGGTGAGTAAAGAGCTTGGTTCTTGGACACAGTGTGAAAATAGGTTAAAATGTTGGGGGGCAAATGTTTAGGTACGGGGAAGCTCCGTGATTGATTTGTCCTGTTGTAGGAGCTGCATCCACTTCACGTAGTAGTTGTTTTTGGTTGGATAATCTGGAAGGCCGATCTTTAGTTTGAGTTGGGGGCTTTGGTCGGGTTTTGAGACCGATTTGATACATTGTTGAAGGGTTGATGAAGTGCTAAATTATGAGCGCGTTGGATGACTTTTTGAGCGCTCCGTCTGAGAGTTTGTTGTTGGCTTTGACGAAAGAGCAATTGTTTAATGTGGCTGATCACTACATGATTGAGGTGACACTGTCAAAGTCTGCTAAAAAAAAACAACTAGTGAATTTATTATTGGTGTGCCTGGGGGCACACCAATAGACAGTACAGGACCATCGTTTCCAGTTTTACCCACGACATCTAGCATGCAGTCTCCTGATAGGGGATTGACTTTTGAGCAGCAGAAAGAGCTGTTGCAAATGCAACTAGAACATAGGAAATTAGAGGCACACGAGAGGGAAAAAGATCGTTTATTGGAGATGGAGAAACTTAAACTTCAAGAGCAGGACAAGGAGTTACAGCGTATCAGACTCAAACTGGTAGCCGAAGGGAACATTTCCTCCAGTGGCAGTGGTGGGAACTCCGGTTTAGCTGGTATGATTAAACTACTTCCCAAATTCAATGAACGGGATCCTGATGTGTTTTTCTCTCTATTTGAAAATATTGCCTCTGGTCGGTAGTGGGATGACGAGGATAAAACTTTGCTTTTGCAGACTGTGTTGGTTGGGAAAGCGCAGGAGGCATTTGTTGCGTTGCCCACTAGTGAGAGGAAAAAATATCAGAGTGTTAAAGATGCAGTTTTAAAATGTTACGAACTGATTCCAGAAGCCTATCGGCAACGTTTTCGTAATTGGAAAAAAACTGATAGACAAACCCATGCTGAGGTAGCCAGAGAACTCAGTCGTTTTTTCCATCGCTGGCGTGCGGCTTTAGGCATTGACGACTTTGATGACTTGTGTGAGTTGGTCATCTTAGAGCAGTTTAAAAACATCTTGCCAGAACGAATTGCCACTTACGTAAACGAACATCAGGTTAGGACGGTCGCTCGGGCTGCTGTCCTGGCTGATGGATACGTGTTAACGCACAAAAATTATATGTGGGATCATCCGCCGCGACATGAGTATAGCCACAGAGAACATCGCCCTGGTCGTTTTAAAGCTGGTTCTTCTTGGAGGCCCGATCCAACTCGTAGCAGAGCGAGGGATATGGAGGCCGAGAATAAATGTCATTACTGTTTGGAACTAGGCCATTGGAAAAAAGAATGTCCAATGTTGCGCTCGTAATGAGAGCAAAGCGGGCAGCGTTAAACCGGCAGGCTGCGCTTCGAGTGTTTCTGCCATGCAATTGCAAGACGTGGTAAGATCAAAGGTGGCTCTGTTAACTGCACCGGATTGTGAGCAGTCAAACGCACTAGTTGAGAAGGAAGACGGTGATAAAACGGAAGTGTCTGATGTCGTAGATTATACTCCGTTTATCACGGAGGGCTCCGTCTCACTGGTTGGCGACGCTCAGAGTGTCCCAGTTAAAATTCTGCGGGATACGGGAGCTTCAGAGTCTTTTATTTGCAAATCTGTTTTGCCTTTCTCTTCAGCTTCAAGCACGGGGAATGTTGTTTTAATTCGTGGAATTGGTCTTCAACCATTTTCCGTGCCGTTGCATAAGATTCAGTTGTCTTCAGGGTTTTTGAATGGCGAAGTAGTAATTGCCGTGCGTCCACCTCTGCCAATAGATGGTGTTGAAATTATTTTGGGGAATAATTTGGGTGGGGGCCGTGTGTGGCCTGAAGGGTCACCACCACCTCCCGTAGTTAGAACAGACGGTATTCCATCGGCTGAGTCTGACGAGTGTCTACAAGACTTCCCAGAGGTGTTCACTGCCTGTGCAGTGACTCGTGCGAGGAGTCACGCACAGTCAGAGAAGCCATCTGATGTGTCTAATGTGAGTGTAAAATTGTTTATTCCAGAGTTGCCAGCACCACTGTCTCATAGTGAAATGGTTGACGCACAGAAAGACGATCTTGGTCTTCGGAAGTATTTTGAGATGGCTTCGGATATAGACGTAGATAATAACTATTGTGTCAAGAATGGCTTGTTGCTTCGCAGGTGGTCACCGTTTGCAAACCCGGAGGTGGCAGATCCGGTGTGGCAGGTGGTGGTGCCTGAGAAGTATAGTAGTCTAGTTTTAAAAACTGCACACGGGAGAATTACTGGAAATTTCGGCGTGAAGAAAACATACAATCAATTGTTGGAGCACTTTTACTGGCCGCGGATAAAACGGGATGTAGCTAGGTTTATTAAGGCATGTCACATCTGTCAAATTGCGGGTAAACAGAATGTTTTTATTAAACCCGCGGCACTACATCCCATTCCGTCAGTAGGTACTCCATTGGAGCACAGGATGACCCATACTGTAACACCTGCGTCAAAATCTGGTTGGTTGTCTTTGTTGGCTCAACAGAAATTGAAATTGTACGATCAAATGGCACAGGCTAGAGTGTTTAGGCCAGGTGAGCAAGAGGTAGCATTACTGCCCATACCAGGTTCGCCTTTTGGGACCAAGTACTCTGGTCTTTATTCTGTTGTGCAACTGTTTTTAGAACCCCATAATTTGATGTTTAGACTCAATTTGCCCATGCCTTGTTACACTCCAACTTTTTCGGTGGGGGGTGACAAGGCTGAGATGAAACCTGTGGGGCCAGCGGTTATCGGGGAGGTAGCGGACATATCTCAGGTGGCAGCTGAAGATGGTGTTCAGGGTGTGGATGACTCAGTCTTACAGGCACGTTCAAAGAACATTGAGATGCGGACTGAGTGGGACAGCGTTTTGAGTCATTTGGAGGGGACACCTGAGCTTAAGTCTTTGAGCTGCACTAGTTTAATAGATGTGGGGGGTGCACAGCCAATCCGGCGGAGGTTTCACCGGGTTCCCCCTGACAAACCAACAGTTTTAGAGGCTGTTGTGCAGTACCCTCTCCATAATGGGTTAGCTAGGTCCTCTTACTTGGTCTGGGAATCACTATACATGCTTGTAAAGGACATTTTGTGTATGTGGGGGGTGGCCTGCATCATGTGGTGGTCTATTCTGTTTCACTCATCACAAACGGTCCTGCAATGACTTATGTGGGGAGCACTTTTCTTACGCCCATGAGTGTCTATGTCTCTACTCTTGTCGTCTTTGTCTCTCCTGTCCTTAATTTGCTTTCCAGGCGCCGGGATTGCTGGATAGTGAGACATTAAGGAGGCTGGGGGTGAGAGTGGTCAATCTGGTGGTTTAAGGTTGTGTTTCACGTGTGAGTGCCCACGAAATGAATGAGTGTATGATTGTGTCTTCCAGAGTGAATGTTTTTATTTTGATTTGCATTTGTTCTTTATTATTGGTGTAGGGGTTTGGTGATCCAGAGTCGTATATACATGGGCCTCTGTCTTTGTAGGGGGGAGGTGTGACGCCCCAGCTCTACCGTGCTAGGTCTTCCTCTTTCTCCCTGATATTGTGTGGCTTGATCTTGTCTGTTCCTGTTGGCCTGTAGGATGAGCTGTGGAGGTTCTATCAAGGTGGCTAATTGATGGCCTAATTGGAGGGTGTATAAAATCAGTTTTCTCCAGTTGGGTCCCTCTCGGACACTGCACTCACGAGCACACTCTTGACAGGGCTGGCTGCAGAGCTGAGCCTTTACTTTTGCACTACACATTCACATGCTGACCTACACGACAGTTTTGTTTTTTATTACATATACTGACTTTGTAAATATATCAGTTAATAAATATACTTTTGTTTAAAATATACTTTGGTGTGGTCTCCCCTTCATGTCGTGCTCACTCTGAGCCAAGTGGTCGCGACAACTCTTACCTGTATGGACGCCATTTCACTTTGCTCACAGATCACCGCCCATTAACAACTATATTAAGCCCCAGCAAGGCAATCCCTTCGATGGCTGCAGCAAGACTACAGCGATGGGCACTCTTATTGGCAGCACATAATTATACCATCAAGTACAGGCGTGCCGCTGACCATTACAATGCAGACGGCCTATCACGTTTGCCACTTCCTGTAACTGTCCCCAGCGTAAAGACAAGCTGGGGACAGTTGACACCTTCCTCATTAACTACCTAGAAAACCTACCAATTCGTTGTGCCGATGTGAGAAGGGATACCAGGTCAGACGTCACACTTGCACTAGTCATGGAGATGGTGTCAACTGTTCATTTTTTCGGCCAACAAGGGATCCGATAGTATTCTTTCACCGTATCTCGTACGGAATGACGAGCTGACAGTTCTTCAGGGCTGTTTGATGTGGGGTAAACGAGTCTTAGTTCCAACGAAAATACGTCAGAAAGTGTTAGAGGAACTACAAGTTGGACACCCCGGGGTAGTCAAGATGAAAGCCATGGCGCGGAGTTACGTATGGTGGCCGGGTCTTGATGCACAGATTGAGGAGAAATGCAAAACCTGTGTGTCATGTCAACGTACTCAGAAAAGCCCTTGCCTTACCCCCCTGCACCCATGGCCATGGCCCACAGCCCCATGGCAGCGGATTCACATTGATTTTGCTGGCCCTTTTGAGGGGCGCATGTTTTTTGTAGTGGTCGACGCCCACTCCAAGTGGCCAGAAGTCATTCTTATGGAATCAACCACTTCGGCGAAGACTATTCAAGTACTGAGGGGTCTTTTCAGTCACTACGGAGTCCCAGAGGTTCTCGTTAGTGATAATGGGCCACAGTTCACGTCGGAGGAGTTTGCCAGCTTTTTAACATCGAATGGCATTAAGCATGTGCGCTCAGCTCCTTTTCACTCTGCGACAAACGGCCTGGCTGAACGCTTCGTACAGACCTTTAAGCATTCGCTAAAGTCATCGAAGGGAACATCATCTGTTCAGCAGCGACTGGATGCTTTCCTACTGCAATATTGGAACACTCCCCATACGACTACAAAGGAAACACCTGCTATGCTGTTTCTACACCGAAAGCTTCGCACCCGTCTGGATCTGCTGAAACCAAGTGTGGCAGCGGTGGTGGATCAGGCACACGATGCCCAGCGACGATACAGAGCGGCGCACTCAAAAGCCAGGACATTCAGCATCAGCGATCCAGTCCTTGTTAGGGACTACCGGAAAGGAGAAGAAAAGTGGATGGCTGGGACTGTTACAGCACAAGGAGGTCCGGTGTCGTACCAAGTCAATGTAGGACCGACACAACGGTGGAATCGGCATGCAGACCAAATGGTGGCCTGTCACCCCAACATCGTCCAGTCTACAACTGACATACAATCTGCACCCATCACTAACAGTCTGCCAGCTCTGCCAGTCTCAGGTGGAAATCTGGAGATTTCTAGTCCTGTTAGTGAGTTAACCACATCACCATTAGATCAGTCAGACAGCACATACACTGACACCTCAACATCTACGCCACAGCAGACACAAAACAGATACCCCAGTCGGAACCGTAAACCGCCTGACAGACTGACTCTTTAAACAAGGGATGCATGATTGGTACAACTCCTTAGTTAGTGAGTGTTGTCTCAAGAAAAGGGCAGAATAATCCCTTGGCACGCTCGAGGGGACGGGGCAGTCTACCCCTAACCTTAGATATGTTTTTTTGTGTATGTGTATCTGTTCTGTTCTGTATCTGTAAAAAAAAAAAAAAAAAAAAAATGTGTACACTGTACTGTTGGTTAAATATGGTATGTTATGTGGTACCTGTGTTAAGGTAGGTTCTATGTTGGTGTTATTATGAGTTACTCACTACCTTGAAATGACTAGTTATGGAATAAGGGGGGAGGAGTTGTGATGTATTGGTAATAGCCTACTATGGTTTATTACACCACACCAGTAGGGGACGCTATGCTACCTACGATTGTATTGATGTATGCATCAGTTAATAAAAACCAGTGTGGAATAATACTTAAGGTGGTCGGTCGTCACTCCAAGAGCTCAGCATACTATTGAAGTGTATATTACTTGAATTATAGACAAGTCATTACAGTTTCCACTTACCGTTGACATATGCAGTACCCTAACACCGAGGTAATGCAGTCGATTTAGTGAGGCAGTTCAGTTAGGCAGTCGGTCATATGTAGCCAAAACAATACATTTGCAAAGTTAACGTTGACAAGGCTGGCGGCGAGTGTTATTTATTAACATCAAGGGGTGTGCTAACTTGTAACCTACCTCCGATTTGCTTTGCTTTGAGGTGATACTTCAGACTTGATGAAATCCTATGGTAGGCTATGGAAATTCCTTACTGCAGAAATCGCAGAGAACATGCTCTTCTCAACAGTTACATCTGGCCGTTTTCTAAACGTAGGCTAGATGTTCCATTCACTGAACCAAGCAGCGCTTTCTCGTCTGCCTCTTTGAGTCACTGTAGCCAGAACTGCACTTGATAAAAGGTCACTACGAAATGTGATTACAGTAATCAGTGTTACTTTTTTAATGCGTTATTCTTTCTGTATTTAATTAATCGAAATGTGTTATTTTGACAGCCCTAGTATATGTTTGAGTTTGCGTGAGTGTTGTGTATTTGTGTGAGTTTGTGCATATGTGTGTATGTGTGTATGTGTGTGTGTGTGTGTGTGTTTGTCCTGTTTCACTCAACAGCTTTGCTGAGAGTACTGGTGCATGAAGAGAGCATTGGAGAGGAGTGGAGAGATGGAGGAGTGGAGGAGTGGAGAGATTGAGGAGTGGAGAGATGGAGTGGAGAGATGGAGGAGTGGAGAGATGGAGGAGTAGAGAGATGGAGGAGTGGAGAGATTGAGGAGTGGAGGAGTGGAGAGATGGAGGAGTGGAGGAGTGGAGAGATTGAGGAGTGGAGAGATGGAGTGGAGAGATGGAGGAGTAGAGAGATGGAGGAGTGGAGGAGTGGAGAGATTGAGGAGTGGAGGAGTGGAGAGATTGGCAAAAAGGAAAGAATAGGAGAAGATAGAAGAAAACTGGGGGGAGATGGGAGGAAAGAGTGAAGGAGAGGAGATGAATAGAGAGAAGAGGGGAAGAGAGGAGAGGACTGAAGAGGGGAGGGAAGGAGAGAAGAGGGGAGGGGAGGAATAGAGTGATAAGGGGAGGGGAGGAGAGGAATGGAGAGAGAAGAGGGGAGGGCAGGAGGGGAATGAAGATGAGAGGAGAGTTGAAAGGAGGAGAGAGTTTCTGTGATCACAGGAGCAGTGTGCAATAAGAATCATAATATGACACAGAAAAATACTCTCACATGCTATACAAAGCCACAGCGTATAGCTCAAGGAATTTACCATCTTCTGTGAATGGCTAATATAGGCAAAGGCAGAAGAGAATGAATGACTGAATGAATGAATTCATTCATTCATTCATGCATGGTTCTGGCTTAGCTTCGGAGCTGACTGGCCTCACAGCTTATAGCACATTAGGAATATAACTCAATTGAATAAATAACAAATAAATAACATCTGTGAATGACTAAAAGCATAGACAAATGCAGACGAAAATAATGAA
>NW_027468657.1:17610688-17613188 GCF_046254945.1 Alosa pseudoharengus
CCGAAAGGATTTTGTTCCGAACAAACATATCACGGTAAGTTTTGTTTAACAGTATTAATCTTAAATCTTGCCAGTTGCCACAATGACTAGCATGCTGTTGTCTAGTCTTGCATGGCGATACTTTAACGCTATCTATTGGTGTGTTAAGACATGGCACCAAATATTTGACGTAGAAGCAAAACTGTAAAGTAAGTGTGTGCTAGGAACTTCGGTAGTCGCCAGGATAATGATCTCCATCAACTAAATGGCACTATTGAAAAATTATTCGCTTTAACTACTAACGTTAGGGCAGCCATGGTGGCCATCAAATCAACATGATTTGGCATTACAAACAGAAAACGTATGATGGAGTTCGGGGGCAGGCGACACTATGCTAGTTGCAAGATTGCTTTACTTCTTTGGTAACGTTAACCATGAAAACATCAGTCATTTGGAAAGACCTTAGTGCGTTTTCCTCCGATTCAGTATTGTAATAAACAGTTTTTGGGTAGCACTCACATTTAAAACTCACTTGGATATTTGATGTAGATGTTTGTTTTTGGGTTAAATGTGTTGTTGTGCTGAGTTATAGTCTACATGTAAGTCAATGTCCTTTTCTCTATATTTGTATTTTATCAGGGGTCAATGTCATCTGGAAGAGCACCTCCCAAAAGATGTCTTCAGCCCTCACAAGAGGACACATCATGTGCTTGGAACTTGTTCACAATGGAATAAAGAACAGTTGTTGATGTATTAATTACAGTTTATTTGAACTTGACACTTCATTTAATTTATACAATACATGTATCACACATACAAATTGTTGTTATATTATTATTACTACAATTACATTACATTACATTTGGCTGACGCTTTTTAGCCAAAGCGACTTGCAACATGGTGAAAACATTTAAAGCTTTTAAGAGCAATTCTAACAATAAAAAAAACACAATAAGTGCATCAATGAGTGCAATTGTCTGTAGTAGTGCTATGAGAGGAGATGATCTCTGAAGACCTGGGTTTTCAGACCTTTTTGAAGATGTCGAGGGATATCCCTGCTCTAGTAGGAACAGGTAGTGCGTTCCACCAACGAGGGACGACAGATGAAAAAGTTTGTATCGGCCATATGTACAAAAAGGTTCAAATATGCTACTAGGCCGAGGTCAAATAGACTGGACCAGGTCAGTCTCTGGAAAATATTTAGACAGGATATCAACAGTAATGGCTCAAATTTAAAGTAATGATTCAAATATAAATATAATTATCTGTGTGGATATAAGGGCCAAAAAGGTACACTAAAAAGTAGTGGTTCAAAAGGTAGGCATAGATTAATCAATAAATCCCTGTGTGGAAGTATGTGCAAAAAAGACACACTAAACAGTAGTTATTCAAAAGGTAAGAATAGATTAATGAATAAATCCCTGTGTGGAAATATGGGTAAAAAGATACACTAAACAGTAGTAATTCAAAAGGTAAGTATAGATTTATCAACAAATCCCTGTGTGTAAGTATGCCCAAGCCTGTGTACATTTTGAGTCTTTGTCATCCAAATCATAGGCCTACACTGATCAGTTTGTGTCACAGTCTTTTGTTGACTTAAAACTGTAGTTGTGGTCTGCAGTATCTGGACACTGGATGCCATCTTCTTTTGGGAGGTGCTCTTCCAGATGACATTGACCCCTGATAAAATACAAATAGAAAAGGACATTGACTTACATGTAGACTAGAACTCAGCACAGCAACAAATTTAACCCAAAAACAATCATGAACATTTTGCACAACATCTACAACAAATATCCAAGTGAGTTTTAAATGTGAGTGGCAAGTGGCAAGATTTAAGATTAATACTGTTAAACAAAACTTACCGTGATATGTTTGTTCGGAACAAAATCCTTTCGGTTGATGTTCACCATAGATATATACACTAGATGTCGCCTTGACTACTGCTGTTCATTGGAACGAATGCGTCAATCGAGACGCCATCTTGCTTCAGTGATCCACTCCTCTATAATGCATTAGTGTCAATCTGGGCAAAGATCTAGCGAAAATAAAATCACCATAAATCGTCAAAATCTCAAGCAATTATCTAGTTTTTTGGGTTGTTCCAACTGACAGGCATGTATTTATGGTTGAGTCTAGAGAAAACTAAGCTTAAGACGATAATAAAGATACATTTTACCCGTCTAGCCCCATAGACTCCCATTCATTCTGCACTAGCTAGCGGCGGCCCCTAGAGGAACAATGAGTAAACTGCAACCAGGTTCGATACAATGAAAGTAAACAGGCTCTTCGTAGACAGGCTCTGGTTGAGGCCACATACCCCTCGTCTCGTTTACTCATGTAAGTTGTAATCTCACCAGAAGTTGCTGTAGATCTGTAGAACATTTACCTCTGCTACTAGCTTCTACATAGGCTACGCCAGTCGTTACTTTTATAATCATGGGTCAGTGCCATGGGCAAACGAGATGTAGATGAATTCATAAATGACAAAGCCATGAGTAAGGTGATTTTCTTACGTCTC
>NW_027468657.1:17618188-17633188 GCF_046254945.1 Alosa pseudoharengus
TATTATAGCTATTGTTGCTATATTGTTGTTGATATGGGCTGATGTTAATATGTCTCTCTCTGTTTTTCCTTTCTCTATCTCTCACACACACACACACAGACACACACAAACGTACACACACACACACACAAACACACACACACACACACACACACACACACACACACACACATACATACACACACAGACACACACAGACACACAGAAACGTACACACACACGCGTGCGCACACACGGACACACATGCACACATGCACGCACGCACACAGAAACATATATACACACACACACACACATTAAAATGGCTGGTGCCAGGAGCCGGAGGCGTGTGCAGGGGTCTGTGCATTGGGGCCTGTTTTAGGCAATCTGAGGAGCACACACACACACACACAGACACACACATACACAAATTCCGATGGCTGGTGCAGCGGGCCCTGTTTTAGGGAATGGATAGAAGCGAGACCATGATGCAACTCGCATGCAATGAGGCATGCAGCGGGGGACTGGTGTGCTGCCACTTCTGTGTGTGTGTGAGAGTGTATTTGTGTGTGTGTGTGTGCGTATGGGAGAGACATCTGTGCTGCTGTGGGCTTGGTGGCTGTCTTAGGTAGCTGTGCATGCATGTGTTAAATGTGTGTAAATGTATGTGTGTGTGTATGTGTGTGTGTGTGTGTGTGTGTGTGTGTGTGTGTGCGCGCGCATTTGGTGCCAGAGGTTCTGCTTGTTTCTAATCTGGCTTTTCCCTGGTGACTTTATTATGAGTCACTGAGTATCCTGCCAGACCAGATACACACACACACATACACAATTGCATTAACTTATATAAAGATGCACTACCAGTAAACAGACACACACAAAAACACCCCATATAAATGCACTTAGAATTAAATACATCAACACAACCACTGATATAATGACTGTATTTTTCACACTTCTGTGGTCTTCAGTGTTTAGCAGTGTTTTAGCAGGGGCCAAGCCCAAGGCGTGTACATGTTCGTCTGTGTGTGTGTGTGTGTGTGTGTGTTTGTGTGTGGATGTGTGCGGTTGTGTGAGAGATAAGGTCATGGAGTACTTCTCCTCCGGGTAAACGGCTCGCTGAGATGTCCTGTGCTCTCCCCATTACACAACCATAGCAGAAGCGCCCCGAACATTTTTACACTATTACTATGAATGCTAGTCAAGGCATAATAATAGATTCATATCTATTACACTATTACTATGAATGCTAGTCAAGGCATAATAATAGATTCATATCTATTACATACCGTATATAATATAGATATAATTCTATATTACAGCTTTATCCCAGTACCCAGCAGTGAAGGGGGGAACCTCACTTCAATCACCATCAATGTGTAGCAGCAGATGATGCATGGCAGCCATTTTGCAATTTATCGAGCAGTTTTTCCATAAATCGTTTGATATTGTCTCCATCACTGTTCTGGAGTCCCCATCCCTGTGCATGAGAGTGTTCTAGAGTCCCCATCACTGTGTTTGAGAGTGTTCTAGAGTCACCATCACTGTGTATGAGAGTGTTCTAGAGTCCCCGTTCCTGTGTTTGAGAGTGTTCTAGAGTCCCCATCCCTGTGTTTGAGATGTTCTAGAGTTCCCATCCCTGTGTTTGAGAGTGTCCAGTTGTCCAGAGTATTTTCGGACTGTATTTATGTGGTCAGACAAGTACTTCATACAGGACTTTAAGCTGGCAAAGAACAGTGAAACAAGCCTGCCAACAGGCTTTTTGTTCATCCATTTCACATTGATGGAGAAGGAGCATTTGTTAAAATGCAGTGGTTTCCTCTTTCTCTTTCTCCTCTCTTTAAGTCCATGGTCCACTGTAAGATCCATATCTCAGTTGTGTGTGGGGTAGTCCACTGTGAGATCCATATCTGAGGTGTGTGTGGTTTGTGTGGTTTATGTGGGGTGTGTGTGTGTGTGGTGGTCCACTATGAGATCCAGATATATCTGAGGTGTGTGTGGTCTGTGTGTGTGTGGGGTGTGGGGTGTGTGTGCGGTGGTCCACTGTGAGATCCATATCTGAGGTTTGTGTGGGGTATGTGTGGGGGGTGTGGGGTGTATGTGTCTGTGTGGGGTGTGTGTGTGTGGGGTGTGTGTGTGTGTGGGGGGGGGGGGCGGTCCACTGTGAGATTCATATCTGAGGTGTGAGTGGGGTATGTGTACGGGTGGGGGTATTGATATTGATGTTATTGTGATATTGAGCATAACACTGTAATGCTTTGTTTGATAATAAAAAACAGTGTATTGAAAAAGAATGCAGTCGTTTTCAATGATTTTACAGATTTTATAAACAATATATATATACAATGCACCATATGCTATAAATGCAATGTAGTATCTACTGTATTTACTGTAGGTAAATGTCATATACAGTAGTTCATACAATCATTATATCTGTGCAATGTAGGAATTAATAAAAGCGTGGATATCTTGTAATAAACTCGGAGTGTGTGTGTGTGTGTGTGTGTGTGTGTGTGTGTGTGTGTGTGTGTTTGCATCTGTGTGTCTGTGTGTGTGTGTTTAGGGGGGTTGGGGGTCGGGGTAGGCCTGGCTGACAGAGCCGTGGTTTCAGCATGAGTGGACAGCCTCAGGGAAACAGAGTGCAACTCATCTGGGAGAGCAACTACCTCTACAGATGGCCCCCTGCTCTACTCCACTTTATTCTACTCTACTCTAGTCTACTCTACTCTAGTGTTCTTTATTCTACTCTAGTGTTCTTTATTCTACTCTACTCTAGTGTTCTTTATTCTACTCTAGTGTTCTTATTATTCTACTCTACTCTAGTGTTCTTTATTCTACTCTAGTCTACTCTACTCTAGTGTTCTTTATTGTACTCTACTCTAGTGTTCTTTATTCTACTCCAGTGTTCTTTATTCTACTCTACTCTAGTGTTCTTTATTGTACTCTACTCTAGTGTTCTTTATTCTACTCTAGTGTTCTTTATTCTACTCTACTCTAGTGTTCTTTATTCTACTCTAGTCTACTCTACTCTAGTGTTCTTTATTCTACTCTACTCTAGTGTTCTTTATTCTACTCTACTCTGCTCTAGTGTTCTTTATTCTACTCTACTCTACTCTATTGTTCTCTATTTTACTCTAGTCTAGTCTACTCCAGAGCCTTATAGATAGAGAGTTGCGACAATGGGTGTTCAAAATTCGTTAAGGTCACGTGGTTCATGTAAACTTCAAAGAGTTCCCGGAAGTGATTGACAATGGATTAGAGTGCATTAAATAGGCTACTGTTCAATGATAGACAGAGCCACGATTTTAAGTAATTGACAGTCAATAAATGCATTGATATACAATATTTATAACACAGTGTAATTATTGTGTAAACTGTGTAGTTATCCTACCATTACAACAATATTAAATTAAATTCCAGACCTTATATTGTAGCCTGCTAAATATAGGAAGGTGACCTTTTTTCTCCCTTTTACATATGTGTCACTTAATATTAGGCCTAATTTCTGTACAAAACCAAGACGGGAGATTCTTTAGAAAACGCAATTGCACCCACCCAAGTGTATCTAAATTATTGTTATAAAAAAATGACCTTGTACAGTAACTCGAAAAGCTGTAAACAGTTTTTTGAGACTGTGTGTAGCCTACAAAAGCGCATGGAGCTCCAGTGAAATTTTGATTTTGCAACTAGAAACTGTAACACAGCTAGTCTAACATTAACTTGTTTGAGTTTTCTCCCCAGCGTTTGGTAGTCACTGATCTGAGCTAATGAGCGAATTACCTGAAGTAGCCTATCGTCGCGGGAGAATAAAAAAAAGTTTTTTAACATCTCTCCAGTGTAATGGTGGGCATGTTAAGTTAACCGTGGCATTACCTACACACTAACCCCATGGTAATGCGAGTGATCGTAATAAAATATAAAACGTGACGATAAATAACCAGGCTATGAACTCAAACATGAACAGCATTGGTCATCGTTTGTCATTCACCGTGCTGTGAACAGCATTACGATGCTAGGCTAAAGAGCTTGAGATTCAGACAGGTTAGCACCTGGGAATGGTTGTGCATCGTGTCAGAAAAGCAATTTGATCAGTGATCATGCATCATATGATCGCAAGCTTGGTTTGAAACTTTTTGGGGATGGGGATTTTACACGATCCTTCATCACTGGGCTAGTGTGCCCTGCTGTGTTAATATGACCGTGCTGATGCTAACAGCTGCAGCTCCCTTAAATCTAGGTTCTCATGCAAATTAGGCTAGCTTTTGTCAATGAAAATGAATGCAAAATAATAATTAAAAAAAACCCAGCCCTGCTCCAAACTGAAGAAACGTTTACGTTACCAACAACAACAAACTCAGCTTCACTGCTAGGGGCGCGTCTAGATTTCTAGGCTACTTCACTGCTGCAAGTAGGCCTACAAAGTTGGCTGTAAATATGCTTCGCCATATTTAACGAACCAGCTAGCTTTGTGATAACAAAATCTTACCTTTTATGTGTTTAGTCCACTTAAAGTTATCCACATATCAAACGATTAAATCCACAGTTATGAAGGAACTGTTTTGGGGAGGCAGTTGCACTTTATCCCATTTTTGCTGACCTTTTTAAAATTAAACACTTAAATCCATAGCCTAGATGAGCATTGCACATAACGTTACAACTATGTTGACATGATGATAAAGCTAAATGCCCAAAACACGTCACGTCATAAAGGTTGTAGGCTACAAATGCAAAAACTTAATGACAGCTTGTTCGTGATGTAGCCTAGTGCTGCCTAATGGGATAGGCATCTTGTATTAGGTTATTATGTGTGGCAAATGTATTGGGCTTTAGCCTCTTTTAATTTATTTCATAAGAACTGATAAAAACTGAGCAGCAGAAAAGCTGTCATAGTCGATACATAAATAGTTTATTATTATAATTAGGTTATTAATACTATTACTTTACTACTTTATTACTGTTATTATTATTATTCGGATGAGCCAATAATGTAAATCTGAGTCTGAAATGTTGGCTACAAACAGTCTATACTGCTGTAACTGTACTGCTGCTATTATAAATTGTTAACTTCTGGGAACTATTTGAGGCTTCCATTAGCCGCCATTGTTGGAAAAAAATGGAACATTAGCGTCAATGGAGTTGTCGCAACTCTCTATCTATATGGCTCTGGTCTACTCTATTGTTCTTTATTCTACTCTACTCTGCTCTAGTGTTCTTTATTCTACTCTAGTCTACTCTACTCTAGTGTTCTTTATTCTACTCTAGTCTACTCTACTCTAGTGTTCTCAATTCTACTCTACTCTAGTCTACTCTACTCTAGTGTTCTTTATTCTACTCTACTCTACTCTATTGTTATTTATTGTACTCTAGTCTACTCTAGTGTTCTTTATTATTAAGGTTTTGCACCTCCGTTCTAATGTTACGTCACCATTTGTTTACAACTAGAGTGGTAGGCAAGAATGGTAGGCAAGGCACTGCAGAGTGGTAGGCAAGCCTACAACAGTCGGGTTGCATAGGCTACACATAGTTATAAACAGTGTTGGGAGTAATGCGTTACAAAGTAACGCGTTACTGTAATTCCACTACTTTTAGTGGTAACGAGCATGTAACGAAGTATTTTTGTAAATCCAGTAACGCAATTACAATTACTGAAATTTCAAAGAGTTTGTTACTTGCGTTACTCTGTTGATCTTGAATGAACGACTGCAGACAAGATGCATATTTGCTGCTTGTCTCCCGACCTTAGCTGTGTTTCCAGCGATTGTGTTTCATGTTTAGATTGCAGATGCATTCTTTACAGTTAATAGCCTCCTCACATTCCTCCTTATTTCGGATTTATGCTAAAACACACAAGAGTGCATTAGGCTACAATTTAAATGGGCATAAAAGCCTTTCCCTTTCGTTTCCATCTGGTAAGCTCCACTGCAGTAAAAGCGCATTTGTTGTTTATCTCCGCTCTTTTCCGCCTATTGCGCAAAAGCCTCATTATATCAATTTCTCATTCTTACAACATAGCCACGCCACAACACCAATAGGCTACAGTAGCCTATATATAGCCTTGACACAAGCAAGCACACGTTTAACTCCAGAGGAAAATGCAGATTTCACTTACCAGATAAAGAAACCTCCAAATAGCCTACCGTACGTACTAAGCGACTTGAGTTATTTGCACAGTATGTTTACATCGGAATTGACGTCCATGGTGTTATGGATTCATTTGTCTGCGACGGAACATGCAACTTCTCTCTGTAACACCTTCAGTGTTGGGCAAGTTACTGAAAATTAGTAATTAGTTACAGTTACTAGTTACTTCTTTCAAAAGTAATTCAATTACGTTACCAATTACTGTATATCAAAAGTAATTAGTTACTAGAGAAAGTAACTTTTGAGTTACTTTTAAGTCTGCTTTTAAAATGTCAATATGAACAGTACTGAAAAGTCACATACACAATAAACCTAATTTTTGGACCTATTTATTGTAGTTTCAACGGGCCTTCAAATCAATAGCCTTGTGCATGAGTTCTCAAACTTTTTCCGACCACAAAACATTCTACAATGCATGAAGGCCTCCCTGACCTTGTTTTGCGCCACCCTCACCATCTAGGTGGTTTGATAGATATGTACAGTACACTGCCTACTGCTTGCCTTTTACTACTAGTAGTAGTAGTAGTATGCATGGTGGTGCACTGACACTGAATTCTGCAATATAGTAATAAGTTATTTTTATCATTATTATTGCAATCCTTCTGTAGGCTACATGGAATGAGTTCAATGGGATGTAATGTGAAACAATGTTAAATGGCCTATTTTCAAAGCAGTTATTGTCTGCTCACACACACATACAACCTTAGGTTATCCTCATCCTGCTTTGAACACAGTTGTATTATATAGCATTTTAAGCACCAGCAGTTTGGGAAAAGCCTGCGCTGCACAAGTGCTGACCTACCGAAATAAGTTCTAATGCATCTGAGAGTTTGGGATTGTCGTGCACTATGCAGAAGGTTACTCTTCAGCTGATAAGGTGTTCCAGAGAAGTTGCATGTTCCGTCGCAGACAAATGAATCCATAACACCATGGACGTCAATTCCGATGTAAACATACTGTGCCAATAACTCAAGTCGCTTAGTACGTACGGTAGGCTATTTGGAGGTTTCTTTATCTGGTAAGTGAAATCTGCATTTTCCTCTGGAGTTAAACGTGTGCTTGCTTGTGTCAAGGCTATATATAGGCTACTGTAGCCTATTGGTGTTGTGGCGTGGCTATGTTGTAAGAATGAGAAATTGATATAACGAGGCTTTTGCGCAATAGGTGGAAAAGAGCGGAGATAAACAACAAATGCGCTTTTACTGCAGTGGAGCTTACCAGATGGAAGCGAAAGGGAAAGGCTTTTATGCCCATTTAAATTGTAGCCTAATGCACTCTTGTGTGTTTTAGCATAAATCCGAAATAAGGAGGAATGTGAGGAGGCTATTAACTGTAAAGAATGCATCTGCAATCTAAACATGAAACACAATCGCTGGAAACACAGCTAAGGTCGGGAGACAAGCAGCAAATATGCATCTTGTCTGCAGTCGTTCATTCAAGATCAACAGAGTAACGCAAGTAACGAACTCTTTGAAATTTCAGTAATTGTAATTGCGTTACTGGATTTACAAAAATACTTCGTTACATGCTCGTTACCACTAAAAGTAGTGGAATTACAGTAACGCGTTACTTTGTAACGCATTACTCCCAACACTGTGGGTAACTAATAAAAAGTTTCATAGCCTACAATTAATTAACTTTATCACTCACATTCTGAGTTTTTCTGGGTGGTTATATCCATGCAGATTGTCTTCGAATAAGCCATCACTGTTATATGTTATAATATGTTACAGGATCGTGACTTTAACGCCATTAATGTTACATGATGCTGACTGACGCTAGCTATAACTGTAACGTCTGCTGATACTGCCTACCAAAACCTGTCGCTGTTCAGTTGAAGCTAAATGATCAAATATTGTTTGATTTTGTGTCAACTTTTAGAGGGAAGACATGTTCCTTTATGACACCAAATTTCACAGCTTCTAAGAAAGTCTATCGTCTTCGTGTAAACCGAGTTTTGAACAGAGAAAAAAAGTTAGGCTACCATTAGGCTGCAGGTTCTCCCATAACGTTATCGATACAGATCAATGCACCAAATCAGGGCGATTTTTAGCGAAATAACGTTCCTGTGACAGGCTATCAAATATTGAACAATGGGATAACGTTTCATCATCACCTTTATTGATGCCTGAAATGTTGACATTGCTAAAATACAGAGAGAGATGTAGCCTACTGAGAGGCAGCTGCAGACAACTATGTTCAATGGGTTCAACTTGTCCCTTGCCTACCAGGTGGATGTAAACAAAGCTATATAACCTAGAATACGTCACATGAAAAACGTTAATACTCTAGTCTACTCTACTCTAGTGTTCTCAATTCTACTCTACTCTAGTGTTCTTTATTCTACTCTAGTCTACTCTAGTGTTCTTTATTCTACTCTAGTCTACTTTACTCTAGTGTTCTCAATTCTACTCTACTCTACTCTAGTGTTTTTTATTCTACTCTAGTCTACTCTACTCTAGTGTTCTTTATTCTACTCTACTCTAGTGTTCTCAATTCTACTCTACTCTACTGTTCTTTATTCTACTCTACTCTAGTCTACTCTACTCTAGTGTTCTTTACTCGACTCGACTAGTCTACTTTATCATACTCTACTCTATTCTCTTCAATTCTATTCCATTCAGTTCTATTGTATTCTACACTCAAGTGGCAGTTTGTTGAGCATGACCCTCATCATCATCATGCTCTATTCTATTCCACTGTGCTGCACTGTTTCCTCCCTCAGCTCTGTGGTCTGTTCCAACACTTGTTCATCTGTTTGACGCCCCCTGCCGGTTGCCCCATATCTCTCCTCCCTCTTACATAACTACAGGTGAGCCACACCTGAGCGAGGACTACCTGTGCAATAAAAGGATTCCTGGGGTGCACACAGAGGTGGAGTGATTGGCGAGAGGAAGCAAAGCTGTTCGTTCTGAGACTTCCGTGGCTAGCTGTCCACACAGCAGTAGGATTTGTTGCCGCTTAGTATTCCTTTGTGGATTTTTACCCATTCTGTTAATAAACATGACCCCTTATTCTTACATCGAGCCCATCTGTGTGCATCTCCCCTTGTATGTCATGAATGGTGTCCGACTGCCCATAGCATCTATTCTACTTGACACCATACTACACTTCCTTACTAATTTTCAAATTTCAAAATGGATCTGGCAAGGTGTATCTGAAGAATAGTCTTACATCTCACTTGCCCATAGATAGTATCAGAATTCCCTTATTCTGCACTGTTAAATATAATTTGTGTATAGCGCTCTTATATTGTATTACGGTAGCCTAAGAGTGTTGGTTGTTATATGTGGGGTATTACGGTTTTTCATACCTGCCTGTATGCCATGCTACTTCAGTTTCACTTGTATGTAGTTGATGAAGGTGACGGATGAACAGAGCCGTACTCTATGTGAAAGTTCATTTAATAAATGACATTGAATAGACACTCCGCTTATTCTTCTCCACGTCAAGTTAAGCCTGCGCGACAGTCAGTTAACTTAACAGGTTATGGGCCCAGGGCCGAAGATAAGCGAGTGTGAAAAAGTTTAACGCGACGTATTACGCGATAGCTAGCCAGCAAGAAGCTGAGAAATTGGCGGGGTTGGAAGATGGCAAACAGAGCAACAGGAGTCCCAGCACCGCAGCTTTTATTCGACGGATCTGAAGAGAAATATGACCTTTGGGAAACGAGGTTCCTAAGCTGTCTACACATTCTCAAGTTGAAGGAGACCATTTTACATGAACCCGCTCAGGCGAGCGATGAGGACAACCGGAAAAATGCAGACTGCTATGCCGAACTGGTAAGGCTAATAGACGATAAAAGCCTATCGCTAATCAGGCACGAAGCCGCTGATAATGGCAGGAAAGCCCTGAGCATACTTAAAGAACATTATTCAGGAAAAAGCAAGCCACGGATTATAAATATGTACACGTCATTAACAAAGCTGCGAATGGCAGAAAACGAAACTGTTACAGACTTTTTAATAAGGGCAGAGAACATTATTACAGCGTTAAGAGATGCGGGAGAAACCATGAGTGATGGATTAATCGTAGCCATGATGCTAGGCGGGTTACCAGACTCGTTCAAGCCGCTAGCAGTCCATGTAACGCAGAATGAGGATAACGTTGCGTTTTCAGACTTTAAAAGAAGGCTACGGGTCTATGAAGAATCGGAGAAAATGAAAATGACAGAACAGACTACAGATAACGTGATGAAGACGCATACAAGACAGGGCGGAGGCCACAGCAAGCCACAAGGTAACAGAAAGGAAGAAGATGCCAACTTGACTTGTTATAAATGTGGAATAAAAGGACACAGGGCGAGAAAGTGTTACAAGAAAGTGTGGTGCAATTACTGTAGAAACAATACCCATGCTGAGTCACTATGTAAGAAAAAGGGGGGACAAGATGGCGCCAGAAAAGTTGCTGAGGAACAAGATGGCGATGAAGGAGATTACCTCTTCATGGCTAAACATGTGAAAAGTGAAAGACCACCACTCAACGTGAAAACAAAAGGCATCATGGTGGACGCGGGGGCAACTTCCCACATTGTGAACGACATCAACAAGTTCCAGAACTTCGACAGCTCGTTCCAGCCAGAGACCCACTGTGTGGAATTAGCCGACGGAAGCAAGTGCAGTGGAATGGCCCAACAGAGAGGAACTGCGGTGATCCACCTTCTAGACAACGCTGGACGACAACACACAGCGCAGCTACGAGATACACTCTACATGCCATCATACCCACACGACATCTTCTCAGTGGCAAGAGCGTCAAATGGAGGAGCTACAATCACTTTCAAAAAGGGGGACAGCCGCATGGTCACCAAGGATGGTAGCAGGTTTGACATTCATGAGACTGGGAATTTGTATTACTTGCCAACTGTTGAAAAAGATGTTGATCAGTGTAATGTATGTCATGATCTACAGACATGGCACCAAATACTGGGTCATTGTAATTTTGAGGATGTTAAAAGGTTACAAGGTGTTGTGAAGGGCATGGAGATTAAGGGAGGTGCAGTTGGGTTGGATCAGTCATGTGATGTGTGTACACAAGGAAAGTTCACTCAGACAAGAAATAGGGAGCCAGATAGGAAAGCAAAGAAGCCCCTAGAACTAGTTCACACTGATTTAGCCGGGCCTATGTCCACACCAAGCAAAGAGGGACACAGATATGTGCAGTCCTTCACAAATGACTACTCAGGCACTATACTTGTGTACTTTCTAAAGTCTAAGAGTGATACGGTGCAGGCCACAGAAAGATTCTTAGCAGACACAGCGCCTTATGGAGAAATCAAGTGTATCCGTTCAGATAACGGCACTGAGTTTACAAGTCGAGACTTTCAGGCAATATTAACAAAGAATAGGATTTGGCATGAGACGTCTGCTCCTTACTCACCCCACCAAAATGGCACTGCGGAGAGAGGTTGGAGAACACTCTACGATATGAGCAGATGCCTACTGATAGAAAGCGGGCTGCCAGATGAGCTGTGGAACTATGCTGTGCAGACCTCAGCTTATGTGAGAAACAGGTGCTACAGTAGACGCACAAAGAAAACGCCCTACGAGTTATTCACAGGCAAGGTACCAAATGTGTCCAAATTGCAAAAATTCGGATCAATGTGTTTTGCTTACAAGCAAGAGAAAAGCAAATTGGACTCTAGATGTGAGCAAGGCGTTTTCATAGGCTACGATAAAAACAGCCCAGCCTATCTAGTATACTATCCAGACACAGAGAGGGTCCAAAAGCATAGACTGGTTAAATTCACCATTAAAACAACCCAGGAAAGGGAAACACAAACATCTGAGTCACACATAGAACACGGGGGTGTACATCCAAGGGTTGACAACAGTGAAGAGAGTGTTGTTGATGAAAATGTGGAAAATGTACCAGGTCAGGGTGTTCAAAGTGGTATTACCGAGACTTCTCCTGAAAAGACTGAGTACACACAGCCAGGTGAAATCACAGAGACTGTGACCAAAAGGTACCCACCGAGAAATAGAAAGAAACCAGCTCATCTACAGGATTTTGAGACTGGGGATAAGGAGGACAAATTGCACACATGCATGGACTCTTGTTACAGAGCGGTGTGTGATATACCTCAAACTTACCAGGACGCTATTGCATCAACCAAAGCGAGGCAGTGGACAAATGCCATGAAAGAGGAGATGCGATCTCTGGAGGAGAACGAGACCTTCAGCCTAACTCAGTTGCCACCAGGCAAACAGACAGTGGGGGGCAGATGGGTTTTTGCACTTAAGACAGAAATTGATGGGTCTGACAAATACAAGGCAAGATTTGTAGCAAAAGGCTACAGTCAGAAACAAGGCACTGATTATGATGAGACTTTCTCACCCACAGCTGATATGACAAGTGTGAGAGTGGTCATGCAAAAGGCAGTGCAGGATGATCTAGTCTTACACCAGATGGATGTTAAGACCGCTTATTTGCATGCCCCAATTGACTGTGAAATTTATATGGAGCAACCTGAGGGTTATGAGAAAAGGTCAAAATCAGGTGAAAAGCTAGTGTGCAAGTTACACAAATCTCTCTATGGTCTTAAACAGTCAGGGAGGAATTGGAATGCTATGTTGCATACATGTTTAGTTGAGAATGATTTTGTACAGAACCCAGCTGATACCTGTGTGTATACAAGAGAAAAACACAATGAGAAAGTAATCCTAATAATTTGGGTTGATGATCTGATCATAGCAGCTAATAATGAGAGTGTTCTGGGAAATGTAAAGATGATGCTTACTGAAAGGTTCAAAATGAAAGACATGGGAAAGCTGAGACATTTCTTGGGGATAGATTTTGAACAAGCAGATGGTTTAGTCAAAATGTCACAGGAGAGATATGTGAGAAAGATTCTAGATCGATTTGAAATGCAGGATTGCAAATCTAGAGAAACACCATGTGAACCAAAACTTGAATACACAGAAGATGCTGAGAAAATGAAAGAGCCAAGAAAGTATAGGGAGGCAGTAGGTAGTTTAATTTACTTGTCCACATGCACTCGTCCAGATATAAGCTTTGTGGTCAGTAAACTCTCTCAGCACTTTGCTGAACCAACAGTAGAACACTGGAACACAGTAAAGCATGTGTTCAGGTACCTCAAGGGTACAACAGAACAGGGGTTATTCTTCAGGAGAAATGACACAGAAAACACACAATGACACAGAAGTCTAAGGGTCTACTGTGATGCTGACTGGGCGTCAGATTCAGCGGATAGACGAAGTACATCAGGGTATTGTGTCAGTCTAAATGAGGGAAGCTCTTTGATATCCTGGAAAACAAGAAAACAACCAACAGTAGCGTTATCTACTTGTGAGGCTGAATACATGTCCTTAGCTTCAGCCATACAGGAATGCATCTACTTAGAACAACTGCTCAGGGGTATAGACACTTACCAATACGCACAAACAAAGGTGTATGAAGACAATCAAGGTGCCATAGCACTAGCCAAAAATCCAGTTAACAGACAACGTTGCAAACACATTGATATTAAATATCATTTCATCAGAGAGAATGTGAATAATGGGAAGTTTATTTTGGAATATTGTCCTACTGATCAAATGATTGCTGATGTTCTGACAAAGCCAGCTACTAAGCTGAAGTTGAAAAGGTTTGCAGGAGACATGTTTGGCACTTAGGAGTGCAAAGAGTGTTTTATACTTCAAGATAATGAGGAAGCCTCATTCTGTTATTTTGTTTTCATGCAACCTAATGAGATAAGAGCGAGTGGGGGTGTTAAATATAATTTGTGTATAGCGCTCTTATATTGTATTACGGTAGCCTAAGAGTGTTGGTTGTTATATGTGGGGTATTACGGTTTTTCATACCTGCCTGTATGCCATGCTACTTCAGTTTCACTTGTATGTAGTTGATGAAGGTGACGGATGAACAGAGCCGTACTCTATGTGAAAGTTCATTTAATAAATGACATTGAATAGACACTCCGCTTATTCTTCTCCACGTCAAGTTAAGCCTGCGCGACAGTCAGTTAACTTAACATGCACCGTGTGCTTCAAAGACAAAAGCATGTGTGTGTGCTATTACTTTAAAGCACTAGAGCATATACTGACTTGTTCTTGTTGTGGCATACTGGCAACCTTCAGCAGAGGAGAAGAGAGGAGACAAGAGGAGATCGAAGGAGTAGAGAGAGGTGGAGTGGAGAGGATGGGAGGTGAAGAGAGGAGTGAAGAGGAGGGGAGACCGGAGGAGTGGAGAGGAGAAAAGAGGAGTGGAGAGGATGGGAGAAAAGAGGAGAAGAGAGGAGAGGAGAGGTGAGGAGAGGAGAGGAGGGGAGGAGAAGAGTGGAGAGGAGGGGAGGGGAGGAGAAGAGAGGAGAACAGTGGAGAGGAGGGGAGGAGAAGAGAGGAGGGGAAGAGAGGAGTGGAGAGGAGGGGAGACAGGAGGAGTGGAGAGGAGGGGAGAAAGGAGGAGAAGAGAGGAGAGGAGATAGTAGAGGGGAGGGGATGAGAGGAGAGAGTGGTGATGATAGGAGGAGGAGGGAGGTGAAGCAGAGAGGCATAAGGAGTGGATCTACCCACATCTGTTCAGAAAAAAAACCCATCCCCACTAACCCCCCCCCAATTCTACTGACCCCCACCCCCACACACACACATACACCACTGCCCCCTCAACGTCTGTGTCTCCCTCTCAGAAAATTCCTCCTGAGTCCTGATTCACACTATTTTTAGCTGATAAGGGGGATAGCATGCACACAAACCCAGCAGCCATGATTATATGTGAATGTGCCATCATATATCATGGCACATATCAATGTGTGTCTGTCTGTGTGTGTGTGTGTGTGTGTGTGTGTGTGTGTGTGTGTGTGTGTGTGCGTGTGTGTGTGTTTCTGTGCTTTGAGCTGCAGCTTGAGCATTCAAGGGTGACTTG
>NW_027468657.1:17640688-17650688 GCF_046254945.1 Alosa pseudoharengus
TTCCTGTGGCATCATGTGGGATCTAACTGGCTTTAATAGGAATCCTGTCAGATAGTGCACTTGTAATGAGCATGAAGGTCAACACACACACACACACACACACACATACACACACACACACACACACACACACACACACACACACATACGCATGCGTGCACTGTTTCTCTTCTTGTTACTACAACTGACTGTGGTAGTGTGGCACTACCCAGCAAACAAAAGAACACACACACACACACACACACACACACACACACACATATATATACTGAGAGAGAGAGAGAGAGAAACACTGTTTCTCTTGTTGTTACTACAACTGCTTGTGATAATGTAGCACTACCCAACAAACAAAAGAAATGCAATTGCATAGCATAAAGCATATATAGCATAAAATCAAACAAATAATATAGCACACACACACACACACACACACACACACACACACACACACAGTAAATGTATGACTGTCAGGCCAGAGAAAGGGGTCTAGCATGCAAGCATAAACAGCAACCCCCATCTCTCCTTCTGTCCAAGTGCATATTGCTGGAGCATAATGAGATGAAATCACATTATGCCATAATCATCAGATCGCTGTACATGCTGTAGCGTGGTGAGGCGGGGATAGCGGACTTCTGGGGCGAGAGAGAGGCTTCTGCATAGTTACCCAGCATGCCGCGGGGAAGTCGACTGTGCATGTTCTTCAGCCTGTTATTGTTCAGTTGTGCTTTCTCTTTTTGCATGTCGTCGTGGCGAATGTATATGTTTATCTTATCTACAGCGTGTTGCTGTGCAGTTGTGTTGTCCTTTGGTGTTTAGTGGAGATAAATTTGAGTGTTTATTGTTGTTTGTTGTTTGGCCTCTGTGGTAGAGTATTGTATTGTGGAAAAGGGCCCTTACGGACCTTGGGTACAACATGGAGCGCGTTTGCTGCTCGATGGTGTTTTAAGCCCCCACCGTCGACTTCAAGGCAGCGCTGAGACCGTTGACTTCAAGGCACCTAACCCTAACCCTAACATTAACCCTTGCCTAACCCTAGTGCCTTCCATGCAGCGTTACCTGGAAGAGGACGTTGGGGGCTTAAAACACCAAACACCGTCATTGTGGTTAAATCTCATATCATGCTGCCACTGCATAACATGTAGGCTAGGCTTGGTTGTTCACCAGCCACTGTGGGATATTCCTCACCAAAAGCAGCGTATGTCTGAAACTGTCTGTGGTGTGACTCCTTGTGTTAGGTAATTTGTCCAGCATTAATGCGTACGTCAGCATGAACAAGGTCCTTTCTCCCTCATGGCCTAGTTGTGTTTGGGTTCCTCCTGTCTGTGACTTCCTGTCTGTGGGCCGTAACAATAAACTGTCTCACAACAACACACTGTGTGGCGTAATCTCAAATGGCATAATATACTATGGAATATATGGGCACTGCCCTGCTCGTATTTATTATAGGCTATTTCATTGGGCGTCCATACCTCATTGGAAGTTATTATAGCACAATACAATAATGCCAATAATAATGGCAAAGTTAATGATCATATCCTTATATGGGACGTTGGGTAATTGTTTAAAACAATGGACCCTTTAATGATTACATTGCGAGTACTCTGGGTAGATGTTGTGTGTGGCAGGGGTCATTGCATGTGGAGGTATAAATAATGATAGAGAAAAGCATGAATTAGTTTATATCAAGATAGATAGATAGAATCTTTAATAATCCCAAAGGGAAATTCAGACTGCAGACTTCCGGTCGCTCAGTACCACTATGGTTCATATAACAGTAGGAAAGCACACAGAAGATAAATAAGTTAATAGAAGTATATATTAAACTCTATAAAAAGATCGATTGTTATAATAAATATAAAGTGTAGGATAGTGTTGTTAGTGCATACATATTTCTGCGGAGATGCACTCACTATAAGAGAGGGCCATCACAAGGACAATCAATGCTATGCTATAATACTGATAGATAGATCAATCAGTCCAGTCCTTGCACTGTGTGCCACTAGAGTGGAGTACACTTACGAGGGGCAAAGGACTTTTTCAGTCTCTCTGTGTTGCACTGTGGGAGTTGTTAGGTGATAGTGGTGTGCAGAGGGTGGATGGCCGGCAGTTTGTTGAGTGTTCTTTTTTTCCGCCACCATCGCCAGGGAGTCCCTCCTTGTTGGGGTATGTGTGTGTGTGTGTGTGTGTGTGTGTGTACAAACTGGAGCTGTGTCTGTTTTTGTGTAATGATGCGGGGGGCAGGGTTGCCTGGTCATCTCAGCAGCATTCTCCTCCCACAGCCACTGCACAAGCTGTGTGTGTGTGTGTGTGTGTGTGTGTGCATGTGTTTGTGTATGTGTGTGTGTGTGTGTGTGTGTGTGTGTGTGTGTGTGTGTGTGTGTGTGTGTGTGTGTCTGTGTGCCACAGCTTGAGGTCAGGGCCTACAGTGAAGCTCATATTCTCTGAAGCATTCTAATGGCCTTCTATGAGCGAGTACAGGCCAGAGGATGATGTGTGTGTGTGTGTGTGTGTGTGTGTGTGTGTCAGTGATGCAACTGAGTGTGTGTTCATGTGTGTGTGTGCGATGTCTGTGATATAATCCATGATCCCTGGGAAGAGAGACAAATAGAGTGATAATGGTGTGTGGTGCGGTGTGTGTGTGTGTGTGTGTGTGTGTGTGTGTGTGTGTGTGTGTGTGTGTGTGTGTGTGTGTGTGTGTGTGTGTGTGTGTGTGATATAAGCCATGTACCCTGGGAAGAGATTAACACTTCTATTGTTCATTTGTATCATTGGAGAGTGAATTATACTTTGTTTGACTCTACTTTGAGTCTACTGTGTGTGTGTGTGTGTGTGTGTGTGTGTGTGTGTGTGTGTGTGTGTGTGTGTGTGTGTGTGTGTGTGTGTGTGTGTGTGTGTGTGTGTAGAAACTGGAGCTGTGCTATCCTCTGGTAGACTCTCACTCCTTGTCGTTTGTCACTCCTACATTAAATTAATTCTCAAAGAGCTGTTATCTTACAATGCAGGTTTCCCCCCACTGCACATGATCAGTATTCAAAATGAAGACTTCTCTGCAAGCCGGTTCCACAAGACATAAAGTTGACACCACAATACATTCAGAGGATGTCAAAACACTAGCTACACTTACTTGTTAAAGTTATAAAGAGGAAAGGACGATCAAATCCATCTATGCAAATCCTCTCACATACAAGTACACATACCGAGCATCTTAATCTAAGTATACTTAGACAGCAGGGTGCACTCCAAGCATTAAATCAATACTACAACAACAACACCAACACCAACAACAACACCAACACCAACAACAGAGATGTCAAGTTGGCACATTCCTTCATCAGCATTTCAGCATTAGGCCCCCATTAGGTCATCTCCAGCCTGTTCTTAGAACATTCAAACTCCCCACCAAAGCTACCCCAGAATTCCCCTCAAAAATACCTTGCCAAAAAGCTACAAACATCTGGGTTACTTATTGTAACTTCAAATAAAACAAAAATGAACATTCTTTTAAAAAAAATACTGTCAAAAGTGTACTTACACAAGTTACAAAGTTACTATTTTCTCTTGCCAGTAATGTACAGTGACTCTATGTACAGTCACTGCGTACAGTACAGCAGAAGCACTGCCGGGGTGATGCATGCAGTGTGTGACTGGTCCAGGGGAGAGCTATTATGACTACTAACAGATCTCAGTGTTGACGGCAGCCATCTTTGGACGGAATAATGTTTCAAGGTAAAGTGGTACGACCATTACCGTCTGTAAGGAGCAGTAGAAGACCTCAGCTAAATCACACATGTGTCAACACAACACAGGCGGAGAATGGCTTCTCTCTCTTTAACCTTCTCCGCATGGGGATAAGGACGGGTTATGCACACGCACGCACGCACGCACGCACGCACACACACACACACACACACACACACACACAAAAATGCACACAGCACAGACAGACACAGACACACACACACACACATTTTATATCATGTCACATAAAACCATGAACGCACATGCACTCACTTAATCACTGTTGATTTATAGAGGTACTGAAGAAACCTGTCTGAGGTAAAAATGTGTGTGTGTGTGTGTGTGTGTGTGTGTGTGTGTGTGTGTGTGTGTGTGTGTGTGTGTGTGTGTCTATGTCTGTCTGCATACATGCCATCAATCTTACATGTGACTGTGTTTATGTGCCGATGTGCTTGTGTATTTGTATATATCTGATTGTTTTGTTTGTTTGTGTGTGTGTGTGTGTGTCTTTGTGTCTGCTGTGTGTTTGTAATGGTGACTCAACGCACATTTGGATTTGGATATGTGCTGCCGGAACAAACAGCCTCCGCGGCAGGTGTTGTCCCGTGTTTTGGCCGAGGCAGCAGCGACATCTGAGACAGCGTCCCATCACGCCGTCGGTTCCCAGTGCCCCCCTCCCTACCCATAATGCCTTCTGTGCAAGCGTCGAGACCTTGCCAGTGGTCGTTAACGAAATCCAATCAGTGGGGCTCATCAGCGGACAGATAGGAATCAGTAGCCTCAGATCCCATACTAATCCTGCACGAGGAGAGCTGAAGGAGACAAGGAGACCCTAACACACACACACACACACACACACACACAAACAAACAAACAAGAAAATAAAGTTGGTGAAGGAGACCAATAAAACACTAGAAAAGAAAACATCTCAAAACACACACACGTAAACAAAGAAGAAAATAACATTTAACTGTCAAAATGGTGAAGGAGATCAAGAACACTAACATCCCAAAAACACACACACACATACACACAAAAATAAACAAACATGAAAATGAAGTTTAACTGATAAAAAGGTGAGGGAGACAGAGAACACTAACACCCCAAAAACACACATACACACAAACAAACAAACATGAAAATAAAGTTTATCTGATAAAATGGCGAGGGAGACAGGGAACACTAGCATCCCAACATGCATATAAACAAAGTTGACGAGACAGTATCTGGGTGGTGACATGGTGTCTATTTCTGTGTTGTTGTTTATGGAACAGTGTTGTTGTTTATGACATCAGTGAGGGTTTGGTCCACATTCACATGCATTTTTTGTTTAATTACATTCCACTTTAATTTCAGCTTTAGTTTTGTTTACTTAAGTGGACCAATTAACCATGAGCATTGCCGTAAGTCAATTACAGAAATCAAAGCCTGCATCTCCATAGGGTAAGACCAGGCTTGACGTGGCCATGGAAAACCCTTTTTAATAAACAATAATAAACTATTTACTATATAATTATGATACTATGCAACAATTTACAATATATCATGAATTGTAAAGATACACAAGAAACTATTAGAGAAAATATGCCAGTAGATCTTCTTAACATGGGTATAAAATAGGGCTCAGATGCAGTCAATTAGTCTTACAATACCAGGTACAATACTGCAAATGGAGGAATTTCTGTTAAGTCATCCTTTTGTTTCAGTGGAAGGGAGAAGTTTTGTTTTCTGTGGTCTGAGGAAGTGTGTGTGTGTGTGTGTGTGTGTGTGTGTGTGTGTGTATGTGTGTGTGTGTGTGTGTGTGTGTGTGTGTGTGTGTGTGTGTGTGTGTGTGTGTGTGTGTGTGTGTGTGTGTGTGTTTGTGTGTGTGTGGAGTGGAGCAGTGGTGGCTTTCCTACAGAGATAAATGAAGAGGCAATATTTTACGGTTAGTCCAGACACCCTCCTCCAGCAGTGATGCATTTCTGGTGAGGTACGCTTGGCTGCGGTCACTTGGGCAGAAACACAGAACAGCGCAACGGCGAACTATGCCATCCCCCCCCCCCCCCCCCCCCCCTGGTACTGTTATGTCAGTATTTTTTGTGGTCTTGCACTGCGCAAACACACAGTGTGTGCACAGAAATCAAGATTTTCCTTGTGAGGAGAGACCATTTGAGACGTGTAGTGAGTTAGTTACTACATGTTCTGCACTTGTGAGGAGAGACCATTTGAAACATGTAGTGAGTTAGTTACTACATGTTCTGCACTTGTGAGGAGAGACCATTTGAGACGTGTAGTGAGTTAGTTACTACATGTTCTGCACTTGTGAGGAGAGACCATTTGAAACATGTAGTGAGTTAGTTACTACATGGTCTGCACTTGTGAGGAGAGACCATTTGAAACGTGTAGTGAGTTAGTTACTACATGGTCTGCACTTGTGAGGAGAGACCATTTGAAACGTGTAGTGAGTTAGTTACTACATGTTCTGCACTTGTGAGGAGAGACCATTTGAAACGTGTAGTGAGTTAGTTACTACATGTTCTGCACTTGTGAAGAGAGACCATTTGAAACATGTAGTGAGTTAGTTACTACATGGTCTGCACTTGTGAAGAGAGACCATTTGAAACATGTAGTGAGTTAGTTACTACATGTTCTGCACTTGTGAAGAGAGACCATTTGAAACATGTAGTGAGTTAGTTACTACATGGTCTGCACTTGTGAAGAGAGACCATTTGAAACATGTAGTGAGTTAGTTACTACATGGTCTGCACTTGTGAGGAGAGACCATTTGAAACGTGTAGTGAGTTAGTTACTACATGGTCTGCACTTGTGAGGAGAGACCATTTGAAACGTGTAGTGAGTTAGTTACTGCGCTCGTGCCACACTGTTTATCTATTTCTCTCGTACTCAAACACTTGATGCTGTGCCTCTCAGCACTGCCCTGCCCTTCTCTCACTCTCTCTTTCTTTCTCTCTCTTTCTCAAGCTCTTTTTCACTGTTACTCACTCTCTCCTCTCTCTCTTTCAACCACCTCTTTGCTGTTACTCCCTCTCTCTCTCAACCTCCTATTCGCTGCTACTCCCTCTCTCTCTCTCACTCTTTCTCTCTCTCTCAACCACCTCTTTGCTGTTACTCCCTCTCTCTCTCTCTCAACCTCCTCTTCGCTGCTACTCCCTCTCTCTCTCACACTCTTTCTCTCTCTCTCAACCACCTCTTTGCTGTTACTCCCTCTCTCTCTCAACCTCCTCTTCGCTGCTACTCCCTCTCTCTCTCACACTCTTTCTCTCTCTCTCAACCTCCTCTTCGCTGCTACTCCCTCTCTCTCTCACACTCTTTCTCTCTCTCAACCTCCTCTTTGCTGTTTCTCCCTCTCTGCTCTCTGTCTATCTGTCCCACAGTTCTCTTTCTCTCTCAATCTCTCCATCTCAAATCCCTGGTTCTCCTCCTCCTCTCCTCTATCTGTCTATCCATCCACCCTTCTGTCATTTATCTCTCTCAATGACACATGGTGATGAACAGAAGCCTGACTCCCTGCATCACCGTGCAGCACAGTGAATACTCAGAATACCAATCGGTCCTGTGGAGGCTGCATCCTCTCGCCTCTCAGCGGGTTCACTGGAGCCGGAGGAATAGAGGATGCTTTCCTGCAGCATTAGCATATAGCTGAATAATAACATTAACAGGGCTGGTGGATGAACACTGAACCATACTACATGGTGGAATTACCTAACACCTGGTGATGAGTAGTGGACCACACTACATGGTGGAATTACCTAACACCTGGTAATGAGTAGTGGACCACACTACATGGTGGAATTACCTAACACCTGGTGATGAGTAGTGGACCACACTACATGGTGGAATTACCTAACACCTGGTAATGAGTAGTGGACCACACTACATGGTGGAATAATCTAACAGTAAGGGTATAAAGGTACACGTATTTGTACCGAACCGTTTACAGGACACGCCAGGTGCAAGATGTTAGGTTCAATACAGATGTGTACCAGATGTACTGAATGCAGTCTTCAACAGTAATCAACAGGAGGCTTTTTTGCGTGTGGACCATGTTTCAAATTCGAGTTCCCACACAAAGAGATTAAGTGACAGACCATACTGTATGTCAGTGTAGTCAATTAACATCAAAAACACCTTTTCAAAATACTATTGCTGTTGCGCATCAGCAATAGTGTCAGGGAATTTCAGGCTAGCAGTACCTACAGGCTTACCATACCGAAACATTAACCAAACCGTGACTTCAAACCCAAGGTACACACCGAACCGTGATTTTTGTGTACCTTTACAACCATACCTAAAAGCTGGTGATGGATAGTGGCCCATACGTGGTTGAATAATCTCTCTGAGCTCTGTTGGATGAATAGTGGACCATACTCAGCTGAATAGCCACACAGGACATGACTAAGCAGTTGTATAATAGCTGAATAGCAGCCAGACAGCCGAGATAAGATGGACCATGTTTTGTTGAATAACCACACCCTGCTGGTGCCTTAAGACAGGACCATATCTAGTTGAACAGCCTAATAGAGCTGGTATTTAAAGACAGGACCATAGTGAACAGCCTAATAGAGCTGGTATTTAAAGACAGGACCATACCTAATAGAGCTGGTATTTAAAGACAGGACCATATCTAGTTGAACAGCCTAATAGAGCTGGTATTTAAAGACAGGACCATATCTAGTTGAACAGCCTAATAGAGCTGGTATTTAAAGTCAGTACCATAGTGAACAGCCTAATAGAGCTGGTATTTAAAGTCAGGACCATAGTGAACAGCCTAATACAGCTGGTATTTAAAGACGGGACCATACCTAATAGAGCTGGTATTTAAAGACAGGACCATACCTAATAGAGCTGGTATTTAAAGACAGGACCATATCTAGTTGAACAGCCTAATAGAGCTGGTATTTAAAGACAGGACCATACCTAATAGAGCTGGTATTTAAGACTGGGCCATAATTGAACAGTCTAATAGAGCTGGAATTTAAACACTGTTAAATATGGACTCTTTTTATTTATTTTGTTGCCTTATTATATAGGACCATGAAGAGACTGACAGGAAGCAAGTGGAAGAGAGAGAGATGGGGTGGGATCGGAAAGTGAGTGACCCAGGTTGGACTCAAACCCGGCTCCCCGTGGGACTTGGACCCGAATGTGATACGGGGGTTGTAGCCAGAAATAATATGGCTTCCTATGGCTACCTGCAGTCCATAATGTAATTCCATTTAATGATTGAATAAATGAGACACTCTCATCCAAAGCAGATATGCATTTCCATCAGCAGCACACAGTACGGACGTAAAGGGCTTCTCTCTCTGGGGGCCGACCCCTACGCGAGCCTGGGGTTGTTAGCCAGCAAGCTCTAGCAGCTGGACAGCAGGGAGGCATGAGACTCCAATTAGAGACTCAGATAGCAGTCTCTGGAGTGGACCTGTCTGTCAGATCACCAGCGCTAGATCCTGTCCAGAGACTCCATCCTCTATCAGGATACGCAGTGCTGCCCGTACAGAAAGACTCTGGAGCAAACAGAAAGAAGTCATGCTTGTCATGTGCGGGACTTCAATTCACTTTCAATTCAATTTCAAGAATTGATTCAATTTCAAGAAAGCTTTGTGGCATGACCGTTTCAGCAACATTATTGCCAAAGCTCAATTACATGTACACACAGAAGGACAAATATGACTTGCAAGATAAACATGTGATAAAGCGCTTACCTACACACCATCACACTGGTGTCTTCCAAATACCATACACATAAACATTAATGTATGTAATTCATCAACACTGAAATGTATATATTGTTTGTATGTTGCTGTTTGAAATATGAAAGGGGCCATAACTAGATGTACCGCAGAGCGGTACAAAATATGACCGCCGCCCAGTCCAGCACATTTTTTCCACAAAAAGAAGTCACGCTGAAAGGCCTATATGATTCTAACTGTCTCACTAAATTGCATTATGCACACTCAATTCTCACTGGTATCTGCTAGACAACAAGTCCCAAAACATGATTAGTTCATAGATTTCACATGTAAAATTCATTTTATACAACCCCACCTCCATCTTGCCTGTTCATAATTCTGAGAAATTCTTGATTGTTTGTGATATGTTTATGTTATGTGTGTGGGTGTGTGTGTGTGTGAGTGTGTGTGTGTGTGTGTGCTTGTGTGTGTGCCTGCGTATGTGCCTGTGCATGGAAGCGTACATATGTCTACTGTGTGAGTATATGTCATACGTATGATTACTGTGAATGTGTGTGTGTGCGTGT
>NW_027468657.1:17653188-17655688 GCF_046254945.1 Alosa pseudoharengus
GTTTAGTTCTCTAAGCACATGTTCACCACTTTAGTTGAAGGGCCACAGACATAATGAGCAATTAACCTTAAATTCATGGAATCATGATGATCATGCTTATGAAATCATAAATCCTAATGATGTACCCACCATACCTAATACTTTAGTTGATGTGTTGTTCATGCATGAGGTCATGAAAGAGAGACTATGAACTCATGTCCATGTCTGATAATTCATAAGATACAAAGGAATGAAGTAATGCATAAATCGTGAATTAATTGATGCATGAATTCATGACAATTCATGTACCCTTATGGTGTGACTATATTTTATAGATACAATATAATAAATATGATGTGTCTGTAGCATGCCACTGTTTAGCATGGGTGCATCTCCTGTGTCAGTAGTTATCTGCTCTGGATTACCAGCTTGGCATGGGTCAGGGTGTGATTCAGTGCGATCCATATGAAATGGGATGACGAATGCCATTAACTTGGAAGGATACTAAAACCCTGACTATACACCTACTTAGTTAGAGCAGCTGGTGGATCTTTATGTGAAGCCAAGGCTTTTCCCCATTGATGTGCATCATTGTAAATACAACTCTGCTCCTGGTTTTTCAAACCATGCCTGACTAGGTCTTTACTCATCTGTTGTATCAAAATTATGTTTGGTGTGACCCCACGTGTGAGAGGTGAAGGGTCATTGCTAGGGTGAAGGGTCATTGCTAGGGTGCTTGTAGTATCACACCAGTATTTGCCTTCAGATCCAGAGTGCAGCCTTCAGCTTAGATATTCATTCCCACAGAAGCTGCCCCAGGAGAGCTTTTTATTTTCTTTATTTCTCTTGTCTCTCCCTTTCGCCTCTCATAACCACACACACCTGACAGGAGCAGGAGCTCTCACACACCCATATGCTCCTTAGAACTCTCTCGCTAACACACACACACACACACACCTCACAGGAGCAGGAGCTCTCACACACCCATATCCCATATACTCCCGTATACTTTCCAGCTGTCTCTCTGCCTCGCTAACACACACACCTTAGATCTGTGCATTGCAGTTCTATTGGTGCAGGAGGTGTGCAGTGAATCTTTACTAAGAAATCCAGAGAGACACACACAGACACACACACATACACAAATGCTCAAATAGACTTACACACTAAAAATACTGTTAAAAATACTGATAGATACTCAACACACACACACACACACACACACACACATACATAAGAGCTGCAGCAGTTGTCCACTTGTGTGCACAGATATGAGGGTGTTTGTCCATTCGGAGCAGAGGGATGAGAACAGGACCAGCATCTGGAGCAGTCTGTTGCATTTAGAGTGCTTCAGTGAACACACATGCATCAGGAAACAACACACACACACACTCATTCACACACACACAATACACGCATACACACTGTAATACACATGGATACACACATACAAAAACACACAAGCACACACACACACCCTGGATCATACTGCCCCCTGGTGTCCGCTGTGTGTAATGACTCCCGCAGACCCTGGAGAGGGTGAGTTTGTGAAGTGATAGAGATAAGCTGCCTGTCTAGGAGCTGGCTGACTGAACTGGCCACTAGTGGACACATTCATCTCCCTAATGAGGGCTTTCCCACAATGCACTGCGGCTAAAGGTTGGCCGCCCGTTGCTCTGAAGCAGCTGGAAGAGCAGGAAGCCCCTTGTGCCAGACACATGGGATCGTCAGGAGTGACTAGTCAGAGGGGAGACCAGCGACCAGCAGGAGAGCTGAGAGAGAGAGAGAGAGAGAGAGAGAGAGAGAGAGAGAGAGAGAGAGAGAGAGAAAGACATGGTCTTCAGGGAGCAAAAGAGGAGAAAACAAAAGAAGAAAAAGAAAATAAAAAGAAGAGAGATGAGGTGTTAAGAGAACAGGAATAGGAGGAGGCACAAGAGACAAGCCAGAGCAATGGAGATGAATGAGGGAGAGAGGGAAGAAAGGAGACATTAAGGGAGGGGTGGAAAGAGAGCAGGAAGAGAGGGGGCATTAAGGGAGGGGTGGAAAGAGGGAGGAGAGGAGGCATTAAGGGAGGGGTGGAAAGAGGGAGGAGAGGAGGCATTAAGGGAGGGGTGGAGAGAGAGCAGGAAGAGAGGGGGCATTAAGGGAGGGGTGGAAAGAGGGAGGAGAGGAGGCATTGAGTGAGGGGTGGAGAAAGAGCAGGAAGAGAGGGGGCATTAAGGGAGGTGTGGAGAGAGGGAGGAGAGGAGGCATTAAGGGAGGTGTGGAGAGAGGAATGAGGCTGATAGAGAGATAGATAAGGTGTCCATCTCCATCTGGGTGGCCTGATAGCCTACGAGCCTGGAAAATACACTGTAGAATAAGGCTGAGGACGAGGCCTGTGTGTGTGACTGTTTTCTCAACTGTGCTCGACAGCTTCCATCACCCATTACACATGCTGTACCACTAACACTGCTATTTGAGTGTGCTGTGTGTGTGTGTGTGTTTATTTGCTCAGAGGAGCACTAGAGCAATAGAGTAA
>NW_027468657.1:17670688-17678188 GCF_046254945.1 Alosa pseudoharengus
TATCTCTCTCTCTCTCTCTCTCTCTGTCCATCTTATCATTTTTCGCTCTTTTCTCCATCTTCCCTGTTCTGTCGCTCCATTCACTCGCAGAGATAGGCGGAGTGTAGAGTGGCAGGCTAGACTGGACGTGACGTGCAAGTTGAGCTGTTCTTCAGATCCATCTCTCCTCACCAGCATTAAGATATATTTCAATAATGTATCGAATACTTCATAAAATTATAATTGACCTATGTGTAGAGCAGCCTCAGGTGACTACGTGTGTACGTGTGTATGTGTGTGTGTGTGTGTGTGTGTGTGTGTGTGTGCGTGTGTGTGTGTGTGGGCTTAAACTGCTCAATGTCACTGCTATGGAGAGCAATAAGCAAAAACTTTAGCTCCTGGCAATCTATCCCTCTCATCTTTCTTAGTTCATTTATCTGTGTTTTATCCAATTTCGTTCATTTTGTTTTAAATACATAAATTCATCCCACAACCTCTCTATCCATTTTAGCTCTCTCTCTCTCTCACACACACACACACACACACACACCTGCACTCTCTCTCTCTCTCTCTCTTTCTCATATAAACACAGACACAGACACAGACACAGACACACACACACACATCTCTTTCTGGCACATCTAGGCTCACACCTGTCGGCTGCTTCTTTGTTCCAGCTGTAGGTTGGTTGCTGGTAGTGTTCAGATTAGAGGATTGAAAAAAAAAACCCAGCAACAATGGTGTGTATGTGTGTGCGCGTGTGATCTCTATGATCCCACACCTTTTCATATTATGCATCCTCTCAGATGAACACAGAATTGGCTCATGGAGGAGAGGAAAGAACAGAAGAGAAGGAATAAAGGACAATAAATAGAACAAAGAGGAAAAAGTTCAAATGTGAATATCTCACTTTTGCCCATCTTCTGTATGTGTCACAGACCTCAGCAGCTGGCTTTATGTGGGAGGTGTGTGTGTGTGTGTGTGTGTGTGTGTGTGTGTGTGTGTGTGTGTGTGTGTGTGTGTGTGTGTGTGCATGCATACTCACAGCTCTTTCAGTTTGGGCAGTGTCTGGATGGCCTCTGGGAAGCTCATGAGATTGTTGAAGTTCAGGTCCCTGGAGAGACAAAGCAGAGGAGCATTCAAACCCACACCCATCATCCATCACCATGCCAACCACACATGGTTACCATTGTTGCCAGCATCACCACGCCAACCCCACATGGTTACCGGTGTTTCAAGCGTCACCATGATCACCGGAGGCAACGGTTATGATGAAGATATGAATGCATGACAATGAGTTCCGCCTGCTCTGCTTGGGACAGGACCACAGGGCTGTGGGGGACTGTTTTGTTTAGGTAAGCTTGACCCCACACCACCCGCCACCCTGTCCAGATGCCATGGCAACGCTGGGCCTTGGCGTGCCCACTTCCTGTTCTGATTGCTGAAAGGGTAAATAAGGAAGAGGCAGTGATGCTATCAGCTGTCCCGGGACGCTTCGCTGACATACTTCCTGTCACTGCTCCCAGGCCAATGCACTACTGGCACACACGCAAGCATACACACACACACACACACACACACACACACACACACACACACACACACACACACACACACACACACACGCAAGCATACAGACACACACACACACACACACACACACACACACACACACACACACACACACACACACACACAGTATCCAAACACCGTTCTACAAACAAACGCTTAATGTTAATTTTCAAATAACCTAATGAAGCAACTGATAGTGTGGTGATCTGCAGCCAATGATTTAGTTTTCTTTGCTTACCCTCCACTTCAACAGCACCTCACAAACACACAGAGTCCCATCAGGACAATTACCACTGCCGGTGACCACACACACACACACACACACACGCGCACACACAGCTAATAGCCTTGTCCCCCATCGACTCCACAAATCAGGGACCAAGCTCCAGGAAATAAAGACAAGCTGCTGCTGTGCCAGCTGCAGGTGTCGGTGGCACCTCAAGCTGCCGCCCAGGACAAACAGCCCGGTGCCGGTGCCAACCTTGGCCCTCTCCCTCTCCGCTGCCAGGGCCACCAAGGCCTGTGTGGGCACTAATCAATAGCACACGAGGAGGAGGAGTGGAGAGGAGATATGAGATAAGAGATGGAGGGGTTGGGAGGTCGGAGTCACCAGCAGGAAGCAGAGCCGCGGGGGGTCACCAGGGGTCACTGGGTCATGACCTGGCCCACAGCCATCCCAAATCACTGTCTGATCCACTCACTGAGCATGTGTGTGTGTGTAGAGGTACAGTAGACAGAGTAACAAGGGGGTCAGTGGGTGCCAGGGGCACTCTTGCCCAGACCTGGTCCAGAGTCATGATCTTGCGTGGTGCTGGGTCAATACAGAACCAGGATCAGCCAGTTGCTGTCTATGGGCCAGGAGCCCACGCTGAGAACGCAGGTTAGCCCTCATACTGCATCAACACTTCAAAGCAGGCTGGGCCCGGATGTTTACATAAATTAAATATTCTTCAATTCTGGATGTTTACATGAATTAAATATTCTTCAATTCTAGTCAGGTCTGTTGAAGTGACGCTGTACATCACAGGGTTCCCACTCTAAGTCATATGTAAAACTCCATGACTTTTCCCTGACTTTCCCTGACAAAAAACTTGAATTTCCATGACTTACTATATAATGAATGGTACAATATACCGACCAATATACCAATATACCTGACTTTCCATGTCTGGTTAAGACTTTCCAAAATTCCATGATATTCTAGAAATTCCATGACCCGTGGGAACACACATCGATAAGGGAGACGGACACACAGACACAAGAGGGGCAAAAATGGCCGCTCTGTACAGGTCTACACAATTTACACAATGTGTGCTTTCTAAACCCTGTGAAAAGGTTGACCCTCCTCCTCATTGCCATTACATAATTCACCCCCTGCTTATAGACCTGCTGAGGTATAGACTGGTCTTTTGGGCGATTCTTTAATGATGCTTTAATATCTTAGCAGTGCTCTGGTCTAATAGTGGACATTAATGTGGGAAGGACTTCATCAAAGTCCAGGGTGCTGTAGGTATGGTGAGGGTTTTCCAGGTGACGGTGGAGTGGGATGAGGCATGGACCTTCAGTGCAGTCGCACCTCCCACATTAATCACAGCATTAACTATGAATACGGCCGCCATTCGCACCCTGGACCGGGGTCTGCTATGGTCTATGAATAGGGCTGAGATGCTGGGACGGGGGTGGGGTGGGTGGTTGGGAGTCACAGCGGTCACTTTCACCATGGCCGATACGGGGCTCAGTGTGTGTGAGAGAGAGAGAGAGAAGGAGAGTGTGTGTGTGTGTGTGTGTGTGTGTGTGTGTGTGTGTGTGTGTGTGTGTGTGTGTGTGTGTGTGTGTGTGTGTCAGGCCTGCTGAACACATCAGTGAAGAATCATTCATCTCGTTCCCTCCGTGTCCCGGCTCTGCAGAATGAAGGTTAAATTATACATGGGCCGCAGTGATGCTGGGGAGAGATCCTTTCAGCTGCTGTTCCAGAACTACACTGCCAGAACACTCCAGAACTGAACACAGAACTGTCGTCAGGGGCAACAACACCGCAACAATCTGCAGTGTCATGGTAACTGGCAACTATTTTTAACTGTCTTCAATGAAAGGAAAACAGACTGTTTGTAACTGAGAGACAGCGAGTGGGCTCATCAACAACAGAGACATTTCCAGGGCAAAGAATTCAAACTGCAGTTCCACAGTTATCCTAAAGAGGGCAGTAGAGACATGCAGAAGAGCAATTTGAGCCGTACCACACTTTTGTGGGATAGCCTATGAAATCTGTTCTAATGGCCTTTGACATTTAGTTGAAATCGAAAAACAAATAAAAACATACATATTTAAATGTATAAAATAATGTCCAAAAATCTTAATATACTGTGCTATTGTTTCACTATCAGTGAGTGCACTCATTTAGATGTAGTATCAGACATCTCTCCCCACAATATTTACTTCCAGTCGGTCACTCCGAAGGGTTCCAGGTCGGTCACTCTGAATGTAGCTAAAAGATGGCTGGAGGTGAAATGGTCACTCAGAAAGTCTACATTCATACCTCTTACTGAAGTGATTCATGAAACAAATGACCACAGGCATTTCTGAACTGACTCACAGACCTAAAGGAGGAGAGAACCACTACTAACCCTCAGGTTACCAGGTCAGTAAGACAGCAGACAGAGCAAAAGAAACTATGCAGCAAGAATGTATATAATTGTGTTCCTGTTAATGTATGTGGAACCACCTGTATCTCTATCTGTGTGTGTGTGTGTGTGTGTGTGTGTGTGTGTGTGTGTGTGTGTGTACATAGCTGTATGTGATAGTGCAAATGCAAGTTGCAGAGTCACTCACAACGTCTCCAGGTTCCCCAGCCCTGTGAAGCAGTTCTTGCCAATCTCCTGGATGTGGTTGTTGTGCAGATGCCTGCAATATGAATTTACACACACACACACACACACACTCGTTAAATAATGAAGGCTAGCAGGTTTACGGCTCCCTGTGAAGGTGGATTTACTGCGTCGATCAGGTGGGTCCATGTCAGTTAGGATCCTCTCCTCTCTTCTGCACTACCCCCCCTCCCCTCCCCTGACACACACACACACACACACACACACACACACACACACACACACACACACACACACACACACACACACACACACACGAAGCCCTGAGCCCGGGCCGTTTTCTAACCGACATAACAGATTGGCGGGAGTGCCGTCCTTATGCGCATAGTTTCCATGGGCCTAGATCTGATTTGGAAATCAGACACGAGCGTGGAAGCTTCTAGAAGCTGCAGAGGGGCCAGGATGCATCAGGGAGCATCTTCTCTCTCTACTGCTTACTCGGCTGTTGGGTTTGTTTGCTTGTTTTCTTTTGCAGTAGGTTTAGATAGATAGATATATACTTTATTGATCCCCAAGGGGAAATCCAAGGTTTGTGAAAGGCACTATGTAAAAACAACCTTTAGTTATCAGTATACATTTACAAATGCATATGCAACACACACACATACATGGGTTTGTGCAAACGTACGTAGCATACACATACACACACACACACACACACACACACACACAAAGCTAAACTAAATGTCTAGTTTATGCTTGCTGGATGCTTGTGACCTGCCCTCAGACCACTCTACCACTTTGAGAAGATACTCCATTAGGAAAAGTTTTACTTAAATGTGTGTGTGTGTGTGTGTGTGTTGTGTGTGTGTGTGTGTGTGTGTGTGTGTGTGTGTGTGTGTGTGTGTGTGTGTGTGTGTGTGTGTGTGTGTGTGTGTGTGTGTGTGTGTTCAGCAGTTTGAGCATGTGTGTGCGTGTGTCTAGATGTTTGCTCTTTCCCTGTAGTAGCTCTAGTACTTAAACACGTCTGAGTGCATGAGTGAGACTATTCTGTGAGTGTGTGTGTCCATATATACTTGTATGTGGCTTTGCATGTCAGAGTAAGTGTGCGCGTCTATGAATGTGTGTGTGCACGTCTATTAATGTGTATGTGTGTGTCTGTGTATGACGTGTGTGTGTGAGTGAGAGAGGTGTGTGTGTGTGTGTGCCTGTGTGTGGGCGTTTTAACGAGACAGAGCTGGCTTCTGGTGGGCTCACTGCAGCATCCTGATTAGTTTAGCGGATGTCACCCCTCTTCCCTGGTAAAAACACACACTAAAGCTGGATCGGACTCTGGTGACTTGGACAGCATGTCGTGTGTGTGTAGGAGAAAGAAGAGGAGAGAGGAGGGTGTATCTGTGTGTGTGTGTGTGTGTGTGTGTGTGTGTGTGTGTGTGTGTGTGTGTGTGTGTGTGTGTGTGTGTGCGCGAGAGAGTGTGAGTGTGTGTTTGTTTAGGTGTTTGGTGCATGTGTGCATGAGTGCATATGTTCGCTTATTTACTACTTGCATGTGATTTAGTAGAGGGACAGGACATCATGTGTCAGCAGCATGAGACACACACAGACACACACACGCACGCAAGAACGCACACACGCACACACTTAATGTCCAACCCAAACAGGAGTTGAGAGGGACAAATATGCCCAGCGTCCATTAGAAGAGCGAGGCGGATATGCACTATGAGGCTTCAGGGTGTGCAGCTCCCTGTCTGTGTGTATGTTTCTGTGCGTGTGTGTGTCTGTGTGTGCAAGTGCGTGTGAGTATACAACTGTGTGTGTGTGTGTGTGTGTGTGTGTGTAAACTCACAGCATGACCAGGCCAGTGAGGTTGGCGAAGGTACATGTGTGTGTGTGTGTGTGTGTGTGTGTGTGTGTGTGTGTGTGTGTGTGTACTCACAGCACAACCAAGCTGGTGAGGTTGGCGAAGGCGTGGTCTGGGATGTGCACAATGTTGTTGAGCGCGAGTGTCAGCGCCTGCAGGTTGCCCTGGTGACGCAGCGGACCAATGGGCACCTCGGTCAGGCTGTTGTCGTCCAGCCAAAGGTGACGCAGCTGCTGCAGGCCCTCGAAACTGTCCTCCGGGACCACCGTGATGTGATTAGCATCCAAACGTCTGCACAGAGAGAGAGAGAGAGAGAGAGATAGAGAGAGAGAGGGAGAGGGTGGGAGAGAGGGAGAGAGAGAGAGATAGAGAGAGAGAGGGTGGAAGAGAGGGAGAGAGAGAGAGAGGGAGAGAGAGAGAGAGAAAAAGAGAGAGAGAGAGAGAGGGGGGGGGTGGGAGGGTGGGAGAGAGGGAGAGAGAGAGAGAGAGAGAAAAAGAGAGAGGGTGGGAGAGGGAAGGAGAAAGAGAGATATTAATACACCTTTATTGAGCCATCACATTGAGCATGAATTCCTACAATGGCTGCTACATCTCGTCTGCAGAGAGTGAGAGAGAGAGAGAGAGAGAGAGAGACATTATTATGACATTATTATTATAACATTATTATGAATCGATCACAGGCCTAGGTCTAAACGCCATCTGTGTGAAAAATGTCCAACACCAGAGACTATCAGAGTAATGCCAATAAAGCTCCATTGAAACTGAACATTGAGAGAGTGAAAAATAATATACATGGAGGTTGAAAATAACAAGGAGAGAGAAAATAATTAGCTTTTACAACATAACATAGTTTTAATATATCAAGAATAGAGAGAAACACAAGTTCCATCAACCACAACACCAAAATGTCCAATAAAAGAGAGGTACTGTAGAACATGAATAAGAGATGAAGGTAAGAGGGAGGACTGCTGGTGGTGGAGGGACAATAGGAAAGGACTGTCCCTTCCCCCCCCCCCCCCATCAACCTGAGGCTGAGTCAACCAAACATGCACTGACAAATGCAGACAAAAGCACGCCACGGAAAAACCATTTCCTCTGCGCGTGCACGCACACACACACACACGCACGCACACACACACACACAGTTGTGATCTCGGCCGATCTGCACGTGGCCGCGGGCCTGATGGGGGCCTGATCTGGCTGGTGAGAGCTGGAGTGGGCCCAGCTGCTAATGGCCTGACCGCTGTGGGTCTCTAATGCAGT
>NW_027468657.1:17683188-17693188 GCF_046254945.1 Alosa pseudoharengus
GTGCCAGTCAACTGCCGGATCGGGCCCAGGCGTGGGCTGGACGTGGGCAGGATCATGCCCATACTTGGCTCGTTTCCGTGGCTGCGTCTCTTGTTATGTGGGAGTGCAGCACTTGTCGATAATGAGATGGGATGAGTGTTTCTTTTCATGCGTTTATTGCACAGACAATAATCAGATCGTCCAGGCCAGAGCTCTGCCTCAGGGCGAGAACGGCTGAGAGATCCAATATCAGGGCAGGGTGTGTGTGTGTGTGTGTGTGTGTGCGCGTGTGTGTGTGAAGAGAACGAGAGAGAGAGAGAGAGAGAGAGAGAGAGGAGAGTGAGAGAGAGAGAGAAAGAGAGAGAGAGAGAGAGAGAGAGGAGAGTGAGAAAGAGAGAAAGAGAGAGAGAGAGAGAAAGAGAAAGACAGACTGCAACTTGTGTGTAGGAATTCCAACCAAGTATTATGGATTGATCGTCTAATAAAATGTCAATCAGTGACAATCAGTTTTGGACACACACATACTGTACACACACTGAGGTTGTTGTGCTGAGCTGTGGCAGCTCACTGTAGTTTGTGAGGTACATCAAGATGGCTTCCGCCTTCTGTCTGGAACCTTCTACTTGTTACCGTCACTGATATAAGCCTATTAGCACCATATGCAAACCAGGGGACGCGAGACTGACATTTGCGGGTAACACCAGAGGTCAGTGTGTGTGTGTTTGTGTGTGTGTGTGTGCCTGTGTGCGTGAGTGTGCGCATGTGTGTGTGTGTGTGTATATATGTGTGTGTGTGTGTGTGTGTGTGTGTGTGTGTGTGTGTGTGTGTGTGTAAATGCGTGTGTGTCCATGTTGGTTTGCTGTGAGGATAAGACATGTAGCATGTAGGCAGAGAGAGACAGAGTAGGAATCCACTGGATTTGTTTAAGGTCTTAACTGATGCCCATATTAGAGCTGAATGTGTTTCATTCATTCAAATTCCTAACCATTTGGCTCTTTTGTAAGAAAGCGATGTTCAGGCAGGATGTTGCATAATTACTGCCAGTGGGAATCTTGTATTTATCTGATGATCTGCTACCGGTTGGGGCATTACTGGGACAGTTGGTGGACAGCTTTTTTTAGGCGTCTTGTCTTCTCTCTCTCTCTCTCTCTCTCTCTCAAATTCAAATGCAAGAGTTGTTTTATTGGCATGACACATGAGCACTCATATTGCCAAAGCCATCATTCCATACAGGACAGGACGGGAAATTACAAAAACATGAAATGAATAAAGAAAAGCTAAAGAATAACAAAGAAGCAATACATTCCAAAAGAGTGGGGTGGCCTCACTGTTTGAGGTCCTATCTACATTGTCAATGACTTGGAAACCTTTTTGTCTCAGTATATACCTCTCTCTTCATCCTTCCCTCTGGCACAGGGTAGGGAGGGTGCACCCACACACACACACACAGTCACAGACACACACACACACACACACAAACATACACACGAGAAGAGAGAGAGGTAAAGAGAGAGAGAGAGATAGAGAGAGAGAGAGAGAGAGAGAGGGAGGTAGAGAGAGGGAGGAAAAGGGAAATTAGGGGAAAATGCATAGAGCAGAGAACATTCAGAGGTGGAAGGAGTGGGGGTGCAGGTTGCGGGGGCAGTAGAAGGAGTGGGGGGTGCAGGTTGCGGGGGCAGTAGAAGGAGTGGGGGATGCAGGTTGCGGGGGCAGTAGAAGGAGTGGGGAGGGGGGGGGTTGACAAAAAGAGAAGAAAGGAAGAACAATGAAGTAGGCAGAGAATGGGAGAGAGAGAATGAAAAGAACAGACAAGTGAAGAGAAGAGAAGAGAAGAGAAGAGAAGAGAAGGTGGAGGGGGGATAGAGGGAGGAGGGTAGGGGGAAGGGAAACGCCCTGAGAGATGGTGCAGGATCTGGAGAGGTGATAATGACCGAGAGCTGGACTTTCCAAACAGCAACGACCCAATCACCAGCTCCAGCTGGACCCACTCTCAGAGAGATAGTGTGGGGGGGGGGGGGGTACTGAATTGAATTGAGAGAAAAGAAGAGATAGAGAGGGGTTGGAGGGAGGGAGAGAGAGAGTGATCGAGAAAAGAAAAGAAAGCATAACAGTGAGAGAAAAAAACTACAAACAAGTAAAAAGACTCTACATTACAACATTACTCAGACCATAACTCAGAGACCTCACCATCATCCTCATCATCCTCATCATCATCCCAGAAGGAATAGACAAACATGAGGAAAAGGAGGAATTAAAAAAGAGAATGTATAGAGGACATGGAAGAGAGGAAAAAAAGAGACAAAAAAAAGCATTTAGACACACTGAACGGGGAGGATAGAAACGAGGGAAGTAGGGACTGGAAGGGCCTCCAGAAATACTGAATGCACACAGCAGGGCAGGAAGATTATCATGGTACCGATACGGTTTTATGTTCTATGTTTTGCCAACCCTATTTTCCATTAAGCCAATGTCCAGCCAATAAAGCGTACTGAATGGAACTGCCTTGACAAGAGAATAGACGGGGGATGAGTGCATAGAGGACGAAGAGAAGAAAATAATAGAATACTATTAGAATTAGAGTAGAATGCTATCGAATATAGTATTTTAGAGTGTATTAAATTAGAGTACAACTTAGAAAGTAAAAATACTTTATTGTTATTGTAAGCAGGGCAAACAACAACATTAGAAGTGTCACTCCAATTGGTGTATGAGAAGAGTAAAGCAGAGGACAACATAGTAAAATGCAACAGAATATAGCACTTTAGAGTACATTACAGTAGAGTAGAGAATAGAGTAGAGTTGAGTTGAGTAGAGTAGAGTAGTGTGTGGAGGACTAGAGAAGATAGGGAAGAGTGAATGATGTGTATTTCAATAGAGTTGAGTACAGTAGCATGTGGAGAAGAAAGGGATGTGTGAGAGATGTGTATTAGAATAGAATTGAGTAGAGTTGAGTACTGTAGCGTGTGGAGGAGAAGAGAGGGAAGTGTAAGTAGAGTAGAGCAGACCAGAGCAGAGTAGAGTACAGTACAGTTGAGTTGAATGAAGTAGAGTAGACTAGCTTGTGAAGGGCTGGAGAGGAGAGCTAAGTGTGAGGGGCTTGTACTGAAATAGAGTAGAGTATAATAAAGTAGAGCAGAGTACAATGGAGTAGAGTAGAGTAGTGTACAGTTGAGTAGAGTAGAGTATAGTATGTAAGTGATAATGTATAGAACGCTGGTCATTATTGGGAAAATAAGTCCCGAGTGATATGAAAGACCTGAATTAGAACTCCGTTGCCATTGACAGCGGTCATTATTTTTTTCAGACGTCCTTTAGTCGAAAATAATGACCACTAGAACTTTGGGAAATCCCGGCCACTAGGGGGCCCCGGCGCGGGACATTTAAAAAAGAAAACAAATGTCTTATCGTCACCTGTCTTTGCCCGTATCAATGCATGCTATCACAGACTACAATGGCTTCGCATGAGACAATTAGGAAATATGAAAGCGGAGCTCGAAAAAAGAGAGAGCGGCAGCCAGATCAGTAAGGCGCGCCAAAACCACGGCCGTACGCACTGTGCGTATCATCAGGCTACTCAATGAGAGAGAATTTCCCGTGTGTGTGTATTCACACCAAATTGGCCTAGGCTACCATAACTTATCAACTCTGCACGGTAGTCCATTAACTGCATGACAGTAGGCTATTTACAATTTTCTGTAAAGTAAAGTTTGTAACACTTAATGCAGAACTGCACGCGTGCACCTTTTGTTTGAGCAGGAGAGCCTACATACGCATGTTACAGAAGTTGTCGGCTAGCTTGTTGTTTTATATTACTATCTATGCTTGTTATCAGCACACAATGTTATAAGCTAATTCATTAACTCGAGACTCATCATGGATATAACACGTTTTTTTAAACAACGAAAACAGAAAGGATGGAGACAGCAAAGCGAGAGGAGTTATTTCAAATGGGCAAGCCGCAAGCACAAGGTAGGCAAGATTATTGTGCTTGTCAAAAGGTTAGGCTAGCATTACCGATGTTTAAAGCCATATACGTGAACGTAGCCTTCGCTAGAACAAAACTAAAGGTAACTTTAGCCTTCATAGGGCTATACAAAGTTGCCCAAATAAATAGGTCGTTGTTAGGCGTTGTTATTAGCCTACTAAGTAGGCTACTTTTTAACTGACCAATGCAGGTGGGTGTGTGCGTACCATCGCATTCATTCCTGCAGGCGCCCTGTCCACTTTTTTCAAAACGAGCATCAAAATAGTGATAAGTCCACGTCTAGGCATACTAACCCTGTCCCTGACAACGTTACCGTTATCGGCTCCGACACCCCCCCTTGTTTGTATTTGATGGGGTTGGGCTGTATGTGTGCGCGCTAGACTGCGTATTTCAATGGAAATTGACGTTGTGGCTGGCTAGGGCTGTGTGTTAACAATGTATTACAGACAGCGTGTTACAATGCATCATGATGTGGCTGTGTGCGTGCGCGCCAAACTCTAGGCTACAATGTTTCATGAGTTCAGAGTTCGAGACGGGAGTTGCACATTTTAGGCTGACCTGGGTACCACTGACAGTTTTTTTAAGCCTTAGTTGAAGTAATTGATGGTAATAATATAATATTTCATGGTTGATTTTTTTTGTGCATTGCCCCATGTTTGTAGGCTACCTTTTGTTTTATCCACAAGGCCGAGGACTGTCAGCAAAGAACTATGTTGACGTTGCTGCGCACTCACTCACTCAGAGCTGCCTGCTTGACACGCCCACTTGCCTAGATGCGTGTGCGTGCAAGGAGCAGTGAGAGCAGCAGTTCACACAGACCGTTATTATTTTAATAAAGTATCGATTCTAAAAACGTCGGAAATCGTATAGTTTTTTTGCGTGAAGGCATCGTGATACCTTTTTAGTATCGATACACCGTGCAACACTACTACTCTACTCTATTGTAGTCTACTCTACTCTACTCTACTGGAGTCTACTCTGCTCTACTCTATTGCAGTCTACTCTACTCTACTCTACTCTACTGTAGTCTACTCTACTCTACTGGAGTCTACTCTGCTCTACTCTATTTTTTAGAGTTTTCTAGCCTCTCGGGGTACCGGCTATCAGTATTACACGTCCCCCATACATCCAACGTTTGACCATGGTTATCCGTCGGGGTTTTTTGAGTTAATAAACTCCATAAATAATCATTAATTTGTCATTTTATGCCTCCTCCCTGTTGTTTCCTATGGAGTTGTCAGAGCTGATGTCCGAGTCCCGTTGAGGCTGGACTGTCATTGGCTCATCAGTGTTCTAAGGGTGGCGCTTAGCGACAGGTCAATTCAATTCAATTCAATTGGCTTTACTCTACTCTAGTCTACTTTATTTTATTCAAATCTACTCTAATCCAGTACAAGACCCTCACACTCAGGGCCAGGTTAAGGTCATCTGGGCAGGAGCGGACCTGGACACTTTAGGAGGGATAGCTAACGTTAGTTTATTTTACCTAGAAGCTAGAATCTGCAAACTCAACTCTTCATTCTCAACTTTTCAACCGTTCATTCGAATATAACCTTTCAGCATACAACATTAAAAAGTCTGAACATGGCATTAAGAAACATACATGAACTTCACGTTAGCAGATCAAACTTACCAGCAATGTTACAGCAACGTCTGTGCCAGTCCTTGTAGGCCTAACGTTAGCTGAGGCTGCTCGGCTGACGACGAGGCGGGTTCACCGGCTTGCTCAGTCTCATACAAAGCCCCGCCCCTTTACCCATATATGGATTGGCCAGAGTGTGGGCGGGGTTAGGATTTCCCAAGATTTCCCAAGATGGCGCCGCCCATACCCCCCATAAACGGCTTCATAACCGTTCTTCAGAAATCTATGGGTGACGTCACAGACGCTTTGTCCATATTTTTTACAGTCTATGGTTACAATGCATCATGATGTGGCTGTGTGCGTGCGCGCCAAACTCTAGGCTACAATGTTTCATGAGTTCAGAGTTCGAGACGGGAGTTGCACATTTTAGGCTGACCTGGGTACCACTGACAGTTTTTTTAAGCCTTAGTTGAAGTAATTGATGGTAATAATATAATATTTCATGGTTGAATTTTTTTGTGCATTGCCCCATGTTTGTAGGCTACTTGTTTTTTGTATGTTGGTACAATTGTATGTTGGTTATACAGTTCCACAATATAAATGCATATATATATATATATATATATATAATAATAATAATAGTAATATATATTGGGAACAAAATGGAGGAGGGGGGGGGGGGGGGCTCGGGGAGGCCTCTGCCCCGGGCCCCAGATGCAGGGGCGGACCTGCCATTAGGCATGGTCAGGCAATTGCCTGGGGCCTCGGCCACCAGGGGGCCTCGTCATCCCCATATCGTTTTTTTTTTTGGTCTTTTTTTAAATAAATGATCACCGCATCCAAACAATATATTCTAATCCATAATAAGGATTGAAAAAAATATTTTGCCTCATGATTGCTCATAAACTCATCATAAAACCAAATGACTGCAGTGCCTAAATTTCCCAACTTCTTCCAATCGAAGAATTCTTCCATGGAAGAAAGTAATTTGGACAGTGATGCAACAACATCTGCTGAGCTAGGTGGTGTAGCTAATGCTAGCTGCAGCAGCTGTGGCACCAATGCACCACCTTGCATTACATATTCTTCTACTGATGATTATGATGTCGATCTAAGTGAAACAGTCGTGAGGGACAAGATTACTGTCACTGCCGAAGTCCGCACTGGTGCTGTTGGTGCTGCTATATGGACACCATTTCAGTAGCAGAAGCTTTGGGTGCAACGAAACCAGTAACGTGAGTAGCCCTAACACGATACCAAGATACTACAGTTATCAGTGACGACCCTGCTTATGGCAAGACACCGTAAGAGATGCAGAGCGAGTTGAAATCGTTAAAAAAGGCCCCGTGCAAATTAATAACTTTGATTAAAAAAATGCAGATAAACCACCCAGAAGATTCACGGTTGAACATTATTACATGACCATGAAAAATGAAAAAATAAACAGAAAATGGCTAGTTTATTCGGTTAGTGCATACGCTGTTTATTGTTTTGTATTTCGGCTTTTTGGAAGATCGAACACCTCATTTAGTTCGCACGCACACACTCACTCTCACTCTCTCTCTCTCCCTCTCTTCTACACATAGCCTACATGGACAGACTCTCATACAGACAGTACATAGCTACATACAGTATATTCACACACAGAGACCCCAAACCCCTAGCCTACACTCTCTCTCTCTCTCTCTCTCTCTCTCTCTCTCTCTCACACACACACTCACACACACACACAGACAGACACACACACCATTCATATTTGTAATACTTTGAAAGGTTTTTACTTCTGTTTCTTGATTGTCATCTATGGCAAAAAATATGTGTTGTATTTGAGTATGCCTCAGCGTCCCATTATTACAGAATAAAGTGTGTTTTAGTTTTATGGTTGTGGTGTGTGTGTGTGTGGGGGGGGGGGGGGGGGGGGCGGGGCTCGGAGGGGCTTCGGAATCCTTTGCCTTGGGCCTCAAAGTGTCCAGGTCCGCTCCTGCCCAGATGACCTTAACCTGGCCCTGAGTGTGAGGGTCTTGTACTGGATTAGAGTAGATTTGAATAAAATAAAGTAGACTAGAGTAGAGTAAAGCCAATTGAATTGAATTGAATTGACCTGTCGCTAAGCGCCACCCTTAGAACACTGATGAGCCAATGACAGTCCAGCCTCAACGGGACTCGGATATCAGCTCTGACAACTCCATAGGAAACAACAGGGAGGAGGCATAAAATGACAAATTAATGATTATTTATGGAGTTTATTAACTCAAAAAACCCCGACGGATAACCATGGTCAAACGTTGGATGCATGGGGGACGTGTAATACTGATAGCCGGTACCCCGAGAGGCTAGAAAACGGGGTATATTTTCATCAACAGTACCCTACAGGGCGTCTCTCGCGTTTGCAACAGCTCGACGTAATGTAGGCTACTAAGCCAACAACATGGGCACAGGTTCCCTGTAAAATCCCAAGATGAAAATGCTCATTAACCAACTACTATATTCTTACTACATCAAATATTAACGTAAACCTAACATATCTTAGTAGGCTATCAATCTTCCGCTAGCTAGCTAGCTAGCATTAACATCAGTGGTTTTTGCACGGTGATTTGCATGGCTACTCGCCACAACTGCTTGTCACCTTGTATGTATTCTAAAGTTTTGAATGCACCCCTCCATAGCATAATTAAGTCCCTTTTGATAGCTTCTGGAGGAAAGTAAATCCTTTATCGACCAAAACGTCCTCAAAGCCTGCTTTCATATACTGTCAGCTGCCATTGTCCACAATGTATTTCTAATCAAGTCTGGTTTGTTTGTCCGAGTTTTCACACGGTAACAATGGGGGGCGGGGCTTAGCGACAGGTCAATTTAATTGAGTAGACTACAGTACAGTAGAGTAGAGTAGAATAGAGTAGAGCAGAGTAGACTCCAGTAGAGTAGAGTAGAGTAGACTGCAATAGAGTAGAGCAGAGTAGACTCCAGTAGAGTAGAGTAGAGTAGACTACAATAGAGTAGAGTAGAGCAGAGTAGACTACAATAGAGTAGAGTAGAGTAGACTACAGTAGACTACAGTAGAGTAGAGTATACAGTAGAGTAGAATAGAGTATAGTAGACTACAGCAGAGTAGAGTAGAGTAGAGTAGACTACAATAGAGTAGAGTAGAGTATAGTAGAGTAGAGTAGAATAGAGTATAGTAGACTACAGTAGTGTTGCACGGTGTATCGATACTAAAAAGGTATCACGATGCCTTCACGCAAAAAACGATACGATTTCCGACGTTTTTAGAATCGATACTTTATTAAAATAATAACGGTCTGTGTGAACTGCTGCTCTCACTGCTCCTTGCACGCACACGCATCTAGGCAAGTGGGCGTGTCAAGCAGGCAGCTCTGAGTGAGTGAGTGCGCAGCGACGTCAACATAGTTCTTTGCTGACAGTCCTCGGCCTTGTGGATAAAACAAAAGGTGATGTGAAATCTGGAACTATTTCGGATACATCGCGAATAGTGAAGGCAAGCCATCAGGTACACAGAGGCCCGTTTGTAAAATATGTTTCAAAGTCATTTAAAAGCAGTATGCTACGCATGGAACTTGGCTAAACACCTCGCAGACATATCCCAACATTCAAAGTTCAAAGAACGACAGGTTAACAAATATGCTATAGAAAACACAACTACATGGTTAGTGCCAAGTTCTTCTCTTCTGTTTTGTGAAAGTGAAACGAGTAAAGCGAACCTTCCTTCATCAATGAATTTTGACGAGACATAACGAGCTGTATTCATTTTGACGAGACATAACGAGCTGTAATCATAGGGTGCTAACGTGATGAAAGCGCAATGTTCACGCCAGAATAACATTACCAACCCTACCAAACAAAATATTTTATGTTTGGTCAGTACTACTGGTAATATTTGTCATGGCATGTAGACTGCAATTTGTTCAATAATTATTGCCCAGATGTAGGATAGGCTACCCGAAAGGCGCTAATTAAAGCCCACAGCATACCATCAAAGCGTGTTGAGTCCTAATAATAATAGCGGCTTATTGTTACGTGGTAGTAAATCATGTTATCAAAGAAATAGACGTAATGTAATGCACACAGATATATTGCAACAGGTATGGTGTAAGCCTATCTGACGAAGACCTGAGTGGTTGGAACGTCGTACTTGTACACTGGGCGCAAAGAAGACTATCCTCACATTTTTCCCTTTGCAACTGTCAAAGAAATCACATGAACACGGGAAGGCCTAGGGTAGCCTATACTGTACATCAGATGGCCTAAAGATTAGGCCCCTCTGCATAGCATTCAGTGATTTGCATGCAGTAATTTCAACACTGACCTTGATCTAGCCTAGTTTGGCTATTTAATGCTATGTTATTGCCAAAACACAACACAACAAATGAACTATAACAAGGACTTAATCACACAAAGTAGGCCTACTATTTTACTGACTATAAAAAATAATAATT
>NW_027468657.1:17700688-17725688 GCF_046254945.1 Alosa pseudoharengus
CTCAGAGACACACACACACACCCTGAAGCACAAAACTCACTGGCAGTGTAAGTAAACCACATGCACGTCAACTTGAAGCAGAGAAACAATATTGAGCGTCTTGTATTTCTTGGACACACACACACACACTTTATTGTATTTTTCTGAACTGCTGACGTAAACTGGGCATGACTTTATCTGGTAAAGCTTTCCATTCTGGCCCATGTCCTAACTATTCCACAAATTACTACCATTCTGGTATTCAGTGGAACACATTGACATTGGCACATTCTGGTCCAGAGGTTCAAAGACACCTCTATGTGTTAGCTAACCCCGCAAGAATTAAAACACATCTATACATTAGCTAGCCCCACCAGCATTAAGACACCTCTATATGTTAACTACTAGCCCCACCAGCATTAAGACACCTCTATATGTTAACTACTAGCCCCACCAGCATTAAGATACCTCTTACTACTAGCCCCACCAGCATTAAGACACCTTTATGCGTTAGCTAACCCCACCAGCATTAAGACACCTTTATGCGTTAGCTAACCCCACCAGCATTAAGACACCTTTATGCATTAGCTACTAGAACCACCAGCATTAAGACACCTCTATACGTACTAGCCCCACCAGCATTAAAGGAGAATTCCGGTGTGATATTGACCTAAAGTGTGTTGAAACATGATACCGAGTGTGAATGTATGTCTCATAGCTCATCTTGGGGCTTGTCCCCGGCACTTAGAAATCTGGCGCTAGTTAGCCGATGCTACCAACAGTTTTTCGATGGGGGTGCCTCGGGCATCAGCCTAGCCATGCAAATAAATCACTGTTTTACACCATTTACGAGGCTTAAAGTAGCTCCATACTTCATTGGTAGACTTCCGAGGGCCTTGACATTTAAAACGAGACGAGTCGAGCGACGAGTACGAATGAACAGGTATGATGATAAGGGATCAGATTCCAAAAATAATTCTGTGGAAATGCATGAATTCCGGTTGCTTCCAGTAGCAGCAACTGGAATCCATGCATTTCCACTGAATTATTTTTTCCACCACTGATGGTAGCGCCAGATTTCTAAGTGCAGGGGACAAGCCGAGATGAGCTATGAGACATACGTTCACACTCGGTATCATGTTTCCACACACTTTAGGTCAATATCACACCGGAATTCTCCTTTAAGACACCTTTATGCATTAGCTAACCCCACCAGCATTAAGACACCTTTATGCGTTAGCTAACCCCACCAGCATTAAGACATCTTTATGCGTTAGCTAACCCCACCAGCATTAAGACATCTTTATGCGTTAGCTAGCCCCACCAGCATTAAGACACCTTTATGCGTTAGCTAACCCCACCAGCATTAAGACATCTTTATGCGTTAGCTAACCCCACCAGCATTAAGACATCTTTATGCGTTAGCTAGCCCCACCAGCATTAAGACACCTTTATGCGTTAGCTAACCCCGCCAGCATTAAAATATATCTATACGTTAGCTAACCCCACCAGCATTAAGACACCTCTATACGCTAGCTAGCCCCACCAGCATTAAGGGGTTTCAAGCCAACAGCCAGAACTATGGACAGGAATGTGACAAAAAAAGTGAATGCTCACACACAACAAGCAAACACCACAGAGAGTTCAAAGGAAGTTGAACTGCATTCTTACAGCCTTGGTGTTATCACTGTTATGACTGTTGAAATGCATCATCTACTGGTAAATCTGAATGTATATGAAACCACCCAAAACCATGGGGTCAGCACAGGACAGAACACTGGATTGGACTACACAGAAGGGGATTGAATCACACTACAACACCCTTTGGCAAATCCGCAGTAGGCCTACCCTGCAGCATATGCTGGTTCAGTGGAAAGACTCTATTTGGCACGCGCACACGCACCACACACACACACACACACACACCACACACACACACACACAGTCTGAAATGCTTCTCAGGTCATCTGAAGTTCTGCATGCCTTTGGAGTCTATGATGGATGACAGAAAGCCATTATAGAGTGTATATGCATGCAGGTGTGTATGAGTGTGCTGTATGTGTGAATGTGTGTGTATGCTCGAGGTGTGCGTGAGTTGCTGAGGGGCATTCTAGCATGTTCACTGGTTGAGAAGTGCCTCTGTCACCTGTGTTTGTACAGTGAGATAAGACAAACCACCTGACAGCAGCTCTCTACGGTTTGTTCATACACACACACACACACACACACACACACACACACACACACACACCTGTCAATACCACTCTACAGCTCTCTTTCAAGCACCCAGACACACACACTAACCCCTGACAAACACCAGTCCACAGTTTCTCTCTCTATCTCTCTCTGACACACACGCACACACACACGCACACACACACACAGTGTCTGTTTAGAGTGTGTGTAGAAATATTTGTGTCCAAGAGGATGGATTTGTGCAAAAGTGGTTACAAGTAAATTAGCGTGTGTGTGTTTGCGTGTGTGCGTACTGTATGTGTGTGTGTGTGTGTGTGTGTGTGAGATATAGAGACACTAAAAGGTACTCCAGGGGCTCTGGTGTTGAGACTGGTATGTGTCCAGCCTTGTTGAGTCAAAATAAAAGCCTCCCTTCACATAACACACACAGCCTAGAGTGTGCCCACACTAAACACTGCTCCCACACACACACACACACACACACACACACACACACACACAAATAGCACTCCCAGAAGCAGGCACACAGACACAGACACATATACACACACAAACACACACACAAAGAGAGACAACCAAATCCGGAATGTGTCCACACAAAATAACACTCCGAAGCACGCACACACAAACACAGATGACGCACAAATATACATAGCCCAGCCCCATTTAATCAAAAACACAACACATATTCAAGCACACACATTTGCACATGTCAGTATGTACTGTATGTATACAAATACAGACCACACACATACACACACACACACACACACACACACACACACACACACACACAGATAACTGGAAGGGCACTCAGAGAGTGCAGACCTCCGCCAAGGTCAAATGAAGAGTTTGGTTCCAAAACGCTATATCCTCCATTTTCATATATATATATTTTAATTTGGTTTTCCAGGTAATTTCAGTAGAACTGTTATTGGGTTATTGTTATTTGATTTATCTTTACTCAATCAGAACAACCCAAACTGCACAAATTATTGCTATTACCTGAGATACACAATAACATGACTTATTAATGTTTTTAAAAATGGATATATAGCGTTTTGTAACTACACTCTTCAAATGTCCCATCAGTGGTCAGAGAAGGGAAAAGTCTTCTGTGCTTCCTTCCTTCATTCCAACATCATGTTTCATAAAGAAAACTGACCAGGTCATTTGTGGATAGTCTTGCTAACAAACAAACAAACAAACAAAGTGAACGAAGACCATGAGCTCCTTTGTGGAGGTAATAGGAGCATCTTTTAACACATGCACACACTCCACTTGAAGCAGACAAATGTGAGTTAATGATGGTACACACACATGCAAAAACACACACACACACAGGGATGGAAAACACACACACACACACTCACACACACACACACACACACACACACAAATCCTCAGGGGATTAGCACCTGACAGTTCTACATTTGTCAGAGTCAAAGTTGAAAGGTTGGGTGTGCTTAAATAACAGGGTGAGGGTGAGTGAGTACCAGAGTGTGTGTGTGTGTGTGTGTGTGTGTGTGACAGTGGATTTGCGTGACTGAGTGGAAGGGAATGTTGTTCTCCACCTCTGGGCGGTACCTACTCTCTCTGTTCACCCTGAGGACATAGGGACATAATCTTAAACACACATACACATACACACAATCAGAATGTAAATAGACACATACACAAATATGAATACTCCTGCACACGCATACACAAGCAGAAGATTATCTGACTTAATTGACCATAATCATGCTGCTCATTGTGGCATTATTGCTTTGGCACACAGAGGAGTAAAGCGGCCATCATACTGGTACGTGCGTAGTTTACTTTCTGTGTGCGTGTGTGTGTGTCTGATCTCTCTCTCTCTCTGTGTGTGTGTGTGTGTGTATCTGTATGTCTATGTGTCTCTGTGTGTGTGTGTGTGTGTGTGTCAGTGAGTGAGAGAGAGAGAGAGAGAGAGAGAGAGCACACACTCCTGCTTTTGGAGTTGACATCTTTCCAAGTCGCTATCTGGTGTGAGAAGTCTGACACTGGCATGCTACCAACTGTATATAGTAACTATATATGTATATAGAGGGTGGTGGTAGTGTAGTGGTTAAGGAGCTGGGCTAGCGTGCAGTAGCCTGAAAGTTGTCGGTTCAATTCCCGGCTTCCACCGTTGTGCCCTTGAGCAAGGCACTTAACCCCAAGTTGCTCCGGGGACAATGTGATCCCTTGAAATATAGCTGACATATGTAAGTCACTTTGGTCAAGAAGTGTCTGCTAAATGTAATGTAATGTAATGTATATACACACACAAACAAACACACACAAACTTACACACAAGCTCCCACAAATAAATATAAAACATATCCCAAAACCTTGTACTCACATACTGTACGTTTGTGTGTGTGTGAAAATATAAACATGTATATGCATTCATGTATGTATATGTATGAGTGTGCCTATGTGCGTGCATGTATGGAGCCAGAAAAAAACTTGTTAAACCTCATTGCATGCAGACACACACACACACACACACAGCAGTTAAGGGCACACCACAAACATGTGGCTTGGTTAAATGCATGCCGTCTGGGTCAGCAGCCAGTTCACTGCATGTCGGTATGATGGGCAAAAGAGGTTCTTTAGAGGAAGATAAACACACACACACACACACACACAAGCATAATCCTGCGCCATCATACACACAAACCTGCACAGCTGTCCATAGACAACCACATCTACACACATATTGCCACAATACAAACGCACATAAACACACACACAGAGTTTTGGTTGAAATTGCTAGTATATCACCTCTGTCACATTCTGTCTCTCTGTTGCCAAAATATCTCCCCTCATCAGGAAGAGTGGTCCAAAGGGAGGGAGGGAGGGAGGGATAGAGAGGAAGGGCTAAAGAGAGAGAGAAAGGGGAGAGAGAGACAGAGACAGCAAGGGAGATAGAGAGAAAGAACATGGGAGGGAGAGAGAGAAGAAAAGCATATGAAAGAAAAAAGTAAGATGGCAGAAAGATTGTAGAAGCAGCAAGAGTTGGCTGACTAGATAGATTAGGGAGAAAGTAGGGAGGGACAAGAGAGGGAAAGAGATGGAGCGAGAGAAGGACAGAGAAAGAGACCGTGGTAGAGGCAGAAACAGAGTGACAATGACAGAGGCAAAGAGGCGGAAAAGCGAGGGAAACAGAGAAATAACAGACAAAGGGATAGAGAGAGAGAAAGAGAGAGAGAGAGAAGAACGAGGGGTTGCACAGAGTTCTAGAATGCTAAGCTATGTTGTGAGCAAGGCCTGTCTTTTTTGCGGGGGTCGTCATGGAAACCATTGTTTTTCCTTCTTCCTTCCTGCCTTGCATTCCACGGCACAATGCGCTGAAAAGTAAATTGGCCTTTGACAAAGCCCTGAAAGACAGGCAGGCAAGACAACACAAGAGCATGGAAAGAGGGGGAGAGAGAGAGAGAAAGAAAGAAAGAAAGAGAGAGAGAGAGAGGGAGAGATGCAAAGAAGGGAAGAGACAGAGAGAGGGAAAGAGAGGGACAGAGAGAGAGAGGCAAAGAAGGGGAAAGAGAGGGAGGGAGATAGAGGGACACAGAGAGAGAAAGAGAGACTGTGAGTGTATTTTCCTTTTCTTCCTCCAGAGGCTTTGGTCATTCTGTCGTCTGGATGTGCCGTTACCTGATCTCAGGTAGACTGATCTTATCTTAGGCCTTTCTTTGCCTGTGACCAACCGGGCTGACTGCGCGCGCACACATACACACACACACACACACACACACACAAACAAGGATGTGAACACACACAGACAGAAACCCTGTCACACACAAGTACAGACACACAGACACACACATACCCGTATATACTGTACGTAGAGGAGCAAACATGAAGGCTTAAAGGAAAATTCAGTTTTTTAGCACTTTAAGGCCCTTTTCTGGTTTGTTTTGGATGAACTAGAGTGGTGGACACCGAAATTTTGACGATTGGTCCCGTCTCGACTTTTCTGACTCGTTTTGAATCGCCTTTGACTTCTCAGGGTGGTTGGCAATGGGCATACTGTAGTAGGCTACGCAAACATGTCCTAAAACAATCCTTAACGTTCGTTTTCAAAACTGTGCAACTCACCAAGTGGTTAGTGGTGGTCTCTCTCTCTCTCTCTCTCTCTCTCTCTCTCTCTCTCTCTCTCTCTCTCTCTCTCTCTCTCTCTCTCTCTCTCTCTCTCTCTCTCTCTCTCTCTCTCACTCACTCACTCACTCACTCATCCTCCATTGAGTATAAAAACAAGCAAACCAATGCAGCATGGCTGTTCTCTTCAAAAACAATCTCGCTCTGTATTGCTGTCTTTCATGTACCTCCCCACCTACCCCCCCCCCCCCCACACACACACACACACACACACACTTAATTCCATCACCAAAACAAAAAACAAAAACAGAGTAAACAATGCCATGGTCTGCCCCTTTATCCATCTCTCTGCTCTGTTCCTCTCTCAGCAATGGAGTCTTTGTGAGTGTGTGTGTGTTCACATGCATGTGTGTGTTTGTGTGATAGAAAGAGAGAGAGAGAGTGTGTGTGTTTGTGTGATAGAAAGAGAGAGAGAGAGAGAGAGTGTGTGTTTTGTGTGATAGAAAGAGGGAGAGAGTGTGTGTGTGTGAGCGTGTGAGTGTGTGAGTGAGTGTGTGAGTGAGTGAGTGAGTGTGTGTGTGTGAGCGTGTGTGTGTGTGAGTGAGTGAGTGAGTGAGTGAGTGAGTGAGTGAGTGCTCCATGAGAGTGTGTGAGTGAGTGAGTGTGTGGGCAGCCGTGGCCTAATAGTTAGCGCTTCGGACTTGTAAACAGAGGGTTGCCGGTTTGAACCCCGACCAGTAGGCGCGGCTGAAGTGCCCTTGAGCAAGGCACCTAACCCCTCACTGCTCCCCGAGCGCCGCTGTTGTTGCAGGCAGCTCACTGCGCCGGGATTAGTGTGTGCTTCACCTCACTGTGTGCTGAGTGTGTTTCACTAATTCACGGATTGGGATAAATGCAGAGACCAAATTTCCCTCACGGGATCAAAAGAGTATATATACTTATACTTACTTACTTATACTGTGTGTGTGTGTGTGTGTGTATGTGTGTGTGTGTACTCACAATTCTTCTAGGTAGGGCAAGTTTCGGAAGACGTTTGCAGGAAGCTCTGTGATGTTGTTCATGCTGATGTCGCTGTGAAGGAAAAAAAAAAAACACATACACCTCAGAATTACTTACACACATTAGCATCATATCTGTCCCCCTCTCTCTCCATCATACTGAACTAAGAAGGGGTTACACACAGAACAATATACGACACACATCATCCATAAGTAAAGACTAACACACGTACGATAACCCCACACAGTTTCCCCCCGAACCCCGCCTACAACGCATTGTGGGTGAACATAGCGGCCAGTCCAAACGCACCAACGTTACAATACACACACACACACTCTCTCTCTCTCTCTCTCTCTCTCTCGGTCACACACACACACACACATACGCACACAAAAGCATGCAGACATACACACATGCATGGGAACCAGTGTTGCGCGGGTTTGGTCACAAGCGGCCCGCGGTCGCCCGATATTTTAATCAACCCGACCGCAACTCGGACCGCGAATATTAATTAGGACAAAATTATACCCGACCCGCGATCCGACCCGCTTATTTACAAAATGTTTGTTATAGCCTGCATGCAGTGTGACAGGAGGCCATTTCTGTAAAACATGTAATTTATTTGCGAAACTTTATGCAGTAGCTAGAACTACACGCAGGCATGCAGGACATAATGTTTGCGCAGGAGAGAGAATGAGAATAAGAGCGCAAGCACGCACGCAACCACCAAGGATTAGAACACTAGGATAAGATTTGAAAGCCATGGACATACATCTTTCTTTCGAAAACAGAAATGGTGAGGAAAGGTAGGCAAGAGAGATACATTGCTGGTCAAAACGTTAGCGTAAGAACTGGTTTATAATGCTGAATGAAGCACAAAGCTTTACTAAAGCACATCCACTGTTTTAAGTCACAAACACAACGAACTAAGGTAACTTTTATGCATGCGCGAACCTACCGGTAGATATGGCTGTGTAGTCTGTGCCATAACATTTATTCCTGCAGGCTGCCCGTTTTGGCTGTCATACTTTTAAATGGCTTCGCAAGAAGTAGGCCTACATAGACCATAACTTGTACTGTCATCTTCTTTAAGAACTTTACCCAATATTTCCCATAGCCTAGGCCTATATCGCTTTTCCTGAAGGGGTGTCTTTATTATTTAACTCGCGTCTTCAGCTTCTTTACTGTTGTCTTTACTGTATTGATGCTTTACTGTATTGATGCTAGCCTTCTCGTGATATTTTAAGTAGGCCTATTTGTAGAAAATATATATTTAATTAATTTTAACTGACCCGCCCGCAAATGACCCGAATATCATTTAAATATTTTGTTTATGACTCATAACCGCGGGTGACCGCGGTCATCCGCGGGCGACCGCTTAATTTCGGGCAGACCGCGCAACACTGATGGGAACACACACACACACACAGAAATAGAACCAGTACAGTCCCACATGTCTCCAGTGTCCCAGCAGCAGTGTGTCTGGCATAAAGGGCATAAAGGGCTAATTAGGAGCCGGTGTTGACTGCTGCTAAACACTCCCGATGTTTACTCTCAAAGCCTGAGCAAGTTTAGACAAATTATAGCCATACTCCAAACCATTTCACATCTATTATCCGTCAGCAATCACACTATAATGGTCTGACACTTGAAAACCAGTTCCCCCATCACGCTTTTCAACAGAACACCAACAGTTTTCCATTACGCCAGCGAGGAGGCTTTCAGCATGAGTAAACGGTGCGGGTGCGCGGAGGAAAACACCATCTAATGAAGCGGTGCGACTGGGTGCCGACTGGTGAAAGAGAACATCCCCAAGGCTATGACCGAGCCCAACATTCCCACGGATATGACCGAGCCTAACATATGGAAGCATGGAAGCATAGAACACAGGGCCTATATTATATTATATCCATTTTACATTATATATGGCCTAATATATATCATACTCATGGAACACAGGGCCTATATTATATTATCCATATTACATTATATATGGCCTAATATATATCTTTATATATATATATATATATATATTATTAAAAACCTTAAAGCTGCAGATTTTTTTGATCATATTCACTGAAACCGACACTATGCTCCGACAGAACAACATAAATCAGCCGGTTTTAGAAAAAAACCTGCACTTGTATCTCCACCTAGAACCTGTTATTTGTTTTGCAAAAATCCACAGCTCCCAGTTCTTCTGGTCCAATCAGAGCAGGGCTGTGTGAGATCTGACTGTCAATCACAGTCTGGTGCAGTCTGGTGCGCACTGACGAGCACAAACATTCAACATTCCCCTCAAGTCCCCTCAATCTGTCAGACTTGCCAACTGCAGCTTTAAAGCAATACATTGGATCAGACCTAACTGTTATAACATACATTGGTGCTCGGTGAAATCTAGCCTAATTATATTTACAACCCCAACAATTATCTGTATGGGAATTATGACCGGAGAACTTTCACAGCAGGCTTTGAGAAGAGGTCAGTGATTGGCAACACCGTCAAGGAGACACCCTCGGCTTGCGTACAATTTACGCATGAGGCTGTATCCCATGGCAACAGGGGTTGCGTCTGAACGTGACTAGATCAGAGGCACCGATCAAAGATGCCGTGGGGGTTGCCATGGCGACCTGCCAGCCGCTTTCATCTCGTCAAAGCGATGAGGTCATTGTCCGGGCCTCTCTATGGGGGTAGTGACCTCAAATAGAACCCTCAACGGTTCGGAGGGGGGAAGTGACCTCAAATAGAACCCTCAGTGGTTCGGAGGGTGGAAGTGACCTCAAATAGAACCCTCAGTGGTTCAGAGGAGGGAAGTGAACCCTCAGTGTAGAACCCTCAGTGGTCTGGGTGGGGGTGGTGGGGTAGTCTACACCTGAGTTTGTTTGTTTGTTTGTTTGTTTAATTTAAGGCCATTTCCGCAACTAAGGCTATTTAATGGCCAGAGCACTGTGTGTTATCAGTCTACAACTGAGAAGTTCTCTGGAACGGTCTCTGTGTGAGAGAACTTCTAAAGCTAGAGTCTGCCATTCTAATCCGATCCACTTGTTTGTCAGATTCATGGAATTGTTCCTCATGGCCCTCTAGTTGTCTGTTCAGTGGAACAGATAAGGGAAAGGGCATTTGATTAGCAGTTGAGCTCAGATATCAATAATCTTAATAAAAAAAAATCAGAATTGCACAGTGTGCCTCAAAGGTTGTCGAACCATTCAGAGTAGCTTTCAAGTTAACCTTACAATATCCATTTAAAGGTGCCAATAATTAGTGAAAAGGTGGAAAGTCTGTGTTTTAGGAGCAGTAGAGTTTTTATAGAAGCAAGGAGGAACAACCCCCCCCCCCCACATTGAGTTTACTGTAACATGACATGAGGTCGGCGGGTGAGGTGAGTGCAGGGAAAGATTTGGTGTTGAGTGTTGGTGTGTGTGTGTGTCGATTGAGAGTTTGTGTGTGCAAGTGTGTATGTGTTGTAAATGAGAGTGTGTGTATGGGTAGTTGCGTGTGTCTATGTGTGTGTGTGTGTGTATGCATGTATATGTGTGTGTGTGTGTGTATGTGTATGCATATATGTATGTGTGTGTAGAGGTTGGCTACTGGTCACTCATCCCCTAGAGGAAGGGTGTAGGCTTTGAGCGTCTGTCCCAGGCAGCCCCCTCCCGACAGAACCTTCCGGAGCGGAACGCTCGTCTGCCGCCGCCTCAGGAGACTCAGGGCAGGAGGAGAGAAGTGCTGGCATGTAGCAGCACGACAAATATGCAAGCAACCCTCTACTCTCCCCCCTTCTACTCCTCCGTGTCTCTACTCTATCCCTCCATCCCTACCTCTCTTGGTCTCTACTGTCCCATTCCTTCCCTCTCACTCTACTTCTACTCCCCTATCTCTTCATCTCTCACTACCTCTCCCTATATATTCCTCCTTGCATCCCTCCCTCCCTCCTCCTTTCTTTATCCTTGCCCCTCTCTCTCACTCCCCCTCTTTCTCTCTATCCCTCTCTCCTCCCTCCTGTTTTGACATGTGACTAAGGCTGAGGATCCACACAGGTTTATCTGCCTGTCGGGACAGCATCAGAGGGCCTCTGCCAGGCTGGAAATAGATCCTAGAAAAACCGACGTATTTTTAGGTGGAATTCCTCAACGCTGAGCGCTGTCCCCACAGGGCTAGTGGAGTACTGCAGGTTATGCCATCTGTTCCAACACCACAGACAAGAAGAGTGGAGGAACATAGACACACAGAGGTTTTATTTTTAGTGTAATTTTCAAAACAGGAGATTTGTGTGGCAACCTTTTGAGTAGAACTATGACTACAAATATAACAGCGAGCGTCTCAAAAAGAGCTTTTCTGAGCAAGACAAAGCTTGATATGAACTCAGGAAAAGAGTTGTGTTAAAGCGTTCAAGCATTCCTTCAGGAGAAACCAGCAGGGAGATGGGGAGAGAAGAGGAGAAGAGAGAGAGAGAGGGAGGGAGAGAGGGAGAGAGAGAGAGAGAGAAACACACACGAGAGAGATTGAAACCGAACCAAGGAAAGGCCATTAGGCTTGAAGTCTAAAATCTTGATTAGGAATCCTTTCAGCCCTTCAAAAGACTGAAAGACTGAGTACCCCCTCCTGCCTAGCTCCCCCCCCCCCCCCCCCCCCAAGATGTGGCAACAGTGCACAACAAAGCTGAACAAACATCCCCCCTATAACTAATGAGCCAAAACCAAACGTGGGTATACACACACTTACACACACACACACACACATACACACACACACACACACACACAGAAAAGAGGCCATCTTGGATTTCACTGCCAGATCGCTCTGCAGTGTTGAGAGTGGATGATGAGCATACGGGCCTCACAAGCCCTACTGAGGATTGAATTTCCCTACACACACACACACACACACACACACACACACACACAGACACACACACATCCTATTCAAACGACCCCCCCCCCCAGCCTGAGTCCACTCTGCTCCCCTGCTATCTCCTCCTCTTCATCCCCTACCTTACCTGCCTCATCCAATTACCCCCCCCTCCCCCCCAACACACACACACACACACACACACACACACACACAGGCTTTGCTCCTCCTAGGCTCTTTTAGCCCCTAGCTCTGCCTGGCGCCCCTATTTGTTCATCGCAGCTGGTGGTCCTCTGTGGGTGTGTGTGGATACATTAGAGATCACTCACAGCCTCCCCCATGCTACTCCCAAGCAGGCATGGCCACAAACACACACACACACAAACACACACACACACACACACACACACGCGCGCGCGCACACGCACACGCACACGCACACACACACACGCACACGCACGCACGCACTCTCTTTTTCTCTCTCTCTCATACAGAGAGACACTCCTCATCATTCTTTTTCACTCTTCACTCCTTTTATCATTACATTCTTTCCATCCCTCTATCAGTCCCCCATTTCTTCTTGTTCTTCCTCTCTCATCTCTCCATCTCTAACTCTCATTGGCAGCAGATCTACCGATCTCTTTCCCTCTGTCACACACACCTGACGTTACCACACACACACACACACACACACACACACACACACTATTCCAAAGAATGCCACAGGTACAAACTGAACACAGCACTGCATCTGTCCCTTAGGGAAAAACGGCGAGAGTGTAATGTCTGGTCCAACTGCATCCAAATCCCTCTTCCTATAGATGTTTCAGCGCCGGCTCCCTCCCCAGCGGGGGCTGGCACTGTGCAGACAGGCCTCTAACTGCCGTTCATCACCGCGGCTCGCGTGCCAGACCATCAGCGGATCTTCTGTCTGTACATCGGTCTCCATGACGATACCACATCTAAGCCCCCCTGAGAGTGACATGGCAATTACAAGCCGCTCAGAACATGGCTATTAGCGACCCCACATCCAGGCCCTTCACACACACACACACACACACACACACACACACACATACACACACACACACACACACACACACTTCAGTATGAAGGTATATTGGGTGCAAAAGTGGCGAGCACATTTAACTGCAGATTTTGCATGTGCACACTAAAGTCGTAAATGTGTAACAGTAAATTTGAAGTTGTACATATTTTTTTATATCTTGTTAACACAAAATAGGGGCTACGGGTTCACAAATCCTTTTTACAGGTACACAAATCCTTTTTACAGGTACACAAATCCTATCCTGTGAGTCACAACTTTCAAGAGTCATGCACTCGACACTTTTGCTCCAAACGTTGCAGCGCAGTTGGTGCGAAACACATTTGCACATCCGTGTTTCATAATCTGAGAACATGCACAACATTCGTGCATTTGTAAACCCAAATGTGAACTAATGCATCCGAAGTTGTGCATCTGTGAAATAATTTCTCATTAATAAAATTCTACAGATCGCTTTGATTTTCTTGCACGACTACAAGTCAATTGATACAAGTGCTCGAATCTGCTTCTACGAGTGACGAGTGACTTTTGCTCCTGGCTAGGTGATATAATAGGAGCAAAAAGATTTGTATGTGTGCACGTCGAGCGAATCGATCGAGAAAACAAGGCGGCCGGATCTGGATCCAGGATCGCGCTCAGACTACCATTGCCTGCTCATAAGGTAAGTAACATGATAATAATATGAAGAAAGTTATCTTGTTTGTTGGTTTACATTATCATGACAGCTATGTTTAGCTTAGCTTACCTGCTTGCTAAATCCTCCGGTGCCAGATCAAGCTAGCTAGCTATAGCTAGATAAATAACTAGTTTAGAAGTACAGAAATATAACACTGCCCGTCCAAAATCGTTAGGACACATAATCTGACACAATCGTTCAATTTTCGAACACACCGCAACAAATATTTTTTCCTCGCTTTGTGCAAAGAAAAACTATAAATCGTGTGTCCTTCATTGATAAGGAAACATGCTGAGGTTAGACATAAAAAAAAAAGGTTTGGTTCCTGTTGGTTGTCAGTTGAGGCCATGGGTCGGTAGGGAATTTTTTTTCTTTTTTTTTTCTTTTTTTTTTTTTTTCCCCAGTGGCAGTAAGGGATAGGTAGAAAATCAATCCCACCAGGATTTCGCGAGGTTTTTTGAGACTGTTGCGACCTAAAATGCCTGGATGGAAGTTGCGGTGATTTTAGCTGTTTCTTGTGGAGAAATTGCGGGAGGAAGTGAAAATTGCAAAAATAGTTTAAATTTAGGGCAATTAAGGTTAGTAAGACCAAAATCACACTGATAATCTTGATGCTTATTAAAAAGGATAATCAAAGGTAAACAGTAAGGATTACAGAAAATCAAAGTAGGCCTACTTTATTTGTGAAAATGCTTTGACTGAGGTCATTCACAAAGCATTATACTAGAACTGTCCAAAAAAGACAGTCACCTAAAGAGATGGCATCATGTCATATGTTTCAATACATTCATATATTTTGTAATTCATATTAAGTTCATATCTTTTTAATAATTCATAGTCTGTGGCCTGCATAATTACTAATAGCCAAGTAAGTATCTAGTAATTTCATTGTGATTTAAACTATTTGACTACACTTCTGTTTAATGTCATTACATTGGTGGTGTACGTCTAATTGACTGCCTGCCCCTTTAAGGACGTGAGAGTAGCCTAAGTACATTTCTGAGTGGATTGGAAGGCTTGCATCTCACTGTGTTCGGCTACGAGTGTAAATCACTTTTTGCATAGTGCATTACGATATGTGGATGCAATTGGGAATGTCTTCTATGTCATTAGTTAAAATAAATGTTAAAAAAAACAACTCGAATGAAATCATTATTGGATCATAGAAGAGGTAAATGTCTTGCAATTTTATTAATTTCTATGATTTTGGTAGCACTACTCAAACTAAGCCCACAAGCTAGCAAACATGACATAAGCTAAAAGGACATATCCAGGTAAACGTTTGCCAATGGGTTGCATAGCCTACTCAAAAATCAGTAAACCAAGTAGGCCTTAATTAACTTACTTTCATAGCCTAGGTAGGTTAGCAACACCAGGTTGAGAGATGCAAGTAAGCAGATCATTAACGGTAGCCTTCTATTTGTCATCAAAACTGTAGAGGAACGAACACGTTAGGGCAGTCTTTGGTGTCATATGCAAAAGGTGCAGAAGTGTGCCATCTGGCTCAATATTCTGCGCGAGGGACTGTTGTGGTAGGTGAAATTTCACGGTGAAACTACGATGATTGGTCAAATTTGCGAAAAAGTTGCGGTGTTTGGACAAAATTGCGAGTGCCTTGGTAAGTGACGAAAACAATCGTCTTCGTGAACAGCTGTGCATAGGCTACTTTGTAAAAGAGAGAATACGCTCATCCCTATACATAACGCAAGGGGTAATTAATGTAATTATAGTTCGCCTTTTATTTGTGGATTTATTTAATATATTTAGTGTTATTTCTTCCCCAAGCTCATAAAATAAATTTGGGTCGCACATAAATTGACAGGGTCGGTCGGAAACCGGAACCCAAGATTTTTTTTTTGTATGCCTTACTTACTTTATGAGCAGGCAATGGTAGTCTGAGCGCGATCCAGATCCGGCCGCCTTGTTTTCTCGATCGATTGCTCGACGTGCACACATACAAATCTTTTTGCTCCTATTATATCACCTAGCCAGGAGCAAAAGTCACTCGTCACTCGTAGAAGCAGATTCGAGCACTTGTATCAATTTACTTGTAGTCGTGCAAGAAAATCAAAGCGATCTGTAGAATTTTATTAATGAGAAATTATTTCACAGATGCACAACTTCGGATGCATTAGTTCACATTTGGGTTTACAAATGCATGAATGTTGTGCATGTTCTCAGATTATGAAACACGGATGTGCAAATGTGTTTCGCACCAACTGCGCTGCAACGTTTGGAGCAAAAGTGTCGAGTGCATGACTCTTGAAAGTTGTGACTCACAGGATAGGATTTGTGTACCTGTAAAAAGGATTTGTGTACCTGTAAAAAGGATTTGTGAACCCGTAGCCCCTATTTTGTGTTAACAAGATATAAAAAAATATGTACTTCAACTGTAACTTTACTGTTACACATTTACGACTTTAGTGTGCACATGCAAAATCTGCAGTTAAATGTGCTCGCCACTTTTGCACCCAATATACCTTCATACTTCAGAGCATGGCTATTAGTGACCCCACATCCAGGCCCTTCACACACACACACACTTCAGAGCATGGCTATTAGCGACCCCACATCCAGGCTCTTCACACACACACACGCACACGCTTCAGAGCATGGCTATTAGCGACCCCACATCCAGGCCCTTCACACACACACACACACACACACACACACACACACTTCAGAGCATGGCTATTAGCGACCCCACATCCAGGCCCTTCACACACACACACGCTTCAGAGCATGGCTATTAGCGACCCCACATCCAGGCCCTTCACACACACACACACACACACACACACACACACACGCTTCAGAGCATGGCTATTAGCGACCCCACATCCAGGCCCTTCACACACACACACGCACACACGCTTCAGAGCATGACTATTAGCGACCCCACATCCAGGCCCTTCACACACACACACGCTTCAGAGCATGGCTATTAGCGACCCCACATCCAGGCCCTTCACACACACACACACACACACACACACACACACACGCTTCAGAGCATGGCTATTAGCGACCCCACATCCAGGCCCTTCACACACACACGCACACACGCTTCAGAGCATGACTATTAGCGACCCCACATCCAGGCCCTTCACACACAGACACAGACACACACACACACACACACACACACACGCTTCAGAGCTTGGCTATTAGCGACCCTACACCCAGGCCCTTCACACACACACACGCACACACGCTTCAGAGCATGACTATTAGCGACCCCACATCCAGGCCCTTCACACACACACGCTTCAGACCATGACTATTAGCGACCCCACATCCAGGCCATTCACACACACACACGCACACACGCTTCAGAGCATGACTATTAGCGACCCCACATCCAGGCCCTTCACACGCACACACACACACACACACGCTTCAGAGCATGACTATTAGCGACCCCACATCCAGGCCCTTCACACACACACACGCACACACGCTTCAGAGCATGACTATTAGCGACCCCACATCCAGGCCCTTCACACACACACACGCACACACGCTTCAGAGCATGACTATTAGCGACCCCACATCCAGGCCCTTCACACACACACACGCACACACGCTTCAGAGCATGACTATTAGCGACCCCACATCCAGGCCCTTCACACACACACACGCACACACGCTTCAGAGCATGACTATTAGCGACCCCACATCCAGGCCCTTCACACACACACGCACACACGCTTCAGAGCATGACTATTAGCGACCCCACATCCAGGCCCTTCACACACACACACGCACACACGCTTCAGAGCATGACTATTAGCGACCCCACATCCAGGCCCTTCACACACACACACGGACACACGCTTCAGAGCATGACTATTAGCGACCCCACATCCAGGCCCTTCACACACACACACGCACACACACACGCTTCAGAGCATGACTATTAGCGACCCCACATCCAGGCCCTTCACACGTACACACGCTTCAGAGCATGACTATTAGCGACCCCACATCCAGGCCCTTCACACACACACACGCTTCAGAGCATGACTATTAGCGACCCCACATCCAGGCCCTTCACACACACACACGCATACACGCTTCAGATCATGACTATTAGTGACCCCACATCCAGGCCCTTCACACACACACACACACGCTTCAGAGCATGACTATTAGTGACCCCACATCCAGGCCCTTCACACGCACACACGCTTCAGAGCATGACTATTAGCGACCCCACATCCACGCCCTTCACACACACACACACACACACACACACGCTTCAGAGCATGGCTATTAGCGACCCCACATCCAGGCCCTTCACACACACACACACGCTTCAGAGCATGGCTATTAGTGACCCCACATCCAGGCCCTTCACACACACACACACGCTTCAGAGCATGGCTATTAGTGAACCCACATCCAGGCCCTTCCCACACACACACATACACACACACACACACACACACACACACGCTTCAGAGCATGACTATTAGCGACACCACATCCAGGCCCTTCACACACACACACGCACACACACGCTTCAGAGCATGACTATTAGCGACACCACATCCAGGCCCTTCACACAGACACACACACACACACACACACACACACACACGCTTCAGAGCATGGCTATTAGTGACCCCACATCCAGGCCCTTCACACACACACACGCTTCAGAGCATGGCTATTAGTGACCCCACATCCAGGCCCTTCACACACACACACGCTTCAGAGCATGGCTATTAGTGACCCCACATCCAGGCCCTTCACACACACACACACACACACACGCTTCAGAGCATGGCTATTAAGTGAGTATACTCTTTTGATCCCGTGAGGGAAATTTGGTCTCTGCATTTATCCCAATCCGTGAATTTGTGAAACAGACACAGCACACAGTGAACACACAGTGAGGTGAAGCACACACTAATCCCGGCGCAGCGAGCTGCCTGCAACAACAGCGGCACTCAGGGAGCAGTGAGGGGTTAGGTGCCTTGCTCAAGGGCACTTAAGCCGTGCCTACTAGTCGGGGTTCGAACCGGCAACCCTCCGGTTACAAGTCCGAAGGGCTAACCAGTAGGCATAGGCTGCCCACGACCCCACATCTAGGCCCTTCACGCACGCACGCACGCACGCATATTATTATAATTATTATTATTATTATTATTATTATTAATAATAATAATAATAATATATTAATAATTATTATTACTATTGTGGGGCAGTCGTGGCCTACTGGTTAGCACTTCGGACCTGTAACCGGAGAGTTGCCGGTTCGAACCCCGACCAGTAGGCACGGCTGAAGTGCCCTTGAGCACTAACCCCTCACTGCTCCCCGAGCGCCGCTGTTGTTGCAGGCTGCTCACTGCGCCGGGATTAGTGTGTGCTTCACCTCACTGTGTGTGTGTTGTTTGTGTTTCACTAATTCACGGATTGGGATAAATGCAGAGACCAAAAGAGTATATATACTTATATAGGGATCAAAAGAGTATATATACTTATACTACTTATAATACTTATTAGCGACCCCACATCTAGGCCCTTCACACACACACACACACACACACACACACACACACACGCTTCAGAGCATGGCTATTAATGACCCCACATCCAGGCCCTTCACACACACACACACACACACACGCTTCAGAGCATGGCTATTAGCGACCCCACATCCAGGCCCTTCACACACACACACGCTTCAGAGCATGGCTATTAGTGACTCCACATCCAGGTCCTTCACACACACACACACACACACACACACACACACACACACACACACACACACGCTTCAGAGCATGGCTATTACTGACCCCACATCCAGGCCCTTCACACACACACACACACACACACACACACACACACACACACACACGCTTCAGAGCATGGCTATTAGCGACCCCACATCCAGGCCCTTCACACACACACACACACACATACTTCAGAGCATGGCTTTTAGCGACCCCATATCCAGGCCCTTCACACACACATGGCTTCAGAGCATGGCTATTAGCAACCCAACATCCAGGCCCTACACACACACACGCACGCATCAGAGTATGGCTATTAGAAACCCTACATCCGTCTTTGTCGCATGAATGTGTGTGTGAATGGGTGAGTGCGTTTGTGAGCTCTTAAGTCTGTAAATAAAGTGTGTCTACATCTGTCATCTGTGTGTGTATGTGTGTGTGTGTGTGTGTGTGTGTGTCTGCGTCTGCGGAGTGAGTCAGAAGGGGCTGGTGGTTCTGGGGATTAAACGTTACATTTCCGTCGGGCAGTGAAGCGGCCCAGCCTCCTCGGGTCCTCCGACCACAGCCCAGCCGCACGCGCCAGCCACAGCCCCCAGTGTCTCACCGCGTGCGCCCAGTCGCCGTGCCAACCGCCTGCGGGAAACTGGCAGCCGTGTGGGCCAATGGCCAGGCCCCGGTGTGTGGGCCTGTCATCCTGGCACTCAGCCAATAGAAGGAAAGGAGCCATAGTTACTGGGATGATTGACAGGCCTGAGGGACGCAGTAGTGGTTGAGCATGTGTGCACGCTACAGATCTTAGAGTTTTGCCATTTGGCAAACACTTTTGTCAGAGCAATTTGATTTAACAGCAGAAAAATAACAATAGTGACTACAGACTATGGTCTATAAGATGAAAACTAGCCTGTAAGCCTACATTTGGTACTGATGAGGCTGGCTTAAGTGAGGATGTAAATGAATGTGCACTTTCCCTTTTAAATAAATAAAGAGGAACCAATTACAAGGGGAGTTTTCTAAGAAAGTTCCTGCCACTGAATGTGAAAATGTACAAAATATCAGTTCGAGTCAAGATACTATCAGGATCAGCTTGTTTCTGACCGTTATAGAGCGGGGCGACATGAGGCTCAGAGGCCGAAGACATGCTCTGGAGGCAGAAATTAACCAGCTTAATGACTTCTCTGTTGTGTTTGACTCCAACCCAAAGATTCCCAAAGCAATGCCGGCCGTAATGATCTTGTCAGCACATTCCGAAGAATCACGTCTACACCCTATTCAGACCATGCCTGCACCCTACCAACCGAACGTATTACTCTCACATATGTACACACACATTAACGCGCGCACACACACAGACACACACACCTACAGTACACACACACACACACACACACAAATAACACTGTGTTATGTATGTATGCACTTCAGATAAGATGTATAACAGAAAACGTACAGTAATCGAACTATAGATCTGCTACGGATGTTTGACCATGACCAGATAAAAGAAATAAAAACATGAAAATATGCATGAATACCAAGCATGACGACAGGTACAGTAGCCTATAGGACAGAACATGAAAAATGTGCATGCATATATACGATAGTAAAAAAAGACTAGAGATCGCACTCAAAAGGTAGACTTCAAAAAAACGAGAATATCATCAAATAGTGATTTATTGACCTCACCAGAATCCATATAAAAAACTTAAGTGCAAGTGCAAACGTTTTGGGTGACCCCATCCGCAGTGCCATGTTGTCATGCATGTTTACCAAGCATGACGACAGGTATAGGACAGAAAGAGCAGCTGTGGAACTCAAAGTGGATGATTTAAAAAGATAACCTAAATTACCATGCTTCTAAATGTACTGGAAGAGCATTTCGAACCCTTAACTCTTCACCAGGCTAACCTTGTGAACCACAGCTTGCTCCAACTGCGTGTGAGTGCCCGACTGTCCCATAGCACTTAACGCTCTCTGTCCCATAGCACTAAATGCTCTCTGTCCACTCTGGGTCTGTTGAATATGCTGCTCTTCTGCGTCACGTTTCTCATTCCTTCAATATAGCTGAATAACGTGGGCGACAGAAAGAAAATAGAAACAGGGCGTCTGACAAAAGCTCTGCTCAAAACTTTGTGTCGCATCGTGCTGCACAGTCAGGATATTCAAATTAAAAACAAAGTAATCAAACCCATTGTGCCGCTAACAGTCTCTAGTGTTGTTAGGACACGGTATCAGGCTTTATCAGGCTGTGCGGAGCTCGAGAGGAGCTTCTTTAACGATAACCATGACCATAATGATAAGCGTTCACACTGAACAACGATAAACAAAGTCTCTCCTTGTGTTAATGAATGTGACTAGGGCTGGGATAAACGATTATTTTTAAACGATTAACCTAGCGATTATTTTTTCATTGCATCGATTAATCTAACGATTCATTTTTTCAGTCCGATTCGATTTCGATTCGATTCGATTATCGATTATCTCCCCATTAATTCACTAATAGCAACTTATACATGTTTATTTACATATCTGAATGAAAAAACATGAATTCTTTAACATTGCAATATATGTTTATTGATCTTAAGATTCCAAAATAAAAGACTATACAAGTGCAAAGTAATGCATTCTTAGTCAGAGGTAGCATTCAATAAAGTTCAGTAGTGTATGTCTAATTGAGTGCCTATCGTTTTAAGACGTTCGTGTGGGAATCCTTGCAATTAACATTAACACAGTTAAAAAGCTGCTGATGTGTGGATGCAATTCATAACGTAGTTAGTTCAAATAACGGTTCGTACTTCTCCTTTAGACAAGCACTAACACCTGTGTGCAATGCATGCATGTGTGAGTCTTGGAAAACACTTTTCCATTTACATCGGGATTTTGCAAACATTCAGAGTCAATAAAATGAGCCCTGCATGAGTAACGAATACAAGCAGCTGCAAGTAAGCATGCTAAACTTGACATCCAAACAGTACTCTAACGTTAGCTTTGAGATACTGCTTGATTGCATGCTGTAACTTAACTTAGTTTAGTCTCCTCAATGTACTATGTTGTGATAAGACCTCAGCAGAGTTTACTTTAACTTTAATGCAGCAGTTTTGAACAAATTTGCGCAGCATGGTCACGATGCTAAGCGGATTTAATAGCAATTTAGCCCACTATCCTTCAACAATCGTAAATATTTTGTTAAATGCACATGCAGAGGAGGAGCAGCGGGCTCGTTACGAGAGAGAGCGGGCGGGGCGAGGAAAGACTGTGTGAGTAATGTGCAGCTCAATGAAATTATTTTCTTATTTTTAATTTAAATAGTAGGCCTACTACAACATAGAACATCAATGTGTGGTGGCCGGTTTTGATTTCTTGGTGCCCAGCCACAGATTAGTCAACGTATGGCAAACACTGAAGGTGTAAAATTACAAATATTTAGCAGCACACGTTATGCTTTACGAATCGACGCTCATATTTTGGGTCGACGTATTTTTTGCGTCGACGTCATCAATTACGTTGACGCGTTGTCCCAGCCCTAAATGTGACGGTTAAAATTCGATAGGTTCTAATTGGCTATTAGCTTTTTATTGTTCTGAAAATCGCTCTGAAAGTGATCCCCAACGATATAGTTCTTCATGTCGTTATCGTTATAGTTTATGGGTGAACGTCGTCATTTATATTAACGAGAACGATATTTAGTTAGTTATCGTTATCGTTCTTGGTGTGAATGGGCCTTTAGGCCTGGGCTTAGATTACGGACTGAGAGGATCTTATGTAGGCCTGGACTTAGATTACGGACTGAGAGGAGTTTATTTAGGCCTGGGCTTAGATTACGGACTGAGAGAAGCTTCTTTAGGCCTGGGCTTAGATTACGGACTGAGAGAAGCTTCTTTAGGCCTGGCCTTAGATTATGGACTGAGCACATGGTGTTGTAATGAGCCCGAGAAGAGCTTCTTTAGGCCTGGACTTAGATCATGGACTGTATTGGCTTATAATGTGTGCTGTTGTTCTAGTGGACTGGAAGCAGTTGAAGGGAATGGACACCAGATCTCCTGGGGAGAAAGTGGACACACAACAGGGAAAACAAACATAATGACTAAAGGCACACACACACACACACACGCACGCGCACGCACACACACACACGCACAAACAAACACAAAAAATGTGCTTCCATATACACACACACAAACACTCACATGGTGGTACATACACAGATTCAAGTGTGCCCTCATGTAAGCATCAAATACACCACACAGACACACACACACACACACAGACAGACACACACACACACACACACACACACACACACACAGGAGTCTTTGTAAGGTAGGAGCGCTGAACACCCAGGTAGAGGGTCTAAGCTGTGCCTACTCTGTGAGCTCAAACACAAACACTGCGTCTGAGTAAACACTGGCTTCATGAAAAGGGGGAGGGGGGGGGGGGCTTTTCAAGGAGCAAAACAAAAGTAGGTATGTACCTGAGCAGAGTGTGTGTGTTGGGGTGAAGGAGTTTGAGTTTGTGTGTGTGTGTGGGGGGCGGGGTCTGTACCTGTGTGCAATGCATGCATGTGTGAGGACAATGCTACAGAACATACAAACACAAACACACACACACACACACACACACACACACACACACACACATACACACACAAACACAAAGAGAGAGAGAGCGAGAGAGAGCTGCATTAAACTAGCAAGTCTCAAACTCAGAAACAAAAACTTGTATAGACAAGGAAAGCTTGGCAGACTGAAAGGGAGAATGGCTAGAATAAGAGTAAAAGGGAAGAAAAGAGAGAGAGAGAGGGAGAGAGACACGAAAGAGAGAAAGAAGAGTTGTGTTTGCAAAAGGCAAGGAGAGAAAGCCAAAGAAGCTGGTCAGAGGCAAAATGAGAGAGAGCTAGAGAAGGAGAGGGAGAGTGAGAGAGAAAGTGACATGGAGAAGAGAAAAAGAAAGTGAGAAGGAGTCACAGAAATTGAGAAAAGGGAAAGTGAAGAGGAGAGAGTGTGAGATAAACACTGGGCCTCAGTGGCTGCCCTCTGTGTGTGTGTGTGTGTGTGTGTGTGTGTGTGTGTGTGTGTGTGTGTGTGTGTGTGTGTGTGTGTGTGTGAAAGGGAGAAGCTGCCGTCTCCTTTCTCCTCCACTGGCTAAGAACAAAAGCGTCCTTCAGGCAGACCGGGGCAGGGGGCAGTGCTAACACTTAGCCATTAGCCTGTGGTTTGTGGTTAGCGCCGCGCTGCGCTGCGCTAGCACAGGGCTAGTCTCCGCCCCACTCTATCTGCCAGAGGACACCTGGACAAGGCTAACGCTAAAGGCAATACTAGCTCTAGAATAGTTTGAGAGTGTGCAGATTCTCCCTCTTCCTCCTTTTGCTTTCTCGCTCTCCTTCTCTCTCTACCTCCC
>NW_027468657.1:17733188-17745688 GCF_046254945.1 Alosa pseudoharengus
TACAGATGAACACACACACACACACAAACAGAATTCCCTGAAAAGCTTGGAATCTGCACAGCTCCAGAGGTGAACAGCTGTGTGTTACTCAGCATCCTGTCCGACTGTCTGCTGCGCCGCTTCACACACACACACACACACACACACACACACACACACACACACACACACACACACACACACACACACACACACACACACACACAGCGAGAGAGAGAGAGAGAGAGAGAGAGACTGACTGCATGCACATTCATTCACTCAATCCCTTAAAAAGCTTGACCCCGCCTCCCTCTTTCTCCTCGTCTTGCTGGGAGGAGTCAATTTCACTGGTTTCACGTCAAATGGACACACAAACACACACACACAAAAAGAGAGGGGGGAGATAGAGAGAGGGGGGAGAGAGGGGGGGGGGTAACACCCTTCCAGTGTTGCTCTCATATGTGCATGATGTCATTATTGTGCTAAGACACCGCTTTCCTGGAGACAGCAGAAGTGTTTTCATCGACAAAAACTTTGTTTGACTTTTTCCCTCTCTTTAGTCAGCGAGCAGTGAAAATCACTGAGTGTGTGTGTGTGTGTGTGTGTGTGTGTGTATGTCTGTGCGTGCATGTGTGCACCGCAGGTAATGTGCAGGATGAGGTCATCCCCATCACACTGTCACACTCGTAAGAGGGAAAGATTAGTCTACCAAAAAAAACAAAAAAAAACGCCCACTCTGCAATCACTGCAAATCACTAAGTCATAAGTGGGCCCAGTCTGGAGTCCAATCTAAAGCCCATCCAAACACACTGAATCAGTCCCATTATTGAGGCCTGGGCAGCCTACATACAGGCCCCTCAGCTACACGAAGCTAAGCTAAGTTTAGCTAAGCACTAACAGTGAGGCGGATGAGACTCATGCTAACTCTATGAGTAACATGTCGCGAGGAGGTTTCCATCCTGGTGGGGGGGTGGGGGTGGTCAGGGAGTGTGTGGAGCTGCCCAGGGGGGTGGGGTAGCTGCGGGGGAGGGGGTGGAGGGTTGAGGGAGGGGTAACTCTCTTTGTGCTGGGGGGTTGATATCGGGTGGGGGTGCTTTCCCGAAGGCCTTTGACACATATATAGCTGAAGCAGAGTATTGTCATTTAAATAGCTCCTTCTGGGGGCCTCTCTGCCTCTCTCTCACCCTCTCTGTCGCCTTCTCTCTCTCCCTCTCTCACTCTTTCTCTCTCTCCCTCTCTCTCTCTTTCCCTCCCTCTCTCTCTTTCTATCTCTTTTTCCTACTCCTCTCACTCTTTCAACTTGTATCCGTTTGCCCTCTGCCTGTTTTCTCTCCCTCTTCTGTCCCCTCTCCCTCTCTTTTTAATTGTCAGAGGAAGGGTTATTATGGCTGGTGTGACACACACCAGCTGCCCAGAGAGAGGGAGAGAGAGGGAGAGAGAGAGAGAGAGAGAGAGAGAGAGAGGAGGGAAAGAGAGAGAGAGGGAAAGGGGACAGAAGAGGGAGAGAAAACAGGCAGAGGGCAAACGGATACAAGTTGAAAGAGTGAGAGGAGGAGGAGGAGAAAGAGAGAGGAGGAGGAGGAGGAGAAAATAGAGAGACCAAGCTGAAGAGAGAGAAAGAGAGAGAGAGAGAAATAAAAAGGTGGTGAAAGAAGAAGTGAAATGTGGGGGAACCAGAGTGATGGTAATCTGATACATAAAAGACAAAGTGTTTGTGAGAGAGTAAGAGAAAGAGTGAGAAAGAGTGGCGTATGTGTCTTTGTGCATTAGTGTGTGTTTGTGTGCGTTTATATGCATGTACTGTATGTGTATATGTGTGTGCGTGTGTCTGTGTGCGTGTGCGTGTGTGTCTGTCTGCATGTGTGTGTTAGTGTGCATGTATATATGTGTGTGTGTCTGTCTTTGTGTGTGTATGTGTCTGTGTGTGTTGGTGTGCATGTATGTGTATATATCTGTATATGTGTGTGTGTCTCTGTGTGTGTGTCTGTGTGCGTGTGTGTTGGTGTGCATGTACAGTATGTGTATATAACTGTATATGTGTGTCTGTGTGTGTTGGTGTGTGTTTATGTGTATGTATGTGTATATGTGTGTGCACATGTGTGTGTGTGTCTATGTGCGTGTGTGTGTTTGTGTGCATGTACATGTATATATCTGTATGTGTCTGTCTGTCTGTCTGTCTGTCTGTGTGTGTGTGTGTGTGTATTAGTGTGCATGTACGTGTATGTGTGTGTGCGTGCATGTGTGCTTGTGTGCAATTGTGTGCATTTACGTGTATATGTGCGTGTGTGTGCATGTGCAGGGGCATGTATATGTGTGTTTGTGTGCATGCAAACTACCACAAACTGTATATGTATGTGTGTGTGTCTGTGTGCGCATTAGTGTGCATGTACGTGTATAGGTGTGTGTGTATACGTGTGCGTGTGCTTGTGTGTGCGTGCATGTCTGTGTGAAATTGTGTGCATGTACGTGTATAGGTGCGTGCGTGCGTCTCCTGCCCTGCTAGGCATTAGCATGACTACTGATAAGTGATCAGTCGTATTCAGATACACCCGCCATAAACAGCAGTGGAACACAACCTCAGATTCCACCCAGAATTATCTCACTGATAACGGCTCACGCCCCAGCACACACTGCGCTTATTCACTCACTCACACACACACACACACACACACACACACACACACACACACACACACACACACAGGTATCACTTACCTCAATGACCTCCAAACACACACAGACACGTATAGAGAACTTTTTAAACAAAGGTGTTTTATACACTTCACAATCAGGTGGGCTACCCCACCGCACGCAAGCAAGCACACAAACACACACACACACACACACACACAAATATTCCATCCCAAAGGAGTTTCTCTGTGTACAGCCAATAGAAGAAAGTGTTGACAGGAATTCCGAGTTGTTTTACTGGCAATGTAAATGATGCATGGAAGTCTCGCGCCCAAGCATTCCCAAGCATTCCCAAGCATTCCCAGGAACAGTAACACATGATTAGAAGGGGAAGTGGGAGAGAACCGAAACAACGTTCCATCTGAACTGAAATTAGTGCAAATGCAGCCAAGCAGCACCCGTAGTGAGAGAACGACTGCAGGCACGTCAATCACCCAAACTGCCTGATGAGACGCTGTAATGCAACATGTCTCGCTCCGTCTGCGCAAGGTCCTGCCTGCGATTGCAATATCATTCCCAATCTGCATACAGGGCTTTTGCTAGCAGGCACTGTGCCTGGACTCAGGCATGGGCCCGGCCGTTTATTAGAAAATAATTATGACAGCTAATTGTCCTTGCTTTGCCTGAGCTTCAGCATCCATACAAACTGATAATCTATGTGTTGACCTGGTTTTGTAAATGAGAAACAACCATATGGTGGCTATGAGACAACACATAACCATATATACTAGTGGCTATGAGACGAGTCATAACCATATACAGTAGTGACTATGAGACGAGTTATAACTATATACAGTAGTGACTATGAGACTATGGGACAAGACATAACCATACAGTGACTATGAGACGAGACATAACTATACAGTGGCTACGAGACGAGACATGCAGCATTCCGGACTAATCAACACAGTGATTCTGAAGCAAGTAAGAGAGAGGTGGACTTAAACTCTATCTGAGCTCCAACGTCAACAACCTTTCACTAGAATGGGTAGTTTTAGGGCCTAAAGAAGTGCCCACTCCTACATGCCCACGGATGTGCACACCTGAATGCTACGCGCCCTCGTACGCACGGCTGAATGAAGAATAAAGTCACAGTTTATTTGAGTGTCGAGCGCACAGGCATGTACGCGCATGGAGTACGAACGGACTCCACGGGTGACCTACTTTATTGATTGTGTGTGTGTCCTGCAAGATACATGGACAAACTTGTGTGAGTCACCTGGCTTTATTTCAGTCGGGATAATCACCAACATTCACGGATGTGCACACCTGAATGCTACGTGCCCTCGTACGCACGGCTGAATGAAGTCACAGTTTATTTGAGCGTCGAGCGGATAGGCATTTATTTTCCCTCCGTCGCCTTACAAAGGGCCGCCGTGATGCAACACACACACAAACGCTCACAAAGGGCCACCGCAATACAACACACACACACACACACACACACACACACACACACAAAGGGCCACCGCAATACAACACATACACACACACACACAAAGGGCCGCCGTGATGCAACACACCTGTGTGGAGAGACTCCATGGCCAGCCAGGGAAGAGCGGGAGGTTCCGCACCACTGAGCGTGGAAGCCATGGCAACCCCATTTGCATTACCCTGCAGTGCTCACCGCACCCGCCCGCCTGTCTAGGTCGAGGGCCACGGAAGTGCTTTTGTGTGTACAGTGTGTGTGTGTGTGTGTGTGTGTGAGTGTGTGTGAGTGAGAGCGCCTTCCTGCATCTCAGAGAATGGATGCTTCAGCAGGGCAAGTGTGTGTGTGTGTGTGTGTGTGTGTGTGTGTGTGTGTGTGTGTGTATATATATATACTGTATGTGTACTGTCTGTGTGTTCTGACTGTCTGTGTGTTGGGCAGGTCTAAGGAGGTTGCTGGCATGTAGCGGGCAGTCAGACAGACACAGGAATGGACAGAATGGGCCAGTAGCTGATGGACAGAAGGGCAAGGAGAAGTACAGGAGGCCGAGGGACACACTGACCACTGATCTGGGTATCTGAGAGCAATGCACCATGGGAATCCCTCCAGCTGTTCCCCAATTACTGGTTCTCAGAGCTGAATAGTGAATAATGAATAATACTGAATAGACCCAGCAAGAACCGGCTGCACCACACAAACACACACACACACACACACACACAAGTCGTAATCAATGAATCTGGCTTCAGCTTGAAAATAAGGAAACTTAAAAAATGTGTGGGCAGAATACTTCTCAGTCAAATATATAATGGGCCGGTAAGGAGGTAAAGACAGCAATTATATTATAGGATTAGCTTTGTTAAAAGGACTATCTATGGCACTTCCTTGAGAAAAAAATTTTCTACAAACTGGTAATTGTCTTTTTAAAGGGCAAACGCAGTTCAGCAGTAAAACCATGAGGACTATGCACACAGTTCTCAGAACTAGGCTCTCTCCAAACATATTCCAAACTGCAGCCCAGATCAGATGGAAAATTCTAGAATGTTCTGGAACATCCGCTTCCATTCCATTAGATTCCAAGATCACTCATGGATCTGGAACACCCTTTTTCCATACTTGGAGTATTTATCAAGTCAAGGGGAGACAGATTCATGTCTCTGATCACTTCCACAGTGACATGCACTGGTACGAGAGCTAGAAAGTTTGGTTTTATTTGTTTATCTCTCCAAATCAACACACACACACACACACACACACACACATACACACACACATACACACACACACACACACACACCACTCTAACGATTCATAGCTCCCAGCACCCTGTGTAGATTCCACTTACTAGCACACCATACATAATTCAGAGTTGTGCACAGGTTGGGGCAAGAGACAGAGCTTGAGATTTAATAGCCTACTGAAAAGTCAACATATCAGTCTGCCGATATCCCAGTAGCGGAAAACCAACAAGCACATACATGATTGACTGCCGTTCCTGGCGGTCCAAACCCACGGAAATTAAAACACTAAACCAACAACCAAAACAACAGCTCCCTTTAACTGTTTAGGAGCATGAGTGTCAAAAATTGCAAGGACTCAAAACAATGTGCCAAGGTCAGCGTTTTATGATGGCTCATTTTGAGAAGCGTGCGTGTGTGTGTGTGTGTGTGTGTGTGTCGGAGACCCTGGGCTTGCGCTCAATAGAAGGCTAACACCTTAAGCGCGGCTGGCTGTGTGGTGGATGATTAACCTGAAGCCTTGCGCAACATCCTGTTGAACCATGCAAACTCCTCTAAACCTGCAGTCGCTCTGACACTATCTAAAACACGATAAGTAATGATCAACCTGATCTCTAGCACACTCACACACACACACACACACACACACACACACACACACACACAAACACACATTCACCCTCTCCCTCGATGGGGACAGACACTGTGGCGACGGTAGTCATGGAGGATTTGAGGACAGGCGACATCACCTGTCCAGCTAATTTAGAAAATACAATGTGATAAAGCATACAGGCCTCCTGAAAAAAACATTAATCAACTGTAATGGGACCAGCAGGAATGGTCCCCTGATAATGCACAGTGTGTGTGTGTGTGTGTGTGTCAGCAGCAGCGTTTACAGAATGACCCAGTGGATACTTTACTAGGCTCCAACAGACTGAGTGTCTCCTCCTGCCCGTACGTGACGTTCGAGATCAGACTCCTATCTGCAGCAGTCGGCGGCCACATTCGAGACTTTTTTTATTTTTTTATTTCTCGTATCCTTTAACTTTAGGCGTCAGGCTCGTGCCAGAAAGCACTGCAGCTGGAAGAATGTGCTCGCCTGGCCAAGGAATGACTTGTAAAACGCCAGGGAGAGAGAGAGCTGTTTGAAAGGCGGCTGCGCCGCACCGCATAGGCCCCACAAAGCACGCAGCCACGGAGAGTGCAACAGTCAACAAGATTCTAAAGGACAAGATTCTGAAGGACAACAAACAAACAAACAAACAACAAACAAACAAACAAACAACACCGCCCTTCTCCACCTGAGCAGGAGGCCAAGTAGGAGACGAATGGGTTTGCTGGGGACAGACAGGCATTGATAAGCCAAGATGGCCACCAGCCATGGTGTGGTGTGGTGTGGTGTGGTGTGGTGTGGTTTGGTGCTGGAGGCGGCGTGGCAAGCAGGCGAGCAGCCAGACAGAGTGTTAACACAGCAGCTTTATTTGGGGCCTTATCACTTCTCCAGACTGGCCTGTGGGGCGTTGGGTTTCACGCCTGTCGCCTGGCGGAGATATTTCGAGATGTGAGATGCGTGTCTGGCAGCACAGCCAGCCAGGGTCGGGGGTGCACAGGGGGTGTGGCGGGTGTGTGACAGCACAGCACAGCAGAGCACAACACAACACAACACAGCACAGCACAGCACAGCACAGCACAGCACAACACAACACAACACAACACAACACAACACAACACAACACAACACAACACAACACAACACAACACAACACAACACAACACAGCACAGCACAGCACAGCACTCTCACATCACATCACAGCACTTTACAACAAATCAAAGCACAGCACTCCACTCCACAGCACTTTAGAGTACTTTACAAAACAGCACAGCACTGCATATCATAGCACAGTCCTTTGGAGCACCATGCAGTGCAGCACAGCACAGCACAGGACAACACAGGCCAGTCCACACTCCCCAGTGCAGAAGAGCAGAGCAGAGCAGAGGTGTGCTGAGCAGGGCTGTGAGCAAGGTGTCCAGGCCAGGTCAGTGCCTCTCAGCTGGCTGCGGATCTAGGGGTTCTGCCATGGCATAGTTTTCATGCACCGCAATCAAAACACACCTCACTGGAACAACGGAACGAGAACAGAAACAAAGGGGGTGCGCACACAGGAAGAGAAAAGAAAAAACGAAAAGAAAAGAAAGAAGAAACAAAACGAAAAGAAAAGAAAGAAGAAACGAAACGAAAAGAAAAGGAAACGGGAAGACGCAGCACTGGATCAACACCGTCGGTGATGTACTTGGTGATGTGCCAGTAAGCAAGGCTGCTGTGTTTGATGGGCCAGTAAGCAAGGCTGCTGTGTTTGATGGGCCAGTAAGCAAGGCTGCTGTGTTTGATGGGCCAGTAAGCAAGGCTGCTGTGTTTGATGGGCCAGTAAGCAAGGCTGCTGTGTTTGATGGGCCAGTAAGCAAGGCTGCTGTGTTTGATGGGCCAGTAAGCAAGGCTGCTGTGTTTGATGGGCCAGTAAGCAAGGCTGCTGTGTTTGATGTGCCAGTAAGCAAGGCTGCTGTGTTTGATGTGCCAGTAAGCAAGGCTGCTGTGTTTGATGGGCCAGTAAGCAAGGCTGCTGTGTTTGATGGGCCAGTAAGCAAGGCTGCTGTGTTTGATGTGCCAGTAAGCAAGGCTGCTGTGTTTGATGGGCCAGTAAGCAAGGCTGCTGTGTTTGATGGGCTTGTGGGACTTCCGTTTGTGGCGTAAGCAGAGCTATTATGTTTGATGGTTTCTATGGTCACCGGTCACAGAGTGGGATCCCCTACAGCAAACTCCTCCGCACCCCTCCAACCTGTCAGAGCTTCCCCTGTGTACGAGAGATCAGCTTGCTGCAGACCTGACACAGGGAGGGCGAGGAGGAGGAGGAGGAGAAGGAGGAGGAGGACAAGAATAGAAAAGAGGAGGATGGGGGAGGAGGAGAAAAAGAGGAGAATAGAGGAGTAGAAAGGAAGAGACAGGAAGGAGGAGAGGTAAACATCAGAATTTACAATGGTCCTCAGATGTCAGGGAGAGGAAGAGGAGAATAAAGCAGGAGGAGGTGGAGCAGGAGGAGGTGGAGCAGGAGGAGGAACAGGAGAGGTGTCCGATCCATGGTGGTCTGAGGCGGCCTCATGGCCATATCAATATCAGTGCCTCACATTAGATAAGGAAGCTTTCATCAGAGAACGCTCTGTCCTCCGACGCTTGTGACTCTCAGAAAAACAACCTTTTCCATTCCAGTTGTTACATTTCTCTCCTTACACAAACTCTGGTTGTGTGCCGTTTCTTCCGGCACAACTTGTTTCAATGTTCAATTTCAAACCTACCCAAACACTCCCCAAAGTTATCAGCCTGGCATTTCAGCAGTGACCAGCCTGCTGTTGTTGTCTACTGGCCTATAGCACAACTTTATCACCAATTTCAGTTTTGGTTGATATTGATAACAAACTCCTTTCAGTCTTCTAAAAGACAGACTAAAGGCTGAATAATTTTCTGAATAACCAAGTTAACTGTAATTTTGACAGGAAAGGGTAGCAAGGAGAGCAATAATAACGATGGCTTTGTTGTGTCCATGTTGAGTAGTCTAGATTATCCATAAATCTGCTATTTGGGTGTCAAATATTTGTGCGCTGGGTATTGAACATACCAACTGCCTTCCTATGGCACAGATATAAACCAGAGGACGTGTTGCTCCCTCTTGGGAAAACACTCTGTAGTAGTCTGTGCAGTGTGCATGTATAATATTTCAAACTCATAAAAACAATGTTGCACAGAAGTTAGGTATTTCATTATAAGAGAGTGAGTGATTGTCTACCATGCTTCACAGCTCTCGGTTACTCCGACTCTTTTTTTTTTACCTATCGTGTATTTTTCACTCTTTTCTTCCGTTCTCTCTAGTTCGTTCTTCTAGTTAATCCCAAATTATCTCCAAACACCGAACGATTAATAACAATGTAGCCATTGTGCGGTGGTTTACCTTGTTTGAAAACTCTACCCTGTGTGCAACTCAGCGCGTAAGCTGAAAGTTTTCAAGTCATGACAGCCAACCGACCGACCTGGCGGATAATACACTAGTTCTCAACCGCCATGCTGGTGTTACGACACGACCCTGCTCTAAAAAATACTTCAAGGTGGTAAGGTTTGTAAAGGTAATGGGTGAGGGTACTTACAGGTAATAGGTAAAAGCGCTTAGGCCGGTGGGCACTGCGGTCAGTCCCCGTCCCGAGCAGTCCGCCCCTCCGTCCTCGCAGCGGCAGAGTGGCGAGCATGTCGCCGGAGTCGATTGCCCTTCGCCGGTGATTCCATGTCGTAAGAAACACCATCCAAAGAGTAGCAATATCCGCATGACCGACAAGTGAATTTTCATGTTTTAAAATAAGGGAGAGCTCAAACGGCCAATGTAGGCTATTCAAATCAATGGTTGTTTGATTGCTTCTCTTAAAATGAAGACAATATCGGCCTCATTCGTCTTCTCGCTGTCGGCAACGACTGGAACAACAAATCTGATCAATTAATGGACTAGTGAATAAATCGTGCAAATACAAAATTTCTCTTTCCGTTTTGGTCTCACACTCAAAATGAACATGTTTGTCTATGTTTGCCTTGCGTTCTTCTAGCAACAAAAGGTAGAAGGCGAAATTGCTCCTGTCGAGATTCATGCGGCGTGGACAGCAAGCTCCACACACACTAAGTCACACCACCGAAAACAAATAAACACCTAACGTTTTTTTCCGTTTTCTCTGTCCCATTAAACTCGGACTTCAGACGTTGGGCTATCCAAGATCCCAGCCAAGTCAATGTTCACGCAGCGCGGCAGACCACGTCCGTTGTTGCAGTATTTTTTTTTCGGAGTCTTCCCCCCGTTTCTCGGATTTGTTTCCTGGACAAAAACACGGTCAGTTTCTAGCCATTCTTCACGTTTCCTCCCCTGGTTCCTCCACCAGCCGCGATACTACCCTAAGCTTTCTTTTCTTGCTCACTCGCATGGAACGCTGCAGAACAGTCTGCTACTCAAACTGCTGAATATGTTAATAGCTACCTACATATTAATGACCAGCAAACGTCACGGACGACAGACCTGTTGGATAAAATGAGGTTTGCGACCATCAAAAGCCGTAGCCTCTCATGCGTGGGCTACACCTAGAATTTCATAAATCACCATTAAGGTTTTCATATCACTGCTCTGGTTTTCAGCCTTATCTGCCTTCTTTTAAAATCGCCGTGGGCTAAACTTGTAGACCACCTCCACCGTTAAAATGAGTCTGGTTATTTTCAGAAAGGAAAGTATCATTGGCCTATGCGCAGGACATAAAAATGTTGCTGTTTGAAGCCCTGTTGCAAACAACTCATTTTTAGTTGTTCAACTGGTAATGATCCTAAAAACCTATCTAGTGATGCCCCATGCATGCCTTAGTTTTTCAGAGTTTTGAATTTTGAAGTTATCTGGTTTTGTATTCAGCAGTGAAAATGTTTCAAATTTGTGAACAGAGAATGAATAATGATTTAAATTATATTATTGCATCCATTGGGACAGTTGCATAGTTATGAAAATAGCTAAAATGGTTTTGTTGGATGTAAGAAACTATAGTCAAGTCAAGTCAAGTTTATTTATATAGCGCATTTCATACACAGAGGTCATTCAATGTGCTTTACATAAACAAAACCAAACAATAATAACAAATAAAAGCATATAAGGGCAATATAGTCAAAGAATAGTTAAAAGGTAAAGATCATAATAAAAAGAAAACATAAAACAAGGTAAAATCATTTAAAAATAAAGAATAATTAGTAAGCAAAAACATAGGCAAAAGTAGTAAAAAAAGTAATAAAAGACAAAGTAGAATAATTATCAAGGCAGATTCAGAAATTGTAACTCGGCACAGTTAGCAGAAAGCATCCGAGAACAGTTTGGTCTTAAGTCTAGATTTAAAACTGGCTACAGTTGGGGCCTTTTTGATGTCATCCGAAAGTTGGTTCCACAGCTGAGCCGCATAGCAGCTAAAAGCTGCTTCACCATGTTTAGTTCTAACTGTAGGTTTTACTAGCAGGGTTTTCACCTGGGACCTGAGAGGACGAGAAGGTGTGTACTGCTGAAGCATGTCTGACAGTATTTAGGCCCTGCTCCATTTACTGATTTATAAACAAGCAATAGTGCTTTAAAGTCAATTCTGTGACTTACTATGTTTAAGTCCTATGACTGACCAAATTTGGTCCCACCAAATAAACATTACACTACAATGCATTAAAAAAGGACAAATACTTGTACTTTTGAATACTTAAGTATTTTTCAAAGCAAGAAGCTTACTTCTGTACTTCAACTTTTAAAAATAAAAATCTGCCTTAGCAACTTTCATTTGTATTGGAGTAATATTTAACTAGGTGTATCTATACTTTCACTTAAGTAAAGGAATTGTGTACTTCGTCCGCCTCTGGAAATATGTAGTAGTGAATGGTGTGCATGGTGCTGTGGTAACCTTTTCATCAACATCATTAGTTTTCCTCTCCCCTTTAATTTGTAGGAGCCAGTTCTCTATTAGCTCTAGTAGCCTAGGTTTCCCGTTAACACGCCAACCAAACCATCACATTCATACACCAAACATCTCCTTAACCAAATCCAATCTCTACCTTTAACCTTAACTGTAAATTGTTGTTACCAGAGTGTCAACAGATAATGTGTTGATAGTCTAAGCATTTGTAGATAGCCTGTGGGTAGACTATCCAATTCCTTAATTTGAACACACATATTTTCTCAACAGAAACCCCTAATTAGATTTCAAATGATGACAAACGTAGCAGCCTACACTCAAGCAGAATTGTAAATGAATTCAGAGAGACAGTATAGTTCATTCAGTGAGGACTATCCATTTCCTCACAAACACACATATTTTCCCCAAAGTAACCCTAATTAGATTTATAACGATGACAAACATAGCAGTCTTTACTCAAGCAGAATTGTAAGTGAATTTAGAGAGACAGTAAAGCTCATTCTGCAGATATCCCCAATGTCTCCACAGGCCGAACACTATAAAAAAAATAGATTTAAAAAGTGTTTGAGAACAAAAGGTATATTCTCTGATCTAGCCTGGAGGAGGATGAGTGACCTCGGCGGAGTGTGAGAGAACCGTCCAGGAGAACACGTCT
>NW_027468657.1:17748188-17763188 GCF_046254945.1 Alosa pseudoharengus
CTCCACCCCCGCTCAGCCATCTGATGGGAAAGGGACCATAAACTCCACAGTGTGTCTCTGTATGTGTGTGTGTGTCTGTGTATGTGTGTGCATACAAGTGTGTGTGCATATGTGTTTGTGTGTACTGTATCTGTTTGTATGTGTGTGTGCGTGCATAGGTGTGTGATGGTTAAATGAGTGTAAATGTCTAATGTGTGTGTGTGTGTGTCTGTTTGTGGATGTGTGTGTATGTATTTATATGTATGCATAGGTGTGTGAGTGATCAATGATCTCAAAGAAAGTAATTCAGAACCTATGCGATCTAACCATATAAAGACAGTGCACATGTAGTTAGTTAGTTAGTTAGTTTATCAGTTGTCCTCTTAGGGAAATTATTTTTCCATACCGCTTTTCATCCTGCATGGTCACAAGCACAGAATGGCACATACATGGTCACAGACAGGAATGACACATACATACAGACATACACATTACATACATCATAGGCATTTGACAAAGACTTTTACATAAATTATTGGGGGTTTCATGGGAAAAACATACATTATTGCACTGCATATATTTATCTGTGGGGCTTTGTGTTGTTAAGTGTTTGGATTGCTAAGGGGATTAGGCTTCTGCTGAAGCGGGCTTTATTGCACCTTATGCTTCTAAACCTCCTGCCAGAGGGTAGGGGTGAGAAGTAGTGGTTGAGTGGGTGGGTAATGTCCAGGGCTATTGAATGAGCAATACGTGCGATGGCCTTAGTGTTTAGTTCTTGTAGGTTTGGGGTATGCAGACCTATTACTGCCTCACTGCCTTGCACAATAGACAGACTGAGGAAGTAATTTGTGCCCAGGGCCATTGAACTGTTCAATGCTTCACTTAAGTGAAGAGGAGAGATAGACTTCTCCGCATAGTCTGTCTGCCTCTCCACCCTCTCCATGTTTGAGGACTGACTGCCCACTACTGTTTTACTACTGTTTTACTACTGTCCACAGCCTAATGTCTTTACTACTGTTTTACTGCTACACTGTTTTTCATGCTGTATTAGCACACATGACCAATGGCTTCTGCTACAATACTGAATGGCTGTAACCCTATTACCTCAACCTATTCTTGCACTGACATAGTTTTTTATATTACCCTGTCTACATTATACTTTACTCTCTTATTTGTCCATATTATTTATGCTGGTCTTTATTTATGCTGGTCTCTAGACCTTATTCTTGCACTGTTGGACTACTTTTTGCACCTTCACCATGACACTCACTCTCTTGAGCACCTTACCATGCACACAGAACTATAGGACTATACTGTTGGACTACTTTTTGCATCTTCACCATGACACTCACTCTCTTGAGCACCTTACCTTGCACACAGAACTACAGGCCAGTCCCGGCCCTGTCACTGCAAGCGTCTCATGCTTGATCACCCTCAAGCACACTGTGGATTATTTAATTTAATTTATATAGTATATTTAGTATTTAGTTTTGTTAGTTCTTATTTTCTACTGTCTCTATTGTACAGTGGAGTTTTGTTATATGTTTATACTTATATTTACCATTTCTGCTGTAAGTGCATGTTGTGTGTGATGTCTGTATGCTACTGGGACCTTGAATTTCCCCCTGGGGATCAATAAACTATCTATCTATCTATCTATCTATCTATCTATCTATCTATCTATCTATCTATTATTTTGGTGGCAGTATTGGTTAGTTGAGTGAGTTTGTTACGTTTTTTTACAGTAAACATGTTGAAGAAGCAGGTGGAACAGTATAATAGGATGGGTTGGACAATGCTGGTATATGGTAGATGGGGGGCAACAAGTCCTTTTAGTTTGCTCACTGCTGACAGTCTTTGGTTTCCTTTTTTCTGTATGTCTGTTGTGTGATGTTCAAAGGTGAGGTTATTGTCAATTGTGAGTCCAAAGTATTTGAAATGCTCTACTGTTTCCACTGTTTCGTTGGAAATGATGATGGGGTGGTGGGATTGTGTGGATCCAAAAGCCATTTTGGATGTATGTGTATGTATGGGTGAGCTCATTTGGCTGGTGATATAATCTCCATTCCTACCTAACAGTAAGGTGGGGATCCCATTGGACATAACAAAGTGGCAGTGGTACAGCATAACACAACGCTCAGACCATAATTAACTAAGTTATGTCTTGATCTTAAGTTACCTGAACGGTCTATGTTCCATTGCCTAAACTGACAATTGACGAGCCTCTCGTTACGCTTTTAAAGTTGAACCAAGTTCAACGCTCAAATCGTTTGACGCTAGCACAACGCTGCCACTCCAACTGTTCCGTACCGTAGCTTACGGAACAGTAGCCGTACCGTAGCAAACTATAGGACATCTGTCGTGATCCTCATCTGACACTCCGTGGAATCTCTTCTAGAGTCTGCCACTACTGATCTAGAACCCATCAATACCCAATCCAACCCATAGCTATCTCCTGTTGGTGTTCTGAAGGACAGACAATCTCTCTCTTTAAGCACAAATATGCATTTGTACTATGTACATCTCTCGAACACAGCATAGTTAAACGTGAAATATAAGAAACACAGAGGCACCAGTTTACAACAACACATTTTATCTCTGTTTTAAACACACATATTCTCATGTTCAACATAGAAAACACTTTTTTTTGGTCAGATGCACACACATAGAGACACACAAATGCACACACACACACACACACACACACACAAACTTTCAAACAAACAAACACACACAAGCACACGTATACAGAATCACATATAGACTGCATAAACAATCTAACAAGCACACACTAACTTGCGCACACACACAAACACGCACACACATACACACACACACACACACACACTGAAATGCACACACTCACTCACACAAACACACACACACAAGCACACACACACACACAAGCACACTTCCCTGGGAGCGAGGGGCATAGCGAGAGCTCAGGGTGCCTGACTTGCGTCCGGTCTCTGCTCTGTCCTCTCCCCGACGTCCTACCCATGCCAGGAAGCACCCAGGCAGCTGGCAGTCAGCGTGCATGCAAATGCTGCTTTGCATAAGTCACCTCTGCCAGGACCACAGAGAAAAGGCGCTTGTTATGATAGATCAGCCCCGAGACAGGCCGCATTTACATGGCAAATGTTCAAAATCGGCTCACAAATAGGCAGGGGCTATCACAACAGCTTTATCAAAGCTGTGTGGCCTTGGGAGAAAAAGGAGAGAGAGAGAGAGAGGGATGAGAGGAGAGGAAAAGGAGGCAAAGAGAGAGAGAGAATAAGAGGGAGGGAGAGAGAGAATAAGAGGGAGGGAGAGAGAGAGAGATTTCCCAAAGATACGCTGACCTTTAAACTTTTTACAAAGTCACAAGAAAGGCACTCTTCCAAGAAATGTCAAGGCTGTCGCAATATGCCCTAAATCACTTATCAGGATACATTTACAGTGAGATATGTGTGTGTTTGTGTGTGTGTGTCCTACAGAGAGATGGCTACAGTCTTATAGTTAAAAAAAAAACACTTACTGACACACACACACGCTTGTCCCATTTGACTGGTCTGTATTGACAAGGAATCACAGTCTCAGTCAAGTCTAATTACCCTGCTCTCAGTCTCCTGTTAGTGACACACACATACACACACACACACGCACACACACACACACACACACACACACACATTTACTCTCAGCTCAGTGTCTGGCGCTAAGTGGAAACTCAGAGCAACACAGGTCCATTCATTAGATACTCATCAATCCCAACTCCCCTGTGCCTTTAGCACCCCCCCCCCCCCCACACACACACACACACACACACAGACACACACACAAACACCACTGTAAACATCCAAATCTTGATTTTTTTTCTGTTCATTCCTCCACAGATATAAGAGCAGCAGCTGATTCTCAGTGTTGTCAGCTTGCCTGAGCCTAACTGCACTGGACCAGCTGACAGCTGTGCGTAGGGCCCGCTTCCACTGACCATACATTTACACGACTGGACATTAACAACCACATGGATCATTGTCTTGGACTGAGTCCATGCTCATTTCCATTGCCACTTTTGGTGTTTTGTGTTTTGAAACAGTATTTTTTTTAGATGTTCTGTTTATGGCGAAGGGAGAGTGCCATCTAGTGTTTATGTCGACTTTTGGTTGGCATAGTAACAGTAGGGATGCACAGTGACACATTTGAATAACTTTTGTATACTGTCCCTGTTGTACCTTCTCGAAATGTGATTATTTCTTTCTGACAGAGGAATCCATTTATGTGAAACCATAATTCAATGGACTTGCACCAGCGTTAAGCGGTACAACCCTGGCACCTAGTGTTGAGGTATGACTCTGAACCTCTGAACAGAGTAAGAGCTGTGGCAGTACTTTACTGCCCTCTGGTGGCAAGATGCAAGATGTTGTACACTTGTCTCCATGAGGTTTGATGCTTGGCGCAGTGCAGCTTCATAAAGTGCAGGCTGTTTAGCGCAGCCACTGAGATCCATACGTACCTCACTGACACAAACAACTGCAGACGCTCTTTAAACATTACGACCACCGAGGGAGGGAGGTAGAGAGAGGGAGAGACAGATATGTTTTATTGCATTGTTGATGCATTAGTGCAATCATAAAAACAATATCATTGTTGACAGTAATAATCTGTTTACTGTTGCGTAGGTCCAGAAGGCAAAAGAGGAGCTAACAGCAGGTCAGGTGCTGACTGTGTAAAAAAGGTGTGAGCAGAACAGAGCTCAGAGATCTCACAAACAAGCTGAACTCGCTGAACTCGCCATCACATCCACCTCAGAGCAATCTGAACGGTGGTGTATACTGAATGGGAGCAGTGGTAGCATAGTGGCTAAGGAACTGAGCTAGCAGGCGCGCAGTGGGGTCATCCCTATGTTCACCGGGTCCTATGTTCCCCGTTCGGGGTTAGGATTAGGATTAGGGTCCTATGTTCCCCAGTCCCATACAAAGCGGGAAACATAGGACCCGGGGAAACATAGACTGACTCTCTCCCCAGGCAGTAGCCAGGAAAAGTTTAGGGTTCAATTCTCAGCCGCCACCATTGTGTTCTTGAGCAAGGCACTTGACACCGAGTTGCTCTGTAAGAATTGATGTATGTAAATTGCTTTGGATGAAAAGCGTCAGCCAAGTGAATAAGTATGGAAGAAAGTGTACTATTCTGAAAATCAGATGTGTGCATAGGAACATTGATAAATAAGAATCTTGGTGTGTCTGTGCCCATGGGATGGATAGGCTATGGACTGCACTGGCGTGCCAAGGACTGGCCTTTGGAATGAGATAACAAACAGTGAGATTACTAACTGCAGGGGACACTGTACAGATGAGATTACTAACAGTGAGATTAACAGTGCAGGGGACAAAAATGAGATTACTAACAGTGCATGACACTCTATAGATGAGATTACAAGCAGTGAGATAAACAATGCAGGGACAAGATGAGATTACTAACAGTGAGATCAACAGTACAGGGGACAAAAATGAGATTACTAACAGTGCATGACACTCTATAGATGAGATTACAAGCAGTGAGATAAACAATGCAGGGACAAGATGAGATTACTAACAGTGAGATCAACAGTACAGGGGACACTTCTTCTGGAGAAGAAAAAGAAGAACAGGAACATGCCAAAGGAACATGCCATCATTTTGGGAAATTAGCTTATTCTCCTCCCCATACCCTTCTCGTCTCTGTGCATGCAGTAACTCAGTCTGATGCACCATTAGCCTATCTTAGCATAGTTCATTCAGGTGGTCAGAACCAACTAGCCTATAGCTACCAAAAGTGACAAAACAACGTTTTCCTATTTTTATTTCCTATGCTTGTAATGCTGGAATGCTTGTGGATATGGACTTTACATAAATTGTTGCCTCATAACATAGGTTATCTGTATGGTCCTCTCTCTCTCTCTCCTTCAGTATACTATGGGCCCTATCGTGCACTCAAGCGCAATTGACTTTGTATACTGGTGCTTTTGTCTTTCCTATTTTGCATTCAGCGCATATTGGAATTTTCCCTCCACAGGCACACATAGGTAAATTAGGGAATGCAAGTGCGCCCACGGGGGGTGGTTCAGCGAAAAGAGGAGGCGTGTTCCGGCGCAAAAGTTCCCTGTTGATATTTTGCCGTTTTACAAAACAATTCCACCACAGACCAGGGAAATCCTGGTCTAAAGTTAGTGGCGCTTTGTCAGATGCTATTTTAAGGGCGCATGCATGGCCACAGGCCTGCAGAAATGAGTGCTACCACCGATCTACAGAGACCCCCGTGCACACACGGAAACATTCAAAGCCTTGATAATATTTGTCCGTTTCCCGGTTTTTATTGTGCATTGGTCACCTAAAAAGTAGCCTATAAAGTACAACATCTACATGCAATATCTTTACAACAACAATGCCTAATTACAACCTATTCATTTGACAACTTTATACAGCCCTATAAAGGCTAGGGTTACCTTTAGTTTTGTTCCAATTTACCGTTGTGTATTGTGTGCGCTTTAATATAGGCTACACTGCAGCTAGAAGTTAGGGAAGCATCAAAGGCGAGGAGAGGAGGAGGGCATTTTCGACTAAATTGAATTGAGACATACTACTACGTGCTAACGTTAACGTTACTGCCATCAAGCTGTAATGATTTGCCGCGAATGAATGCTGCCCAAATATGTCGAGTCATCTTTTAGTGGTGCGTCAAGTGCAACGTATATTCCCATCCGTTATTGATGACGCGAAAAATAAAAACTCCACTGAAATTATTTGAAACTAAAGTAACGAGCCAGTTTTCTAAAATGTAAGGAGTAGAAAGTACCGATATTCATGTTAAAATGTAAGAAGTAAAAGTAAAAAGTCGCCTCAAAAATAAATAGTAAACTAAAGTAAAAATATCTAAAAATTCTACTTGAGTACTATAACAAAAGTATTTGTACTTCGTTACTTCCCATCTCTGCTTGGCCATAATGTAGCGTGTGCTGCACAACGCACACATTGCTCCTCTCATCTATACATGGGGCAGCCGTGGCCTACTGGTTAGCGCTTCGGACTTGTGACCGGAGGGTTGCCGGTTCGAACCTTGAGCAAGGCACCTAACCCCTCACTGCTCCCCGAGCGCCGCTGTTGTTGCAGGCAGCTCACTGCGCCGGGATTAGTGTGTTCACCTCACTGTGTGCTGTGTGTGTTTCACTAATTCACGGATTGGGATAAATGCAGAGACCAAATTTCCCTCAAGGGATCAAAAGAGTATACTTATACTTATACGTACGCAGTAGTTTCCATTTCCATGTGGAAAAATATTACCACACGAGGGAAATCATTGTGGTGTCCATTAAGATGTGAAAAAATAGGCATAAATCTAGTGTACACATTTCCACGAATCATGGATGTGTTAATGACATAAATTAGGAAATATTAGAGGACTTAAGGAGACGTGATGTTGAACTGCATGCCAATGCCATTGAACCGAAATGCCCCAGAGAGCTTATCTGACAGAGGAGCTGCATCGTCTATAGTGAGGTAATGTTAGATTACATTGCAAAAATATCAGCATGCATTTATAACCTCATGATTCAGTGAGAGTGATCCCAAAACAGTCTTGTCTTTGTGACATTTCTGTATTACATTTTGTCAAGAAGAAAAATCAATAGCAAACTGTTCCCAACTGAACAGTCCTTATAGCGCTGTGAACCGCTCCTGGCTGCGCCTAGCAAATCCGCCATCATAATAGCAATCCACTATGGAACAAGTGCGCCTGTTGTTAAAGGGAATGTGAGATGACGCTCTGATTGGTTTATTGCATGTTACGCCCAAACCACACCCATGAGTAATGTAGCTACTTCAGACCACCCCATTTTAGATTTGCGTCGGGCGCACCAGTCATTTATCCCGCCGGTAAAATAGCAACAGCGCCCAAGATCCGCCCACAAAGCTACTTGCGCTTTGCGTTTAATACTTGCGCTTCAGATTGTTAAGACAGCGCCCTGTGTCTCTATCTTTTGCTCTTTCTTTTTTTGTTCTTTCTTTTACTTTCTGTTTTACACACACACATACAAACAACACACACATATACATATATACACATATATATATATATATACAATAAACACACTGTAATGATAAGTGACTAGACGGGCCACCGAAGTCCTCACGTGTGATGTCATGATTACATGCTTGAGAAATAAGCAGTTCGTTCTGAGAGTGAAACCTGCTCGGTTGTCACGTTAATGTCTCCACACATGACATGGTATCAGAAGTGGCCGATTTACGCACTGTAAATAATAATGGCAAAGTTGCCACCACCGGAACAGTTCGACTTGTCCATCAGAGTGGCCAATGTGGCGGCGGCGTTTTGATCGCTATCGAGTGGCAACAAAACTGGACAGAGACAGCGGTGGCTATATACGAGTCGTTTGTGTTCGACCGTCAGCTAACCTTCGAGGATGACGATGATGAAGACAGCTCAGAATTTGACTATGACACTGTGATAGAAAAGTTTAGCAAACATTTCGTGCCCAAGAGGAATGTCATATATGAGAGGGCATGCTTTCACAGGCGAGTGCAGAAGCCCATGAGTCTGTTGAAGCCTTTCTCAGAAGTTTGTATGAACTAGCACAATTCTGAGAATTCGGGAGAAACAAAGATTAACATATCAGGGACAGGATTGTGATTGGCATTTCAGACATGGAGGTTTCCCAAAAGCTTCAGTTAGAACTAGAGATGCGCGGATGGGCTATTATTTCAACGGTAACTGCATAGAAAAACGTATCATCCATCCGCCATCCATCCGCACCAACGTTTTTTGATACATTTTCAAAACCGCACCCGCCCGCCATCCGCTGGTTGTTTTAATGTATATGGGTGATGCAGCGCTGCTGACGTGAGGCTAGACAGCTCTTGCCTGTTCTAGAACGACTGATCCAATGCAGCAAATATATTAAAGGCTAAAGTCCTTGGCTATGTTGTAGCCTATCCCCAGAATATTAGCAGCAAACTCGGTCTCTGTCTCGCAAAACAGTCTCCAAATAAAACGCACATCGGACTGTAGCCTACAATTTTATCATTGTGATAAAAAATTTGGCACATAATTTCAACATGCTGCTATTTAGCCTACCAATTAATGCCTATTGTACTTTATTTTTTGCAAAAAGAAAGAAATCCTCAATAAAATAACAAGTCATTCACATTATAGGCTACTTTACGCACTGTCATGTCAGGGTGACACTATGACAAGCCTGCTCTGAAGACTCCCATTCATTTTGACTGCATGGGGAGAGAGCGCGTCTTTTTCAGACAGACAGCGCAATTCATTTTATACCAGCAGGTCGATCGGACAAACTATGGTGCCTCGATATTAAAGAAACGCAGACTCTATTAATTCCGAAAGTCCACCGCACAACAGTGCAACGTGCATGTTCACATTTTTAGTAACCACCGCCAAACTTGCTTGCTTGCCTTACACATCTAAGTTTTACGACTATTTTTCTTACCTTCTTTTTTCCGCTGTGGATGTTATTGAGCTTGTAGAAGTTTTAACTCTTACGTTCTGAACATCGGCCTGTTCACGTTGCAATGGCCTGGACATCATGTATTAAGGGCCCCCCACTAATTGTCGTATATGTGGGAGGGGAGGTTTGAGGGTCCTCCCCCAGATTTCCTGTATTCTGGTGCATTTTGGGGATGGCCAATACTAAATTCAATCAGATTTATAGCCTACATCTTGATTTGTTGATATTGAGGCAATGATTCCATGCAAAGGCTTGGGCTTCAGGGCCCCCTGACCCCTTGGGCCCCTGGGCCTGGGCCCGGTAGGCCCGTGCAGTAATCCATCCCTGCACTGGAGAGGAAAAAATGCTGGTAGGCTACGATAGGCTACTTAATTTACACTTTTTGTTACCTTTAGTGTGTGTGTGTGTGTGCATGCGTGAGAGGGGTTGCTCAGTGAAACATCGGAATACACCAATTCCGCAACACCATCTCTGATAGTAGCCTAGGCCTAAACAAAGCAGCATGCATAGAAGCAACTATAGGCCAAATTACTGCCTTTTAGCTCACGACAGTGAAAGTGAAACTTGGAAAGTGGTCTCTCCCCCGAGTGTTACATCAGATGCACAATCAATCGCAAGTCGATGCAGGTAAAAATTAGGCTATCAACTGGTAGGTTAGTAACGAAGGTAGCCTAATTTTGCAAAATGTGATGACGGCACACAAACTAGGGCAAAAACGTTTAGTATAGCCTACACTTGTGGATAGCCTACAGTTAATGTGAATCGCGGACTATAACCAAAGTAAAGGAGAAGATTTGCACCAAATAAAGGCTGTGTTTTTGTTTCTACAACATGTTGGCACAAAACTTAATTTCTGTCAACTATGACGATGTCCATGTTCAGTAGCCTATATTTTTCATTTAGTCAAGCAGTGACATGTGGTTTTGCATGGGGTAACATGACGTGAGACAGACAGAATATTAGCCTGTCTTTAGTAGCCAATCCCTGAATCCTGTCCCTCTACATTTCAAATCACTTTAAAAAACCCTTGTTATTGTGATTAGGCTATAGGTCCAAATCTAAATGTTTGGGTTCAGTTTATGAAGTGTTGCTACAGCATAATACTGTGTGTTTGTTATTTATGGGTGGAATCAGGGGGGGATTTGTTTTTTTTTGGGGGGGGGGGGGGGGTCGTCGGTTCAGTGGTGGGCCGGTCCAGGAGAAAATTGCCAGGGCCGAATTTTGCTCCCAGTCCGACCCTGGGTAACACAATTTAACAATGTATAGGCTATATTTATTTGATTATATTTCATTTGATTGGTTCAACCGCCACCCGCCCGAATTTAATTAAAATATCATATTTCTTCATGTCATCCGCCCGATCCGCGGTTTAACCGCGGAGTCCGTGGCTGTAACCGCGAACCACGCATCTCTAGTTAGAACCAGAACTGTCGCTTGAAAAAGCTATCCAGATAGCTCGCCAGAATGAACAGATAAAAAGAGTGTGAGTTTGCACGCGGATTGTGCAGTGGATGCTGTGAAACAAGGGAGGCGCCAGTTCCATGGAAAAAAGAGCGTGAATGATAGGCAGTGGCAGAGTCAGGAGGAATCGGCCTGTTCACGTTGCAATGGCCAGCATGGGAGCACATATAGCCGAACCCACGGATTGGTGTGCCCCCATGGTTCACGTGGAGAAAAAGAACAAGGACCAACTAAGGGTGTGCGTCGACCTCAAGCGACTAAACAAGGCAGCAAGGCGTGAGAGATATATTTTGCCCACTCTGGAAGACGTTGCTCCTAAGTTGGCCGGGGCGAAGACGTTCTCCACTCTTGACGCTTCATGCGGATTTTGGCAGATCCCTTTGGAGGAGAACAGTCGTAAGCTGACAACGTTTATTACTCCCCTGCTTCTGCTTTCGTAAGCTCCCGTTTGGGATTACATCGGCCCCAGACATTTTTCAAAGACAGATGTCCACACTGCTTAAGGACCATGAGGGGGTAGTCGTAGTGATGGACGACATACTGATATATGGAGCCATAACTGAGGAGCATGATAAGCGTCTTGATGCGGTTTTAAAGACCATAAAAGATAGTGGCTTAAAGCTGAATAAGGCTAAGTGCCATTTTGGCAAGTCGGAAATCCAGTACTTTGGCTACATCATCAGTGCAGAGGGCCTAAAACCAGACCCCAGCAAGGTGAAGGCGGTTACCGACATGGCCAGTCCAACCAATGTTGAGGAACTGCGTCAAGTCCTGGGCCTCATCAACTATGTCGACATTGTCGACACACAACATTGCATCCCATCACTGATCTGCTTAAGAGAGAGAATGACTGGGTTTGCAGTGAGGTGCAAGACCAAGCATTAGGGGCCGTGTTACTGCAGGAACATGACGGTGAACTTAAGGCAGTTGCATTCTGCTCTCGCACTCTCGGATGTAGAGAAAAGATATTCACTCCTATCGCACTCTCGGATGTAGAGAAAAGATATTCACAGATCGAAAAGGAGTGCCTGGCATGTGTGTGGGCTTGCGAGAGGTTTGCGCGCTACGTGCAAGGCATGGACAGTTTTCGCCTGCACACAGACCACAAACCTCTGGTGCCTCTTATAAACACGTACGACCTAGATAAAGCCCCTCCAAGATGCCAAAGGCTACTCATGCGTCTTCTCAGATTCCACGCGGTGGCCCTGGGAAACAACTTGTTGTCGCCGATGCACTCTCTAGGAAATCCTTGTCCGAGGTGAGTGATGGAGTTATGGAACATGAGGTACAGGCGTATGTTGAATCCATTGTAGCTAAGGCTCCAGTCTCGGTACAGAGACTCAGTGAGATACGCACAGCCACTGAGCATGACGAAGAGTTGCAACAGGTTATGGCCTTTGTAGGAAAAGGGTGGCCACCAAAGTCGCGGGTGCTACCATCTCTGCAGGGTTATTTTTCTGTTAGAGCATATCTCTCCGAAGCTGAGGGGCTAGTGCTATATCAAGATAGGCTTGTCATCCCTGCGGTGTTGAGACCAGTCATGCTGGAACGGCTCTACGAAGGACACCAAGGTCTGACAAGGTGCCGAGCACGAGCCAGGATGTCAGTGTGGTGGCCATGCATCGATGCTGAGATAACGCAAATGGTCTCAAATTGTCGATTCTGCCTGGAGAACAGACCTACTCAGCGACATAAGCCATTACTTACCACAGCCTTACCTGAGGGCCCCTGGCAGCGCATCGCGGCAGACATCTGTGAAGTAGAGAATCAGAATTACCTCATCGTGACAAACTCCAGAGACCTCGAAATAGCTCACCTCTCTTCAACGTCCAGCATACAAGTCATCAATAGGCTCAAAAGCATGTTCGTGAGATAGGGGATACCACTCGAACTGGTGAGTGATAACGCCACACAGTTCACATCTTCAGAGTTCAAAAGCTTCAGTGAAAAGTATGGATTCGTCCACACTACTACAAGCCCTCATTACCCCCAGGCGAACGGTGCTGTAGAACGGGTTGTTCAGATGGCCAAGTGGATCCTGAAGCAGCCTGACCCACATCTGGCTCTGTTATACTATAGAGCGACCCCCCCATGCAGCAACAGGCGTGAGCCCAGCCCATCTCATGACTGGAAGACGCATTAGAACTACACTTCCCATGTTGGAAGAGCCCGTCTCATGACTGGAAGACGCATTAGAACTACACTTCCCATGTTGGAAGAGAAGCTACAGCCTGCGCTTGTGGACAAGCAACAGGTTCGGGAAAGAGACAAGCAGATACAGTAAAGTCATCCTACCCGTTTTTCTATGACCGCCGCCATTCTGCACGACCACTCCAACCACTTCATCCTGGTTATGGACGTCAGATCGATGGAGAGAAGGGGTGGAAATCTCCTGCTAAGGTCATCGGCACCAAGTGCAAAGAGCCTTGTTCGTACCTGGTGAGGATGGACAGCGGTGCAGTGCTGCGTCGAAACCGTAGACACCTGCAGGCCATGCCAGAGTCTGCAGAGTCATCTGACCAACAACAGCTGCGGCCTGAGGGCTCTCCTGTGCCGCTGCTAAGCAAGCCTTCTCCTGTGGTTAGTCCCACCCTCAGGGATAAGTCAGATGTCCAGACACCACCAGATCAAGCTCCAGGGCATGCATCCCCACATGTGACGCCACGCAGAGTGGTACAGGTGACATCTAGAGGCCGTGAGGTCAGACTACCTCAGAGGTATAGAGAGACTTAACTCTTACTTAATTACGCACATGGGGACCTGTGTTTGTGCATGTGTTAGATAAGTTGTGTTACTATGACAGTGTTGATTGTCTTTCATACTGATGCTGAATGTGCTGTTTTATAAATAATAGGGATACAGTATATAGATATTGAGAATATGGGCTGTATGGCTGTTGCCGAAGTTGAACTAACTGGACTGTTAGAACTATTTCAAAACAGTAGGAACAGCAACTATCGGGAAAGGCAGAATAATCCCTATGTTGCTGTGGATGGTGGGCAGTCTACCCCAAAATCCTAGCTCATTTATAAGATTCTGTTATGTGACGTGTGTGTTTGTTCTCTGTGTCTAGACTAAGGCATATGATTTCACAACCACTTAAGAGGGGAGATGTAATGATAAGTGACTAGATGGGCCACCGTAGTTCTCACGTGTGATGTCATGATGACATGCTTGAGAAATAAACAGTTCGTTCTGAGAGTGAAACCTGCTCGGTTGTCACGTTATTGTCTCCGCACATGACACACACCCACTCCCCTGTGCAGCAGTGGGGTGCAACATTTGTCTCACTCATTCATACACACAATCACACACCCTCTGGTGTGCTGCAGGGTGTGGTGGCTGCACTACCTCAGCCTGGGCACTCGATGGAGACACACTACAGGAGAAGGGAGAGGTGGGGGAAGAGGGCGGAGCAACATAGTCTCTCTCTCTCTCTCTCTCTTTCTATTTCTCCATCTTGCTCCTTCTCTTTTCTCTATTTTTTCCTGTTCTCCTCCATCTTCAACTTCTGCTGCTGGTGACTCATCCTCTCATCTGTGTGTGTGTGTGTGTATCTCTCTGTGTGTATGTGTGTGTGTGTGTGTGTGTGTATGTGAAAGAAAGTATCTGAAGTTCCATGTGCATGAGTACATGTATTAAGGTGTATCTGTGTGTGTGTGTGTGTGTGTGTGTGTGTATGCGTGCATGTATCTGTGTGTGTGTGTGTGCGGGTGCGTGTTTGTGTGTGTGTTGACATGGGAAGCTCCAATATGGTGCTTCTCACAAGCCCTGTTGATGAAAGCTATCTAATGACACCTCGTCAGCGTTGGGCAGTAATGGATTACATGTAATCTGGATTACGTAATCAAGTAACTATAATCAACCCAGATTAGAATAAAAAAATGTGAAATCAGATTATAGCTGCATTGTTGGGGATTACTTGATTACATTTTATTATGCAAACAATGCAACTTTTTTATGATAGCCTGACTAATGTTTTATTTTGACAAACAGCCCATGTGTTGGTCCACTAGATGTCACTATCATCCAATTGCCTGTGTAGTTTCTTGACAAGA
>NW_027468657.1:17768188-17800688 GCF_046254945.1 Alosa pseudoharengus
TCATGACAACTTACGACAGGATATGTCATCCACTATGACAACTCAGTAATATTGTTCTATGTGTCATGTGATGGATGGTTCATATAAAGCCTTCCTGATCTGTCTATGTTAAATCAGTAGTATGTTAACTATGTTAAATCCCTCTGCATAGAGAATCAGTAAACAGTAGTTCTGATTCTCTATGCAGAGGGAAACCGTATGTGTGTGTGTGTATGTGTGTGTGTGTGTGTGTGTGTGTGTGTGTGTGTGTGTACACGTGTGTGTCATGAGACCCTCTTCTCCGTATGTATCAGTAACTGACGTGTCCTAGGTTGCAGGGAGTTGTGTCCCCTCTGTTCAACAATGTCAGAGTGGGCGGCTGCCGGACTCACAAGCTGTCCAGCACCCTGCTGAGCCTCCAATTAAGAGTTTGACAGAGTCTCGTTAAGGTGCTCGTTAAGAAGCTCGTTAAGAGTCTTGTTAGGCCCTGCAAGGCAGAGGAAGGTGAGAGGAGCCGGCCCGTCATCACCTCGAGGTGCACAGATACTCACTCACACACACACACACTCACATTCACACTCCTAGCAGGGGCCATGCACAGTGGACACACACACACACACACACACACACACAAACTCACCACACACATACACATGCACACACACACACTCACTCACACTCTTCGCAGGGGCCAAGCACAACAGCCACACATACACACACACACATGTGCGCGCACACACACACACACACACACACACACACACACCACACACATTCTACCCCCCTCACACACACACACACACACAAACACACATAATCATTCTCCCTTCCTCCTGCTCTCTCTCTCTCTCCCATAGTGTCCCACACAAGTACACACCAGCACACACTCACATACACACATAGACACACACACCACACACACACCACACACATTCTATGAGGGGCCGTCTAGGCCTTAATTCATACTTGGTCTTACACACACTATCATAATCTTGCACATACACCACTATACTCATGCACACTCACTATTATAGTCATTTTACATGTATGTATGAGAGGGTATAGTCGTGTATGTGAGAGAGTATAGTAGTGTATGTGAAGGAGTATAGTAGTGAATGTGAGAGAGTATAGTAGTGTATGTGAGAGAGTAAAGAGTATAGTAATGTATGTGAGAGAGTATAGTAGTGTATGTGAGAGAGTTTAGTAGTATATGTGAGAGAATATAGTAGTGTATATGAGAGACTATAGTAGTGTATGTGAGAGAGTATAGTCGTATATGTGAGAGACTATAGTAGTGTATGCGAGAGAGTATAGTAGTGCATGTGAGAGGATTTGGTAGTGTATGTGAGAGAGTATAGTAGTGTATGTGAGAGAGAGTTTAGTAGTGTATGCGAGAGAGTATACTTGTGTATGCAAGAGAGTATAGTAGTGTATGCGAGAGAGTTTAGTAGTGTATGTGAGAGAGTATAATAGTGTATGCGAGAGAGTTTAGTGGTGTATGCGAGAGAGTTTAGTAGTGTATGTGAGAAGGTATAGTAGTGAATGCAAGAGAGTATAGTAGTGAATGTGAGAGAGTATAGTGGTGTATGCGAGAGAGTATAGTAGTATATGTGAGAGAGTATAGTGGTGTGTGTGAGAGAGTTTGCATGAACCGGAAGGGAGTTTGCATGAAACGGAAGGAGTTTGATTTCTCAGTTCCTGATTGGTTTGTCAATGTCACTTCTCTCTAGCTAGCCAATTAAAATCAAGGAAGGGGCGGGACCTACACTGTCAACAATGTTCGTGGTTCGTGTAGACCAGTGGTTCTCAACCTTTTTTGAGCAAACGCCCCCGTGACCTTACTTTGATCCTCTGCCCCCCCCCCCCCACACACACACACACACACAATACAAAATGAAAAAAAAAAAAAAAAAACTACACCCCCGGGTAGGCTATAGGCCACTCACACTCATGCTATATTGCTTAAATAAAAAAACGAGCCCATTTCTGCGCTGTTTTGGTTTCTTCTGGAATTATAAGAAAATGTCCCTATGAGCCTATTTTATTATTAAGCAGATTTAGCCCACTGTTAGAAGCAATAGGAGACTGGTTGGGTATAAAAAAAAAACACTACCACATCAGCATTGGTTGTAATGATTTTTTTTTTTTTTTTTAATCAACAGGAACATTAAATCTAGGCAACAAGACGTGTCATTTTATCATGGACAAAAATCAAGTGCACATCACGTGAAAAACATATGCACATCGCAACAATCCAACCAATCACAGAACAGAATCCGCGCGTGAGGCCTGTTTAGGCCTATACATATTTTGTATTTGATTAGCAACGCAACGGTCTTTTCGTGAAGACTACGCTCAGAGCAGCAGCAGAACAACAGCGAGCGGGGCTGGGGGATGTGAGTTCGGGCGTGTGCAGGCCCGAACTGCATTGTATGACCACTGAGCATAGATAAACAGTAAAATGTAGCTGGGACGGTAAAGGGGTTAGAAACCCATGAATGAAAATAGCCTATTTATTTCAGGTAGCCTATTTTTGCACCAAAAATATGTGAAAACCATGAAAGTTTAAAATGTAATAAAAATAAAAATAAAAAAAAACTCTCACGTTCCCAGCGCCCCCCTAGGTTGTACGAACGCCCCCCAGCCCCCGTTGAGAAACCCTAGTGTAGACCTAGTGGTCGAGGAAAAAATCAGCCAACTCCTATGTGACTAAATATTAAACTTCTACTGCAAACCGAATGCAAATTAGGCTACAAAGACATGAGGGGTGCCTATTCCATTATAATTATACCAGCTCCTTTTGTCTGGCGAAGTCATATTTTAGTGAACTGAGTCCTGAAAAATTGCTGCGGGACCTAGCATTTACACTGTCAACACAGTTCGTATAACGTTAGAGGTGGAGGAAAAAATCAACCAAGTCCTATGTGACTAAATATTAAACTACTACTGCAAACCGAATGCAAATTACAAAGACACAAGGGGTGACATATTCTATTGTAATGTCAGCTCCTTTTGTCTGGCGAAGTCATATTTTAGTGAACTGAGTCCTGAAAGATTGCCATTTCAGTTAGCTAGTTAGTTAGCATTAAGCCAGGCAGCAACGACATGCTGCTGGTAGATAGTTTGGTAACCTAGCAACAATAAACACTTGACCAGCAGCACTCTGAAAGGAGCTTTACTAGATGGAAAGGAGCGCTGTCTCGAGCTCTGTTCTAGAATCTTTGGCTGTCAGTGCAAAAATAGCGATGTGGACACAGGCTCACGAGTCACTGGCAACAGCAGACAAGGTCACCAAAAACGTCTGCCAGCCAAACTGTAATGCATGTCCTTTTTGGAATGTTGCTGGAATGCTAGCTAACTAGCTAACTGCAATGGCAGCAATCTTTCAGATCTCAGTTCATTAAATATGACTTCGTCAGACAAAAGAAATCTGGTAGCCTAGGCTATTACAATAGAATAGGCACCCCTCATGTATTTGTAGCCTAATTTGCATTCGGTTTGCAGTAGTAGTTTAATATTTAGTCACATAGGAGTTGGCTGATTTTTTCCTCGACCACTAGTAGGTATACGAACCACGAACATTGTTGACAGTGTAGGTCCCGCCCCTTCCTTGATTTTAATTGGCTAGCTAGAGAGAAGTGACATTGACAAACCAATCAGGAACTGAGAAATCAAACTCCTTCCGTTTCATGCAAACTCTCTCTCACACACCACTATACTCTCTCACATACACCACTATACTCTCTCACATATACTACTATACTCTCTCGCATACACCACTATACTCTCTCACATTCACTACTATACTCTCTTGCATTCACTACTGTACCTTCTCGCATACACTACTAAACTCTCGCATACACTACTAAACTCTCTCACATACACTATTATACTCTCTCGCATACACTACTAAACTCTCTCGCATACACTACTATACTCTCTTGCATAAACTAGTATACTCTCTCGCATACACTACTAAACTCTCTCTCACATACACTACTATACTCTCTCACATACACTACCAAACTCTCTCACATACACTACTATACTCTCTCACATACACTACTATAGTCTCTCACATATACGACTATACTCTCTCACATACACTACTATAGTCTCTCGCATACACTACTATAGTCTCTCACATACACTACTATATTCTCTCACATATACTACTAAACTCTCTCACATACACTACTATACTCTCTCACATACACTACTATACTCTTTACTCTCTCACATACACTACTATACTCTCTCACATTCACTACTATACTCCTTCACATACACTACTATACTTTCTCACATACACGACTATACCCTCTCATACATACATGTAAAATGACTATAATAGTGAGTGTGCATGAGTATAGTGGTGTATGTGCAAGATTATGATAGTGTGTGTAAGACCAAGTATGAATTAAGGCCTAGACGGCCCCTCATACACATTCTATCCCCCTCACACACACACACAAACACACATAATCATTCTCCCTTCCTCTTGCTCTCTCTCTCCCAGTATACCCACACAAGTACACACCAGCACACACTCACACATACACACACACACCACACACACACCAGCACACACACAGAGAGAAAGAGAGAGAGAGGGGGAGGTATTGCATGGACTCTTTTTGTCAGAGAAATTGGAAGAGACAGATTAATTGCAGGGATAGTGCATCAGTGGAACTGTTCGCTATTTGTTTGTTTGTCACTTCATTTACTCAGCTAGTGTGCGTGTGTGTGTGTGTGCGTGTGTGCGCGTGTGTGCGTGTGTGTGTGCGTGTGTGTGTGTGTGCGTGTGCGTGTGCGTGCGCGTGTGCGTGTGCGTGCGCGTGCGCGTGTGTGTGTGTCTGTGTGTGTGTGCGTGTGCGTGTGCGTGTGCGTGTGCGTGTGTGTGCGTGTGTGTGTGTGCGTGTGCGTGTGCGTGCGCGCGTGTGCGTGTGTGTGTGTGTGTGTGTGTGTGTATGTCTGCAAGCTTGCACTCTCACTCTCCCACTGGTTCTTCGGTTGGGTTCACCTGGGAAGAAAACATATCTGTAAGGCCATTGAATTTGATCTGGAAGACCTGTCTGAAACACTCTCCCAATGAAACTGACTTCCACCTCTGCTAAAATCTCAGCAACAAATCACAACCCCTTCTCCGATATGGGGCGGGCTTTACACAATGACATACAGAGGAGCACCATTGAGACAGTTTTCTACAAGGATACAAGGAAGTTTATTGTCACATGCATATAGTTACTGGATGTAAGAAATGCAGTGAAATTATGTCTGGTGTCACCCTATTTGTGCATTTATGGGGGGGTAAAAAGTGCAGTAGAAGAGGGGTTTAGTAGATTAAGTGGCAAGGGCAAAACTCAAAACTCCCTTACCAAGGAAGAAACCTTGGGCAGATCCACGGCTCAAGGGGCTAACCCAACTGCCAGGGGTCTTGGTGTGTGTGTTGGGGGGATGACAAGGGAGATGGGATAGTGTGCTGTGTATGTGGGGAGAGAGCAGTGTGCAATATGTGTGTTGGAGAAGCTTCCTCATGAGACAATGTACTGTGTATTGGGGGGGGGGGGGGGCAGTGTGCTGTAAGTATGTTGGGGATGTGTTGGAGAAGCTTCCTGATGAAATAATGTGCTGTGTATGTAGGGGAGAGGGGGGGGCAGTGTACTGCAAGTATGGTGAAGGGACTTATTATTGCAAGCAGAGTACTGTATGTATGATGTATGTGAGTGATGACAGTGAAGATGTGTGTGTGGGCGGGAGGGGAGTGGAGCAGTGACTATGTGTGTGTGTGTGTGTGTGTAGTGTGTGTGTGGGTAGGTGGGGGCAGTGTGCTGTAAGTATGTAGAGGATGTGTGTTAAAGAAGATCCTGAAGACAATGTGCTGTGTATGTAGGGAGGGGGGGCAGTGTGCAGAAAGTATGTAGAGGAGGCTTACTGTAGCAAGCAGTGTGCTGTATGTATGTGAGGTGATGATGTAAGTGTGTGTGTTTTGTGTGTGTGTGTTGGGGATGGGGGTGGGGGGGCAGAAAGGCTAGGCAATCAAGGACATGGGTAGATAGATGGAGGAGAAATCAAAAATAATAAATAAAAAGTTCTATGGAGATGTGCAAAAGTTGGAGAAAGTCAGATATGTGTGTTTGTGTGAGTGTGTGTGTGTGTGTGTGTGTGTGTGTGTGTGTGTTTTGACGTGTGATGAAATAAGAAAATAAATAAAAGGTCTGTAGCATAGGGAGAGGGATGTAAAAGTGCTAAAAGTCTTGTAGGTGTGTGTGTGTGGGGGGGGGGGGGGGGGGGGGTCATGAGTGCGAACAAAGTCAGTATAGTGTGAGTTCAGAGTTGGGAAATGTTTGAGAGTGCTGAGGAGTGAATGTGTGCAAAGTCAGTATAGTGTGAGTTCAGAGTTCGGATGGCCTGGGGATAAAAACTTCTCCTGAGTCTCTCAGTTCTGGCTTTGTGACTACATAGGCGTCTTCTTGATTTCAGCGGTAGGAATAACCCATTGTTAGGATGAGAAGAGTCCTTCAGAATCTTTTGGGCTCTTAGGAGTACTCTTCTGGAATAGATATCTTGTAGAGCAGGGAGTTCAGTTCTTATAGTAAGTTCAGCTGAGCGCACTACTCTCTGCAGAGTACTACAATCTCTAACTGTGGAGTTCCCATACCAGGTGATGATGCTACCAGTTAGAACACTCTCAATCGCTGAAGTGTAGAAGGCCTTCATGATGGATGTAGAAACTTTGAATTTCCTTAGCTGACGAAGGAAGCAGAGTCGTTGTCTGGACTTCTTCAGAACATGGATGTGTATTTTCTTCACTGAATAAACAACAGCATTTAAAACTTTAATTGACAAGAAAGATGAGTTTGCCGTACTTCCAAAATAATTTGTTGAGAGTTTAATGTACCAACTTAAGTTTAATTTCACTGATCGTTATGCCCCTTGTAAGATTTGGCCTAGGCTTGGATCTTGGATGGGAAAATAAACACACACACTCACACACAAGAACACAAGAACAGAAGACCACTCACACAATCACATACTGTATATGCACACACATTCTTGAATAGGCACACATGAATACATGCAAACATCAAGCATGTTTACAATAGAGGAGGAGGACACACTCTCACACATACACACACACACTCACACTCCAGACAGAGTATTGAGAGGCTGTGGAAGAGGGGTGGTCTGTATCAAGGGAGTTGGGGGGGGGGGGGTTGCTAGTAGGGAGGATTAATTGGGCTCTCACCCACTGTGCCCCGGAAATTAGATTTCTGATTTATAGAGAGGGTCATGGTTACACCACAAAGACATGGCTTTATGAAGGAGAGAGAGACAGAGGGAGAGAGAGGAGAGATGGAGGTATGGAGGAGAAAGGGAGGGAGAGAGAGGAGAGATGGAGGTATGATGGAGAACGGGAGTTAGAAAACATGAGAGGGAGAACAAAAGCAAAGAAGGAATATTTCCAGAAGGAAAAAAAGAAAGAAAGAAAGAAAGTGATGTCACGACTGAGCAGTGCAAGGTGTGAGGATGGTATGAGGTCACCCAGGTGACTCCCTCTTCAATGGAAGGTCATTTTCAGGATGACATAGACCCAAGGGTCACACACCACAACACAGAACACCACACCGCACCACACCACAATACACCATAACACACCACAATACACCACACCACTCTACACCATACCATACCACATCGTGCCATGCATCACCACGTCACAAAACAGCACTCAACACCACACCTCTCAATATCACAACACACCACAGAACACCACAACACCGCACCACACCACAACACACCACAACACGCTATAACACACCACAATACACCACACCACATCGTGCCATGCATCACCACATCACAAAACAGTACTCAACACCACATCTCTCAACATCACAACACACCACAGAACACCACAATGCTGCACCACACCACAACACACCACAACTCACAACAACACACCACACTACACCACACCTCACCACCCAACTCAACAACACACCACACAACGCCACACCACAACACACCACACCATACCACAACACACCACACAACACACCACAACACACCATACCACAACACAACACAGTACACCACGGCACACCACGGCACACCACAACACACCACACCACACCACTCCACAACACAACACACCACAACACACCACACCACACCACGGCACAACACAACACACCACACCACACCACACCACACCACACCACAGTACACCTCGGCACACCACAACACACCACACCACGGCACGCTGCCACCCCAGAAATAAATCATTCTGCTGTGCTATTCCGTTTGTGTGAGTCACCATCAGCCACGAGTTACAGAGTTAGCCAGCTGTGCCGTGGGCTCATAACAGAGCCGTAGTGAAAACACACCGCCCGCTCGCCCGACTGGGAAGGCTGGGGAGAGGAAGACAGCGGAGAGAGTGTGAAAAAAACAAACAAACAAACAAACAAATCTATAAGCAATAACTCAGGCAAACAAAATAAATAAAAACTGGGTTTGCATTGAATATATTGCTATATCACTACAACTAGTTTTTTTTTAGTCTTGCTTATGGTAGGTGTTATCAGATACCAATACAAGAAAATATGCACAAAGTTCCTTTTTGTCAATGAACAGGGAGTTGTGTTTTAAAGGGTCAGAGGTGAGGGGTGAAAGGTCGTTGGATTGGGTAGCAGCAGGTCTCTCAGAAGTGAGGTCTTGTTGGAAATGGGGCAGGCTCAGGTGTTTGTGTGTGGATGTCAGGGTGTCATCAGCCTCACCTTTACACAGAGTTCAGTGTAGGAGGAGAGGAGGCACCCCCATTGGCTGGAAGCAAAGCAATCTGATTGGTCACTATTAGTTGCCATGGTGAGGATATCAAATGCACCGTATACAGACAGATCTTTGCAAATTATCTTGCTTCTCAGGCCATGTACTCAACTCCATAAACACACACACACACAAACACACATACACACCCACATACACACACACACACACACACATACATGCACACGCACACAAACACATACACACACACACACACTTCTTAGGATATCTGGGCTGATATCCTCATATTGGTGTTGTTCCACCATCATATTATAGGACCATATTTTAGCCACATTGTTGTGATGTCCTATATGAGGATGTAGACCTCTTGATGTTGGTCCCTCTCAAACAAAGACAAATGTCGGCACCCTTGTCTCTCTACTGTCCTCCACACTTAGCCATGGACAACTATCATATATTTAACAGGCTTAGCATTCAACATAGAACATAGGTATTGCTGTAAAGGGGACATTGTGCCTAATGGGAGACTCTATTGCAATGGAACAGGTGGAAGTGGATGAGGATGGCTGCAGTGACCAGAATCTGTGTGTGTGTGTGTGTGTGTGTGTGTGTGTGTGTGTGTGCGTGTGTGTGTGTAGGTAGGCATGTGACATCAGGTACATGGCTTGTACCTGTATGGTGCAGGATGCCAATGCTATCACTGCACTATGTGACCCTCCAAACATATTTATTTATTTGTTGGTTTGTTTTTTACATACACACACACACACACACTAAAGCCTCGCTCACACACTCCCCCTCTCTGTGTCTTGCTTCCCCAGTGGACGTAATGATTTCACAGCTTTCAAAGGGTTGGAGTGACTCACTACCTTACACAACACCCGCTGTCTCTCCCTCCTCCTCCTCCTCCTCCCCTCGCTCTACTTCTCTCTCTCTCTCTCTCTCGCTTCTTTATCTATATATCACTCTTTCTTATATTCTCTGTGGCCACCTTATTTTCTTCACTTCTTTCTCTGTCTCGTTCCATTTCTTTCCCCCTTGTGTGTCTCCATTTCCAATTCTCTCTTCCTCTCTCTCTCTCTCTCTCGCTTCCTTTCTTGCTTTCTCTCTCACTCTCTCTCTCTCTCTCTCTCTCTCTCTGTCTCTCTAGGATTGGGGTCTCAAGACGGCCTGTCCCTTTCCTCTATTTCAACTCTCCGTCTCCATACAACCATCTCCTGACACTCACACACACATACACACACACACACACACACATACCAACAGACACCCACCCACACACACATACCAGCAGACACCCACCCACACACACACACACAACACACACACACTCATGGCCATGCAACACAAAGGTGCACAGTTAGCCTTTAGCTAGCCTATATAGCTAAAAGGGAGCTTTTGGCTAACAGGTGTAACCCTCTTCCAGTGCATTTCTAGTTCCTTTCAGGATTTGGTATCTGTTTTCAGGCAAGAGTTTGGTCAGCATTTGGTATCTGTGTGTGTGTGTGTGTATAAGTATAAGTATATATACTCTTTTGATTCTGTGAGGTCTCTGCATTTATCCCAATCCGTGAATTAGTGAAACACACTCAGCACACAGTGAACACACAGTGAGGTGAAGCACACACTAATCCCGGCACAGCGAGCTGCCTGCATCAACAGCGGCGGAGCAGTGAGGGGAGAGGTGCCTTGCTCAAGGGCACTTCAGCTGTGCCTACTGTAACCAGGGCTTTGAACCGGTTCAAGGAACGAAAACGAAAACCGGGAACTTTTTGTATTTTACAGGGAACAGGAACGAAACTGGAAACATTATTATTTTTTATGTTCTGGAACAGGAACACTTATTTAAAAATAATGGTAACCGGTTAATACCGGTTTTATTTCGTTCCTCAAAGTTTTCGTTGCCTAATTAACTAAAAAAAAAAAGTAATAATTTTCCTGCGCACGCTACAATGACGGCTGAGGTTCACTTCCTGTGTGACATCACATCAGACATTCGCTGACTGAATGGAGAGAGAGCGGTGGATTACAAAGTCTCCACTCCACATCTTAAATAAGAGGTAAATTACGATCCATCATTAATTAAAAATGCTCATTCCAAACACAATAACAATAGCTATATTTGTCGACTCCACGTTAATGATGGACTAGCGAACATTTGGCTAAATGGCGCCAACACCTCTGTTTGCCTAATGCACAGATGGCTTGTTACGGTATGAGTAGGCCTACTGGATGGCCTTTCCCCCCGACAGTTGGAATTTGTTGTTGCCCGAGTGGCATAACCACGTGTCTTAATAATGTCGTTACGTTTGTGTGGAAATTTTCTCTTTTAAGAATAAACTACACATTTGAAATAATTGTAGGCCTATTTAATTATTATTATTATTAATAATATAATTATTATTATTTAATAATGTTTGTAATATTATTACATTTGGTTTAAGATGGATGAGAAAGATGTGACATAATTCTATACCATTAAACAGCTGACAGGAACAAAATTAACCGTTCCGGGAACATTATTTTTTTGTTCTAACCGGTTCGGGAACGTCAATTTATTGGTGGAACTCATAACCGGAAACGTTATAATTCCGTTTCTGTTTGGAACGAACCGATTGGGAAAAAAAATCGGTTCAAAGCCCTGACTGTAACCCTCCAGTTACAAATCCGAAGCGCTAACCAGTAGGGCATGGCTGCCCCCGTGTGTGTGTGTGTGTGTGTGTGGTGAAAGTTTAATGAAAGCATGATAGAGACCACTGCTGGTATAAGAAAGATTATGTTTAAGCAAGTTAATTAAAGCAACATTGCAACATTTATGTAATTCAGATGTTAATGAAAATGTGATTTCTGCAAGTAGAATACACATTGCATTTTGTGAGTTCATTCTATGGGCTCTATCTTAACGACGGAAAACAGAATTATGAAAACGCAAAGTGCAAGTTGCTTTGTGGGCGGATCTCGGGCGCTGCTACCATTTTACCGGCGGGATAATGACTGTTGCGCCCGACGCAAATCTAAAATGGGGTGGTCTGAATTAGCTACATACTCATGGGTGTGGTTTGGGCGTAACGTGCAATAAACCAATCAGAGTGTCATCTCACATTCCCTTTAACAACAGGCGTGCTTGTTCCATAGCATGGCGGATTTGCCAGCGCAGCCAGGAGCGTTCACATCGCTATAAGCACTGTTCAGTTGGGAACAGTTTGCTATTGATTTTTCCTCAATAACAAATAGCACATTGACAAAATGTAATACAGAAATGTGACAAACACATACTTTCCGATGTTTTGGAATCACTCTCTCTGAATCACGAGGTTATGAATGCATGGTGATATTTTTGCAATGTAATCTAATATTACCTCACTATAGACAATGCAGATCTGTCAGATAAGCTCTCCTTTCCCGTGCTACTGCTAGGGCATTTGGGTTAAATGGCATCGGCATGCAGTTCAACATCACGTCTCCTAAGTCCTCTAATATTTCCTAATTTATGTCATTAACACATCCGTGAATCGTGGAAATGTGTACGCTAGATTTATACCTATTTTTTCACATGTTAATGGACACCACACTTATTTGCCTCGTGTGGTAATATTTTTCCTTGTAATTATGTATGGTTTGCAGAAATGGGAACTGCGTCGTATAGATGAGAGGAGCGAAGTGTGCGTTGCGCAGCACAAGCGGCCAAGCGCTCCTGCTGGTGTAAGCTACTACTGTACCTTACCATCAGGCAACTCAACAACGAGAAACAGTTTCTAAGTTTCCAACTCTGCACAGTATCCCATTAACTGCATGACAGTAGGCTATTTACAATATTTTCTGTAAAGTAGAGTTTGTTAACACGTTATCATCAACTTAATGCACTCACAACTTTTGTTTGAGCAGGAGAGAGAATAACAATGAATTGACGCAGCAACTACAGAAATTGTAGCCAAGGCTACTTGCTGCTTTCTTTTACTATCTATGGTTGCTGGTTAACAGCACATAATAAGCTGATTTAAGCTAATTCACTTCAAGACTTCAAGGCCATCATGGATATAAAACGTTTTTGAAAACAACGAAAGGATGGAGGGAACATAGCAAAGCTTGGAGTTATTTCAGATGGGCTACAACAATGTAGGCAATATTGTGGTGCTTGTCAAAACCTTAACGCAGCTGGAATAATGCTTAGGCTGATGTTAAAGCGCACACGATGTTTAAAGCCATACACAACGGTAAATTGGAACAAAACTATAGGTAACTTTAGCCTTTATAGGGCTGTATAAAGTTGTCCAAATGAATAGGTCGTAGGCGTTGATGTAAAGATATTGCATGTCTATGTTAGGCTACTAAACTTTCAGGGGACCAATGCACAGTGTTGGGAGTAATGCATTAAAAAAGTAATGTAATTACAGTAATGCATTGCTTTTTGCTGTAATGCAGTAATGTAAGGCATTACCAATACAATTTCAGTAATATTTTACTCGGTACAATTCTCAGTAACTGAAGTTACTTTGCTTTTTAATCCAAAATTGAGAAATGCTCAATTGGCACCAGAGAAGATTTTCCAAGAATTAAAAAAGTCATCTATGCTGGTCCTGGAATTTGATTGCCTTGTTTAGATGACAGTAGAAAGGGAATTTGAGTTATCTCTGCCATTCATGCAACAGATCTAACATGGTTAGGTTATACTTCTCATTTCAAGCAGTGAAAATAACTAAAATGTTGCTTTTACAGACAAAGATCGTAGACATTATTCTCAAACTATTTGTCTACACCACTGTAAGTGGAAGGAAAGGCAACCAGCAATGATGAGAACCATTTAAAGTCAACATACAATTTCACTATGGCTATATTTTACTATATTAAGTTGTGAGTGACCTTTGGCCTTTGGGGCCTACATTGTCCCATGAGCCATAACTGAAACCATTATATTGTTCTTTTGTTAGCCTTAAGCCTAGCTCAGTCATTATGCCATACCACATCACCTCCTGCCGTGTAATGAGCTGCATTGAACACAATAAGATCTATTGACAACACCAAATTCATATTTCCTGTTATTTTGGTAAAAGTAATGTAAACGTAGTGTAATGCCTTACAATTCAAAGACAGTAATACTGTAATGTAACAAATTACTTTGAGATGACAGTAACAAGTAATAAATAATGCATTACGCTTTTGAAGTAACTTGCCCAACACTGCCAATGCACGAACAAAACCGGGAAACGGACAAATATTATCAAGGCTTTGAATGTTTCAGTCTGTGCACGGGGTGTCTGTAGATCGGTGTGCATAGCATTAATTCCTGCAGGCCTGTGGCCATGCATGCGCCCTTAAAATAGCATCTGAATTTGCGCCACTGACCTCAGACCAGGAGGTTCCTGGTCTGTGGCGGAATTGTTTTCTGAAACTGCAAAATATCAACAGGAACGTTTGTGGCGGAACACGCCCCCTCTTTTCGCTGAACCGCCCCCGTGGGCGCAATTGAATGTCCTAATTTACGGATATGTACCTGTGAAGGGAAAATTCCAATATGCGCTGACAGCAAAATAGGAAAGTCAAAAGCGCAAGTATACAAAGTCAATTGCGCTGGAGTGCAAGATAGAGCCCTATGAGTCATTTGCCATATGTGTTACATGTTTTTATATTTTTTGTATATTTCAGACAGCACCATAGTATGCCATGCTCACAATATGAGGGCAATCAATTAAGTGCATTGCACTGTTTGCTTGTTTGTTTTTGTGTCTGTTCTTCAGTGACCTGGTGGTTTCTGGGTTTCTGTGCCACACCAGGAAAGAAAACAGAGTCGTATTACACAATCATATTTCTAGAAATTTCCATTCTACATCCACCTCCCGCCACCCCACCTCCAATTATGTTATTTACTGGCTCTGAGGGGATGTGTGTGTGTGCGGGGGGGGGGGGGGGGGGGGTGTAATGTAGGGTGGAGGAGAGAGTTATGAGATATTATAAATTACTCATATTTATGTTACTGCCCGTGGGCTCAAGTTGACGTTTGTCGAGGGCCCGACTGGGGGAGAATGTTTTTGTTTCCAGGCGTCAGGATTTGCAATGCAATTTTAAAAAACGGAGAACTTCTCCCTCCCAGTGGGGAGCTAGGTAGGTGGAGGGCAGGGCTCCATGCACACACACACACACACACACAACGTGGGAGGTGGTGTAGGTGGTGTGTGTGGGGGGGGGGGGGAGCAAAAGGGAGGACTTTTGATTTTATGGAATTCATTTAAGCTCAATTGGATTCCGATGCAATGCAGAGCAGAATGTGTGCATATGTGTGTGTGTGTGTGCGAATGTGAGAGAAAGAGAGAGAACGAGAGGGAATATGTCTATTTGTTTTCAGTAAAGCCATTTTATTCAGCCTTAACTCTTCTGCTGCATCTCCAGGGAGTCATCGCAGCTCACCACCATCCAGTCACCACCTCTCTCCATCTCCACTCCTCCCTCTTCCCTCCCTTTCTTCCTCTCTTCCTTAAAGTCTGATCAGGTTGTCTCTTTCTCATTTCACTCCACACACAGGTGGAAATACAATGAATTTGTTTGAATTTAAGCCCTATTGTACTTTTATCCTGCAAAGCTATTTACAACTAGGCGGGCTTTAAAGCTGGCGTAAAGTTCTTAGGCCAAGTTGAAGCTCTGGAGTGGTTGATTGAATGAATATTAGTAGAGTAGAGATGAATGTGAGTAAAGCCCTCCCTGATGAACTAAATGCTTTTTATGCTCGCTCTGACATGAAAAACACAGACTATCTTGCACTAACTGCAGCATGTGAAGCAAATGAGGATGCACCTTTCTGTGTCTCTGAGGTCGATGTGAGCAATGCCTTCAGGAGGGTAAATTGTAGAAAAGCTGCTGGACAGGGTTTTGAAATCCTGCGCTGCTCAGTTAGCTCCTGTGTTCATTTATATCTTTAACACATCATTGGCTCAAGAGACAGTTCCTACTTGCCTCAAGCAGTCTGTTATTGTTCCAGTACCAAAAAACAAAAGTCCATCATGTCTGAATGACTACCGCCCAGTAGCCCTGACGTCTACAGTGATGAAGTGTTTCGAGAAGCTTGTGAAAAACATTATCTGCTCATCCCTCCCTGCCTCCTTCGACCCCCTCCAATTTGCTTACAGAGCCAACAGTTCTACAGAGGATGCCATCTCAAACCTCATGCACACCACCTTAACTCACCTGGAGGAGGGGAATGGGAATTATGTGAGGATGCTGTTCATTGACTTTAGTTCAGCATTCAACACGATAGTACCTCTCACCTTGGTCACAAAGATGAAGGCCTTAGGACTGAACACCACCCTGTGTCACTGGATATTTGACTTCCTCACCAACCGTTCACAAGTGGTTAGAGTAGGGGTTCTGACATCTGACTCATTAACCATCAGCACTAGTGCTCCCCAAGGCTGTGTTTTGAGTCCACTGCTGTACAACATCTACACACATGACTGCAAAGCCAACAGTAGTCATACCTCCATCATCAAGTTTGCAGATGACACAGTGATCTTGGGCCTGATTAGTAACAACAATGAACAGCTCTACTTGGATCAGGTTGATGAGGTGGCACAGTGGTGTCTATCTAACAGCTTGACACTGAATATCAATAAAACCAAGGAAATGGTAGTGGATTACAGAAGTCAGCAGCAGAACTACAGTTACACCCCACTAATGATCAGCGGGCAACCTGTAGAGAGAGTCACAAGTTTTAAATACCTTGGTGTCCACATTACTGAAGACTTAACATGGACTGTTAACACTCAATATGTTCTGAAGAAGTCCAGACAACGACTCTACTTTCTTCGTCAGCTAAGGAAATTCAAAGTTTCTACATCCATCATGAAGGCCTTCTACACTTCAGCGGTTGAGAGTGTTCTAACTGGTAGCATCATCACCTGGTATGGGAACTCCACAGTTAGAGATTGTAGTACTCTGCAGAGAGTAGTGCGCTCAGCTGAACGTACTATAAGAACTGAACTCCCTGCTCTACAAGATATCTATTCCAGAAGAGTACTCCTAAGAGCCCAAAAGATTCTGAAGCACTCTTCTCATCCTAACAATGGGTTATTCCTACCGCTGAAATCAAGAAGACGCCTATGTAGTCACAAAGCCAGAACTGAGAGACTCAAGAGAAGTTTTTATCCCCAGGCCATCCGAACTCTGAACTCACACTATACTGACTTTGCACACATTCACTCCTCAGCACTCTCAAACATTTCCCAACTTTGAACTCACACTATACTGACATTGCACTCATTCACTCCTCAGCACTCATGACCCCCCCCCCCCCACACACACACACACACACACACACAAACACACACCTACAAGACTTTTAGCACTTTTACATCCCTCACCCTATGCTACAGACCTTTAATTTATTTTCTCATTTCATCACACGTCAAAACACACACACACACATATCTGATTTTCTCCAACTTTTGCACATCTCCATAGAACTTTTTATTTATTATTTTTGATTTCTCCTCCATCTACCCATGTCCTTGATTGCCTAGCCTTTCTGCCCCCCCACCATCCCCCACCCCACCCCCATCCCCAACACACACACAAAAAACACACACACTTACATCATCACTGTCATCACCTCACATACATACAGCACACTGCTTGCTACAGTAAGCCTCCTCTACATACTTGCTGCACACTGCCCCCCCCCCTCCCTACATACACAGCACATTGTCTTCAGGATCTTCTCCAACACACATCCTCTACATACTTACAGCACACTGCCCCCACCTACCCACACACACACACACTACACACACACACACAGTCACTGCTCCACTCCCCTCCCGCCCACACACACATCTTCACTGTCATCACTCACATACATCATACATACAGTACTCTGCTTGCAATAGTAAGTCCCTTCTCCATACTTGCAGTACACTGCACCCCCCCCCTCTCCCCTACATACACAGCACATTATTTCATCAGGAAGCTTCTCCAACACACGTCCCCAACATACTTACAGCACACTGCCCCCCCCCCCCCCAATACACAGCACATTGTCTCATGAGGAAGCTTCTCCAACACACATATTGCACACTGCCCTCTCCCCACATACACAGCACACTCCCCTGTCATCCCCCCAACACACACACCAAGACCCCTGGCAGTTGGGTTATCCCCTTGAGCCGTGGATTTGCCCAAGGTTTCTTCCTCCCCCCCCCCCCCATTAATGCACAAATAGGCTGACACCAGACATAATTTCACTGCATTTCTTACTTCCAGTAACTATATGCATGTGACAATAAACTTCCTTGTATCCTTGTATCCTTGTATAATGTGACCCGATTTAAAGTGGCTTTCACCCCTTTGGACACTCACTAAAACATAATATATTTCATACCTGTGTTGCAGCATGTAGGCTAATGTTAGCTGCATTATGTAATGACATACAATGTCGGAAATGCTAACGGTTAGCCTGTCGGCTACCTGAAAAGTTTGAGTGTTTAAACTAACATTTACAGTGGTCTATTTGATAGTGTATTGGTCCTGACTAAGTTCGTGTGATACCAATATTCGTCAAGAAAGTTTTTAATCACATAGAGAAAGTTTCAAACTATGACCATTGTGGTGAGAATTAAAAATGACGTGGAAGCAAAACCGAACTGAATGTGAAACAAGTTGCCTCAAGTCACCTCACGATTGTCATTTGTCACAGCCTTATATTCTGTTAGCAGGCTCTTTGTCTGCGCCAGTGGAAAAGTTCAGACACGCCCCGGACATACAGAGACAGACAGACTGATGAAGTTAGTCACATTTGTATACAGTATGTTCTTACAAATAAATTTTACTACACCATAACGGCCTTTCCACCAATCAGAGGCATCACTGTGGGATTGTGGGATTGTTCAGGATTGTGGGTAATGAAGTACTTATCCAAGACATCGCGATTAAAAGACATTTATCTCAAAACAAGGTTAGTGCCCCATGAACTTTTGGCGTCTATATGAGCATATACAATCGCTTAGTACAGCCGTAGCTGGTTTTAAGTCTACCATGTGCAGTTACGTTTTTATGGCTTATACCCCAATTGTCAATGGAGAAATTGTATTGAATTCTTACTTCCGGCATCGGCTGTGGGCGGGACTGTGATGCTCTATTTGAAAGGTCAAAGAATAGAAGCTAGATGTAGAATGTAACAGATGCAGAATTTCTGATTATGACGCTTCTTCACCAAAGGCCCATGGCCTTGCATATTGTGTCAAGTGTTCAAAACCAACCATGAATATGCTTCATTATAAACATATAATGGTTAATGGTATTTGGACAGCATTTATATAGCGCTTATCTACTCCTCTGAGCACCCAAAGCGCTATACAATGTCATGCCTCACATTCACCCATTTACACACTCACACACCGATGGTGGAGGCTGCCATGCAAGGTCAAACCTGCTCATCAGGAGCAGTCTGGGGTTCTTGCTCAAGGACACTTCGACAGGGTCAGGAGGGGTCGGTTACTGGCCGGCTCCTCAGCCAACGACCCCCCCCCCCCCCAAGGGTGAATACTGTGAAACCTGCTCAGTTAGGTTTTACATATCATAATGCATATTCAGCATATTCAGTTGTCTTGTGAAAATGACATATTGCAGCATTATACAGTAGTACTGTTTAGCAGCATACTGTGTGTATCATATTCCCTGTGGCCCACAGAGAGTGTGTGTGTCAATATGTTTGAGCTGACCTCATATCCATGAACACCACGTTTTTGTTTGTGTGTGTGTAAGTGTGTGTGTGTTTGTGTTGTGTGTGTGTGTGTGCTCATGTCATTTCCACATGACATCACTTAGTTATCAATCATGTTGCAGTGCAGTTACGATTCCCCCCTGGACCGACCAACTCACTCTTCTCAATTACTTCATCGATCACAGTCGAGTCACAGTTGATCAGTCATCATATGGGGAAGCGTAAAAAATAAATGAATAATAAAAAAACTGTTTGCCTCTTTATTACTAGTTTCCTGTAATAACAGGACCCCATGTGTTCTTTTGATTTCATGTCTCAGCTATATTCAATGTTTGATACAATATTTGATCGCATTGTTTTAACTGTTTTATGCTAATAAGCGAAATTGCATTGCAACCAACAAAGTTGCTAACTTAGTTACAGTGTTTGGAATAACGCCGTTTAAAAGAACGGCGTTAGGTAACAATGTTATTTTTTCACTAACGGGGTAATCTAACTAATTACTTTTCCCGTCGTTACAACGCCGTTAACGTTACTGGACGTTAAATGCGGTGCGTTACTATGCATTGATTGAATAAACTGTGTAATCCGACGCACCCTGGCTCACAGCTACTGAGGAGGTGGGTTAATAACGACGTAAGCGATTATGATTGGCTAAGGCAGAGTCATGTTTCATGATAGCCAATCAAAGCCAGTGTTTTTACACACTTGCCAGCACACGTGCCACACACACACACGCATCAGCTAAAATAGATTCGACGAAACAGCAGAGGTCAGGAGCAATCCGAAAAGTTGCCATTTTCAAGGTGGAGGGTCATTCCACGAAATCGGTGCCTTTTCAACTTTAAAAATGTGAAAAATATAATTGTTTTAAACTGATTTTTTTCAATGCCCATTTAATTAACACATCTTAACATGACAATAAATTGTGTTGGGCCATCTCAAGCTATGCATTTTTTTTTTTACCATTCACTTATTACATAGAATATTGTAGGATAGTAACAGGACTGATGGTAACAGGACTGATGATTTCATGCTAAATTGCTCATTTCTAGCTAACAGGTCAAGGTTAGGAAGGCACATGGTATGTAATCTGAAAGGTTATTACTTCTAGATATTAGTAATATCAGTATTGCTAAATAATTGTTTATATATACACTTTAAAAAATGGTAACAGGACTGATGTTGTATGCTTGCCCCTCTCTCACAACCCTGATAAAACATGAAAAATAGGACATTTAAGAAGAGAGAAAGTTACCCTTTCTTACACTGTGGAATCTGCTTCTTCTAAATGATGTCACTTCCTTGAAATTATGTCACTTCTAGTTTGTACCAATTTTTTATAGGGGGTTTTGGTGAAAGTAACAGGACTGAGATAAAATTAAGGGACAATTATAAATTACTTATATTTTCTAAGAAAACATATCTATTTATGTCAAAATCATTGCTTAACAATGAGATTTCACTTAAGACAATATAAAACTGTGAAAATTGTATCATTTTACCAACATTTTACAACTGAGAAGTGCTGTTGAAAAAGAAAAAACATAGCGTGGGACAGGCCAAAATCAACCAAAATCCTTACCCATAGCATATATTTATGTGATTTTAATCATTTTAACTTGTATTTTATTGGGTTTACTTGGTCTTATATTGATGCATATGATCTATAGTAACATTAAGTTTTTTAAATTACACATTTATTTGTTGTTAAAGCAACTTTAGAACTGATTATATGTTGTGGGACGCAAAAGGCACCGATTCGGTGGAATGACCCTGGAGATATAAGCACTACTTCAAATTCATCAAGGCAAGAACGTGCATGTAATGTGTACATTATGTCCAGGAGCGAAGACTTTGTCGTCATCCGTTGTAAGCAACTCTAATTAAATGACGTATCTCACACACACATCTAAAGCTAGTGTCCAAAAACAAGATACCGCCACCACAGATGATAGCTGCCATCCACTAGCAAAGAAGGACTCGGAGCAAAGTCCTCCAAGCTAGATCTTTCTGCCTCACAACACAAATCTATCTATCTATCTATCTATCTATCTAATAAATATCGAAAGTTATGTAGCCTACAAACACCTGTCTGTTCTACTCATTTCAACTGGCTGCTCAAAACTGCTCAAAAAATCCAAATTCTTTGACATATAGCAACTTTTTTTTTTGTAACAGTAACGCAAATAGTTACTTTCCCTTGTAACGAGTTAATCTTATCATAGAGTAATTCAGTTACTAACTCAGTTACTTTTTGGAACAAGTAGTGAGTAACTATAACGAATTACTTTTTTAAAGTAAAGTTCCCAACACTGCTTAGTTAGCAACCATGGTTTTGGGAAACGCGTTCCTGGTCAGTAGATCTTTAGAGATTGTCTTAGCCTGTTGCTAGTCCTTGTTTCATGTTTCATGATTCTCGCAAGATGTCTCCCGCTCGCCGGTTGGTTTTCTGCCTGCGAGGCGCTGCCAGCTAAGCTCTGCTAGGTGCACCAGTCCCCTATTACAAGTTTGTTTACCATAGAAATGGCTTCAAAGTTTTTATATAAAGGTAAAAAACTTTGCTTGCTGCTTTAACTGTTACACATTCCTGGGTCTCTGAGAAACAGCCAGTCAACAGCACTGCTCCTGGGGCGCTCAATAGAGGCGTGTATTTTACTGTGTTCAGCTCAAATATCTGCAGTCTTTTGTCAGGCTCAAGGTCTGTATCTACGTTTAAAGAAGTGTCTGAATGTGTGTGTGTGTGTGTGTGTGTATTTGTTAACAGACAGCTCTGTCTATTAGCCTCTCTCTTTATCTCTCTCTTTCTATGTCTGTGTTCCCCCATTTCTCTTATTCTCTCTCCAAGGGATGGGTTATGAGGTTCCTGAGATGTGTTGAATAACTTGTGACCTGGGGCACTGCAGCACAAGTAGCCATAGAAATGGTTGAAACTGTTCCCACAGACCTCTGGGAAATGAAGTTTTGGTTGAGCACAAAAAAGCAGCTGGTCTCAAAATCCTACATCCAGACCTACAGAAAGAAAGATGGAGAGAATGAAATGCTTAACACAACCAGAATCTCCCCAGTCCAATAACTCATCCCCTGCACTCTATTAACACACACACACACACACACACACACACACACACTCACACACTACTCCTTCTGTTTTTCGTCAGTCTTACTTATCTTACTTCTTGATGTGGGAGTGTAGAACAGTGAGCACACACACACACACACACAAGCACACACATACATTTCTTGTAATTTACAGTAACATGAATAATGACAAAAAAATAATTGACTTTCTTGAGTCACTATGCAAATGATTTCTTTAACTACCAGTTTTTAGGCACAACGCGCTAGCGGAGTGCTTAAAACCCCCCTGCTGTTGTAGAATCAGTGTAACCTACGGACTCGAGTTGCATCTGGCATCTTTACACTGGCTGCCTGTTAAAAGTCGCATTGACTTCAAAATATTACTTCTAGCATACAAAGCCATTAATGGCCAGGCACCAGAATATATTAAAGATCTCCTAGTCCCATATAACCCACCCAGACCGCTACGATCACAGAATACTGGCCTTCTTGTAATTCCAAGAATCTACAGTAGGTGGCAGAGCTTTCAATATCGCGCACCCCTCCTCTGGAATAATCTCCCTTCCTCAATTCGACTAGCAGGCACCCTCCCTATTTTTAAGTCTAGACTTAAAACATACCTCTTTACTGCCTCCCATAGTTAGGTATGGTGCGGTGTGGAACTTCACCCACCTCAGGGATTTTTGGTATGGACCACCCTGCTGAGTCCTTGTATGACTGGCACCCCAGTCACGCGTGCGATGGTGGTCACTGACCATACCTGCTGCGCAGGTGTCGACTACCCCTCACCATGCCTTAGTTATGCTGCTATAGCATAGTGCTGTCATGGACTTTTCATGTGCCACGCCGTACAACCCCCCCCCCTCTCCTCTCTCCCCTTCTCTCTCTCTCAACTCTCCCTCTCTTGCCTATTCTCACTATGATATACTGTAACAATATATAGTACCACTGAATACTTATTGACATTAACCATTTTGATTTTCAGTAATACTAACCCACTCTACATCTCTCTTTCTTCTCCCTTACTGTACCTCACTTGTGAGGTATATCACCACCAGTCATCAACCATCCGTGTGCCTGGCCCTCCTCTTACCCATCCCACCTGAAGTCCCATCCTCGACTGCCCTATTACTGTCCCCCTATCTGGATTCCTGGCCCGTACAGCCCAATCACCTGCCTATGACAACTCTGCCCGGATTCCTGGCCCGTCTGCCGACTCATCACTTGCCCCCTGACAACTCCTTTCCCTGGACAATTCCAACGCCGGACTATTTGCACTTTCTCTCACTAAATCATGATTAATGCTTTATCATACCGGATACGTAATCATCCCACCTCTTGTAACTTTCACCTCAGGTGCTTTAAACACCATGTCCTATTCTCTACACCTGACTATCATATGCATTTGTCATGTATACAGACCTTACTGTCCTGTATTGACCCTAGGCAGATGGGTCAGGCCCTTGAGTCGTGGATCTGCTCGAGGTTTCTTCCTATATGTATACCCAATTCTAGGGAGTTTTTCCTAGCCCCTGTTACCCATGGGCCTTCTTTCTTTCTTTTCTTTTCTTCCTTTCTTTTCTTTTTTCTCTGATTACATAAATTAATTTATTGTATGGCCCCCCATGACTGGAATTCCACGAAACTTGGCTTGCATTCAGAGGGTGTCAATGATCCTACACTTCCAATTTTGTACAGTTTTGACTTTGTTAGGTCACAGATACCTTCAATTACAACACCTCATTTTTACTTTTTTGTGTTTAACTAGGTGGCGCTATACATGAAATGAGTGGTTATGGAATGGGTTGACATGGCCCCTTGAGATCAACATACAAAAAAAAAATGGTCCTCCTAAACCCTACGGTTTTCGAGATATTCACAGAAAACTGTGTCTGCCCTACCCTCCTTTCGGGGGTCCAGTCCAGCGGGGGGGCTACAGATCAAAACGAAAAACGATAGTTCCATGCTATCCATGTGGGGTTACATGCCCACCAAGTTTCGTGTACCCCGGTCTTTCAGTGTCCCGGGAATCATTGACAGAAATTTGGGCATGCGGAAAAGAAAAAAAAAAAAGAAAAAAAAAATATGACTAAACCTATATGACCGCCGCTTCGCTGCGCGGCGGTCATAATAACATCTCATTTCCGACTATATTTCAAAGTGTGCCGTTCATTTGCATTATTAACATAACATCGTATTTTGTCATTTTTGGCGAAGACATGCATTCCGTTATTGAACATATTTAACATTCTCTAACCATCGTGATTTCGAATTGGTGCAGTTGTCAGCACAAAAACTCATTTTATTCTTTTGCTCTTTTGCATTGCTCTATACTGTTCTATGGTGCTTTCTGCCTCTTGGTTGCGCACGCATGTTTTCGTGACGTTTCATAGAAATCCATGTATAATGAGCGCATAAAACGACTTGTTTTGGGACATTAATCTAGGCTACGTTAAGCTTTAAGGATTGTATGTCCTTAATTTATTTATATAGGCCTATTTAGGCTAGGCTACTTGCGCAAACCCTGGATAGACTTTTATTGCCACACAACAATATTGGTGGTATTTGTTACATTAGCTTCAAAAGGCACCGCTTCAGAAAGCTGCACTGCTTGTGAAAGAAGGGGGTGGGGGAGGGGAGCTTGCAGCCAAGTGTCGGAAAAATGCATAGCCTACAACACAGAACCCGCTTCTCGCATTAGTCACTGACAGTAGACACGCTTCCAGCCTAATGACTTTCACACATTTTGAATGATTTACAGTATGCCTAGACACATTAGCGCTCACGTGTAGAAACTGTGCAGAATACAATGTGTGAATGATGCTCAATGATTTGCCAATAGCCTATAATAGTCTTCTGCTGGGTTGCATGTACTGTACATGTTTTCAGCCTTTATTGGTTAAATGGCCATTTTTATTACGAAAATATTTCTTAACTTCAAAAACTCGGTGTCATTCAGACTCAACCCTCTTGACGTTTGGTGATTAATTGACAGCTGTTTTGGGACACGTTAAACTTTCTTTATAATGAGCGCATAAAATGACTTGTTGTTTTGGGACATTAAGCTACGTTAAGCTTTTTCACGTTAAGGATTGTATGTCCTTAATTTATTTATATATTTAGGCTACTTGCGCAAACCCTGGATACTTTTATTGCCACACAACAATATTGGTGGTATTTGTTACATTAGCTTCAAAAGGCACCGCTTCAGAAAGCTGCACTGCTTGTGAAAGAAGGGGGTGGGGGAGGGGAGCTTGCAGCCAAGTGTCGAAAAAATGCATAGCCTACAACACAGAACCCGCTTCTCGCATTAGTCACTGACAGTAGACACGCTTCCAGCCTAATGACTTTCACACATTTTGAATGATTTACAGTATGCCTAGACACATTAGCGCTCCACGTGTAGAAACTGTGCAGAATACAATGTGTGAATGATGCTCAATGATTTGCCAATAGCCTATAATAGTCTTCTGCTGGGTTGCATGTACTGTAGGCTATAGCCTACAGTTTTACTGTAGGCTACATGTTTTCAGCCTTTATTGGTTAAATGACCATTTTTATTACGAAAATATTTCTTAACTTCAAAAACTCAGTGTCTAAAACTCGGTGTCATTCAGACTCAACCCTCTTGACGTTTGGTGATTAATTGACAGCTGTTTTGGGACACGTTAAACTTTCTTTATAATGAGCGTATAAAACGACTTGTTGTTTTGGGACATTAAGCTACGTTAAGCTTTTTCACGTTAAGGATTGTATGTCCCTAATTTATTTATATATTTAGGCTACTTGCGCAAACCCTGGATACTTTTATTGCCACACAACAATATTGGTGGTATTTGTTACATTACCTTCAAAAGGCACCGCTTCAGAAAGCTGCACTGCTTGTGAAAGAAGAGGGTGGGGGAGCGGAGCTTGCAGCCAAGTGTCGGAAAAATCCTAGTCAACACGCAGACGTGACCTTGCGTGATGTTGGTCCCGAAGACCACGCTAAGATTCACCAACAGAGCTACGGCCAAGTGGGCAGATACGGATGCCTGCTCTTCAGGTCCATCGTCACAGAGGAACACTATAAAGCCTGGAGCAAAACCACCAACTGGGATGGAGCGAAGGGCAAGCGAGCATTGCCGCAGAATGTGAAAAACTTTGTGGTCTCAACACTGCAACGAAAGTTCCCTGCTATGGGGAGGAGTGAACTGAAGGACTGCATCAATAAGATCAACGAATTCCTCCGCACAATACGCAGATCTTCCCAGGGATTCAACGTGCTTTAAATTTAGACTGTAGAATGTAGAATGTAGACTGTTCATTATTTCAATAAATATGTTTTCTCTGAAGCACTTTCCCGACTTCGTCTTTCTATAGGCTAAGCATATCATGGAGATAGAGTAGAAAACTGGATTTAACTAAACAAATGTAACTAAGTAAACTGATTGTTTACTCTACAGTAGGCTATGTTCCCCCTCTCAGGCTGTACAGTAGGCCTATTGAAAGTAGGCTAATGAGCTCAATAGACACGTTAGCGCTTCCATTAGGAAACTTTCGTTGCAGACTTTCACAACAGATTGTTTAGCCTACTGTAGGCCTACTCTACAGTAGCCTAGGCTATAGGTTATGTTCCCCCTCTCAGGCTGTACAGTAGGCCTATTGAAAGTAGACTAATGAGCTTAGACACATTAGCGCTTCCAGCCTAATGACTTTCACACATGAATGATTTACAGTAGACACATTAGCGCTCCACGCAGTGGCGTAACTATAGTAGGTGCAGCAAGTGCAGTTGCACCAGGGCCTGTGACCTCCCGGGGCCCGTCGCTACCCCTGCAATGCAATTGCTGGAAAATTCTATACCGGTCCTTTCTGACTACCTGCGTGCCTTTGACCAGGCCAAGGCTACAGCGCAGACACTCGCAAATAAATGGGGGTTCAGAGTACATTTGAAAATGTTAGAGCACAGAGAGTGAAGCGTCACTTTGACGAACTATCGGAAGATGAACGCTTAACCGATGCAGAGAGATACTTCAAAGTGCAGGTATTTAATGCAACTCTGGACATCATAATCAGTCAGCTCTCCCAAAGATGTGCAAGCATGCGGGAAACTTGTTATGTGTTTGAGTCTTTACGTCCTATGATCCTTCAACTCGCAGGTGATGATGAACTGCTTGAAAAGTACGTTTGTCAGACCATTATAGCAGGGACATTGCACCGACATTCCCAACACAACTCCACTCATTTAGGTCTTGCTTTAAAGCAGAGATTTCACAGAAGTCATCTATTTTTCAACTTGCGAAAATGCTGGTGGTAGATTATGACAGTGTAACATCCACATTCGGGGAAGTGTGTACTGCTCTCATGTTGTTTCTGACATTGCCTGTGACTGTGGCAACAGCTGAGCGATCTTTTTCCAAATGTTCAACAATTGCTGGTGTACAGGCTATAATCAATTAGCTAAATCATTTGTCCAGCTGTTTAAAAAATGTTTTCGTGTTACATTCAAACGCAAAAGGTGCTTTGATATCTTTTTTGTTTAAACGTCGGCAAGCAGGCATGCTGCAGTTGCAATGAATGAGGATAATTGGTTTTATCTGCGGTGTTATTTTTTGCATTTTGAATATGACTCGCTCCAGTCTCAACGGTGCTTTCTTAAAGGAGCTGCACCATCTTACAACAATTGCATCTACATTTTCATATTAGAATGTTTTGTCAAGTGTAAGCTTAAACTACCGTGATCAATTTAAGTTTCCGTGCCCCCGCTGAAAGTCTCTTATGCGCTTATCGTTACTATCAAATCTATAAGTAACCGTGACAAATAGGGTATAAGATATATAAACTCACGCTATTGTATTATCATATATGTTTGGTAATGGCTCAGCTTTCTCTGATTGTTCTACTGACTTGGAAACTGCATCATGGAAGCAGTAAGTCAAGTCGCATCAAAAATAGTAGTGGCACCAAAGTGACACCTTGTGGTTGTTTGTGTCAACTGCAGTTTGTGCCATTTCTGCCGAGAAAATGGGGATCGTGATTCCTGAAGGAACCCGTCCAAACTTAACAGGGACCCACTGTACGTACATTTGCGAACGTAGCGTTATCAGCGCCATGGACACACCGCAGATTGCGAACGCTGTCAGACCCAAGTTTCCATCGTATTTATTTCCGTCGTTCAATCCTTAGTGTAAACTGCGCCTTTCTCTGCCTTTCTCCGCCCATAAACGCAATTTACGAACATCCACAACTGAATGGCAGCGCCTACATACAAGCGCAGTTGAATGAAGTTAACTGATGACAACATTAAAAAGAATCAAACGTTTAGCTATCATGAAATAATGCCATACATGATAAGATAAGAACAAGCAGGGAGATAATGAAGATCAGTAGTTCTACTCAAACTACTTGTGCACATAGGCTATGGAAGATTGGTGAAATCTAGCAAGTAGGAAAGTTTAAGTGAATGACGTGAAAGTGAAAGTAAGACATTCGAAAGGCCAACGAAAGTTAAGGTTGCTTTTGGTAGTACAAATACTTTCACCACAAAAACTGGTGTTCTAAATAGCGATTCTGTTGTCTTTGAAAGGTTCTCTTATTGACGCATTGAACTGCAATTTGGTTTAACACCTGCTTTTACAAGGCGGAAGTATTAAGGCGCAGAATAGACGTGCGCTTTCAGGAGCAGTCTTTGTACATACCGCGGAATACATAACTAGGCGGTCTTTACTCTTCCCCTCCCATCTTTTTACGCTAAACTCCCACGTTCCCCTGGATCCTCCCATGACAGGCAGTTTGCGCTTTTAAATCATTGCGGCCTGTTTGTACATACCTCGCAATGATTTTACACGCACATTGCGAAACAAATACGCCTGAAATGGGCGCAAAAGTGTTAGTACATCTGGCCCTCTGTGAGGTTTAAGGACCTGTAGTTCTATACTGCCCAACACTGTGTGTGTATGTCCACCAACAGGTGGGTTTATAGATTAATTGTTTGTGTAGATTAATAATAGATAGATAGATAGATAGATACTTTTATTCATCCCTACAGGGGAAATTCAGATGAACAGGAGCCGTGTATTGTCTACCAACAAGCATTCACACTGCAATACACTCATAAAAAACCCTGATGACCGTAAATAAAATAAAATAGAATAAAAAGAGTCCCAAAACAAGCTACTATCATTAGTAAATAATTAATGCACTTCAAACAGGACCGTTTTGTAGTCATGGCGGCCGGAACAAATGACCTCCTGAACCTCTCAGTCCTGCAGCTCATGGAGAGGAGTTGGTCACTGCGGCTGGTTTTCTCGGCAACAGCTGCCATGCCAACTGACTTTCACATTTCTGGTTTTATGCTTCGTACTTTCAACTCTTTATCAATCACTCTCCCTCTCTTCCTTTCTCTACCATCTACATCCTCTCTCTCTCTCTCTCCATTTTCACATCTCTTTCTCTATCCTTCTCTCCTTCTCACCCTCCTTGAGCACCTGCTCCCGGTGTGCACGTCATCTCCTCTAATACCTGTCTCAAGGGCGGCCCACTTAGAATCCCATTCAAAGTGTGTGTGAGTCCGCGGCGTGACGCCACTTCTCACCCCCCAGCATAATTACACAAGCCTTCTGTGTGTGTGTGTGTGTGTGAGAGAGAGAGAGAGAGATGTAAAATGAGTGATAGAGGGACAGAGAGCAGAGGGAGAGAGGTGGAGGTACCCTGACCCATAGAGGGATACACTGACAAAGAAGAGGCAGAGAGAGAGAGAGGCAGAGAGAGAGAGAGGCAGAGAGGTGTGAAAGAGCAAACGCCAAAGTGTGAAAATGAGAAAGCATGCGGCAGAGTTGGAAGCAGTGAGTGAAAAAAGAAAGGAAGAGAGGAGACAGAGAGGGAGAGACAGACTAAAGAGAAGCAGAATTTGTTCTTATTTGACCCAGATCTCCTTGGGCCTGGCTAACATCCCCACACTTCATCCCACACACGCACACACAAACAAAACACACACACCAAAATTCATATATCCCAGCAGACACTCACAGGTGTCTTGATGTTCAGCTTTTTAATTATTTCATATTGTTCTACTGTTTAATCTGTAGCTCTGCAGTTTAATAGGGTTGGTTAGTGAATACAATAATTGCACGCTCCATGAACTAATTTCTAATAGTAGCAAATGAACTCACTGTTTGGCAAACTACAATTGTGCATTTTTCACTGCTTGCTGTACCACGAATACCTGTTAATACATAGTTATACTTTTTAACACACAGTGGTCACGCTGCAGTACTAATGAAGTAATACACAGTTATACCTGTTAACACACAGTAGTCACGCTGCAGTAGTACTAATACACAGTAATACCTGTTAACACACAGTAGTCACGCTGCAGTAGTAATGTAGTAATACACAGTTAACACACAGTAGTCACGCTGCAGTAGTAATGTAGTAATACACAGTTAACACACAGTAGTAACGCTGCAGTAGTAATATAGTAATACACAGTTAACACACAGTAGTAACGCTGCAGTAGTAATATAGTAATACACAGTTATACCTGTTAACACACATTATCACCCGGAGAGAAGAAATACTCTTTTCTGATTGGCTGGTGGGGTGGCTATTAATTCTTAATAACAGGACACCGTTCCATATCAATGCTTATGAATGGTAACTATAACAACCATAGTAGGACTACGGTTGCAGGCTTCGCAACAATGGAATCAACTGTAAACAAGCTTACTGTCCATGCTATCGGAAGTTGTACAACAAGCTAAACTTGAGCTTCTTTTTAAACGAAACCGCGTGTTTCCTTTGCTTTACAGTGGCAACCGGGTGGTAAGCGGGATAACGGCCTTCGAGGTGTGTCCAGTTATACGGAATTAATGGACTCGGGCGGAGGCCGCTGCGCGTCGGGGAGTTTTTTGCCACACGCCCTCGTCCATTAATTCCGTATAACAGGACACCTCAGCGGCCGTTATCCCTTACGTAGTATCTCTGCAGTACTAATGTAATACACAGTTAACACACAGTAGTAACTCTGCAGTAGTATGTATGTGTGCATGATGCTATTGTTTGAGTGAGAGCAGCACACTCTAACTGTTAAAGTCCTCGTGGGCACATGGAACCGGATGTGTAACCAGTTGCGCCACAGATGGATGGCAAGTTGGATATAAGAAAATTGCTATACGGAGCCCCAGGCAGTGCAGCTAGCAATTTAAAGGGACTTGACCCGAAAGACCAGGTTGAGCACCCGTAAGTTGACCAGCAAGGGGAAGGACTGATTCAGGACCAACACTTATCGCCATAGCTGCAGTTCTTAGATAATCCATTGGTTAGCTAGTGGGTTACTGTTAGTCAGCCAGTCTGTCTCATGCCCAGGTCCTTCCTTCCCTGCAGGTCAGGGTCACTGATAACAGGACGCTCCTACTCTTCCTCCTCCTCTTCTCCTCCTCTGCCATTCGATCTGGCTGGTTAATTATTGACGCCATCGGCTTCCACTCAGGAGGCCATTACCAAATTAGCCGTGCAGCAGCAATATGTCACCTGCTGACTGCACGCAGAAGGAAGGGGAACCAGAGGGGAGAGAGAGAGAGAGAGAGAGAGGACAGAGAAAGACAATGAGAAGGAGAAAAGAGAGGGATAAGACACGATGATGTGTGTTGAAGATGTCGTTGTCGTTGTCTACTTTTGGAATGGTTTTGCTCTCTATCCTCTATATGGCAGTGAATGCTGCAAAAATGATCAATGGAGCTGGCTACACAACACGTGATAGTGGTGCAAGCATCTGAAAAATGAGACCAATCTTTTAAACAATTGTTATGCTCTGCACAAACACAAATGTTTCAGTTGCACGTCAGGCGTAGCCTAGCGGTTAGATGTTAGAACTCAAAGTTAGCCTTTTGAAACCAAACCCCATGGACAAAAACAAGAATGGACTCTTTCAGCATAAGTGTGTGTGTATGTGTGTGTGTCTGT
>NW_027468657.1:17803188-17840688 GCF_046254945.1 Alosa pseudoharengus
GGCATGATGGTGCAACTATAAGCGCAATGTGCTTCTTTATGAGTAAGTGAGAGATTGTTCTTTGATGACGAATCGGACTAGTGGAGAGCAATGACTAATCAGTTCTAAAGTGGATACACACACATACACACTCAGACACACACACACGCGCACACACTCACACACACACACACACACACAGACACACACACACACAAACACACTCTCACACACACACAAACACACTCACAAAAACGTAGACACAAACACACACCCAAGGCCTATCGTTGCTACATGAGTGCATGAGAGATATTTTTGGGGTTTTTTGAGTCTTTACAGAACTGACCAATAGAGAGCATGGGTGGCCAGTCTGGACTTCACATGACTGTGGATCAGTGGTGGAATTTAACAAAGTACAAATACTTCGTAACTGTATTTAAGTACATTTTCCACGTATCTGTACTTTACTTAAGTAGAATCAATAGTGCATACTTTTGATGTGTACTCTGTTACAATTTGCAGCAATTATCTATACTTTCTATTCCACTACATACTGTATCTACAATACTGTAGTGACCGCTGTTGATCATCAGCGCGCCCGTGCTATGTATAACCCCGAGCAACTGATGATTGGCAGCCTGGCAAGAAGGGGGCGGACGGATACCCTGGGGATATTTGTTATTGGTTGAGGAAGTTCTCTCTCTTTAAGTTCTAGGCCAGACAAGGGCCACTGTTTTAATGCCTGTTCATTGTGCTTTACTAATAAACAAGTTAACTTAACTCTGGCATGTTGTGAAAAATTACAATAGGTTCCGTCACATTTTATGATCAGTTTTTTTTCCACCAAAATACCTACATGACCAGCACACATTTATCTCACCACTGAAGTTGGGTTCTAAATCTTTGAACCAATCAGGCAGGCCTGGAGTGGCTAATTGGGAGCTCGGGAGGATTCCCGGTGGGCCGTTAACGTTTTTGGACCGGTCTGAATATTGTGAGCTTAAAGTGCATGTGCTGCGCCCTCCTGGCACTTCAGCAGCCTTGGCTGTGCGGTCACAGTCCCTTACTTGCAGTTTCCGAAATATTAACAAAGTAGCACTCACAAAAACTGTTCGGAAGTTGCAACCAAGTCTATGTTTGCAATAATTAAGGGAAGTATAAGTGGCCCTTCCTCCTCCCTGACGAACCTGCATGTGTGCAGGGGAGACGTGTAGTAAATAATAATTCATTTTACTGTTAGGTAATAACCCCAAATATCAAAAGCCTTTTATAAATAATTAAAATGTGTGTTGGGCCCTCCTCACATGGAAGATCTAGTGTTCAGTTTCAGTGAGCAAGCAGCCCTGTTGAGAGAAACTAGAGGAGGGTTCAAATTCGGCAGAGACACAGTAGAGAAAGAGTGCATTTACAGGGCAACTGCTCACTACATGATTCCATTGCCAGCAATAATGTAATTGTTAATATAGGTTTACTGTTTTTTTTATTAGCCCAGGGGAGGCTATTCATATATTTACTGCTAAGACACATCCCATCACACCTTTACCTGTCTCTCTTACAGACAGTGTAGTTGTAGGCATGTGATGTACCTTAACCCTTAGAACCCTAAGCTGTTTTTAGGGCATTTTCACTACCTTTATTCATAAGGATTTATTCTGGTCATTGTAAGTGCCACACACACATATTATATATTGTTCTTTTCAGCAGAGTCTAGGCTATCCAGATCTGCCATTTCATGTATTAGTACTAGCATTGATTTTATTTTGATTTTTAAATAATTAAAATATAAAAATCATATTATAAAAATTCTTATATTTTGACCTGTATCTCACCACAGCAAGCTCATAGCTCTACATGCATTTTATGTGTGTGTAGGGCAGACTGTCCTGAATCGGGCAATATAATTCTAATGTTGGAGGGATACTCTGGGGCTGAGCAATTTACAGATATATGTGGTGTGTGATTTACGGAAATAAATGCCATTTTTTATTTAGCGATGAAAAATGACCTTTCTGCGCTCCATATCTGTGACACGAACTGATCTGACCTGACTTGACCCAAGTTTGCGTGTTAGCATGTGTGACTATGGTGTATGCACTCATGATAATTCTCAACTTTTTACTGCATTGCCATGAACAAAGTAAAGGCAAAAAAGGTGTTTCTTTGTTGAACAAATTGGGATGTGAGCCTTGAATTGGATGCCATGCAGGAATTTGCTAGAATCTCAAAACTGAATTATATACATGCTTTGCCATAGAGAAACACACGATAGCGTTGGATTATAAACATGCTTTGCCACAAAAACAGGGGTAAGTCCAGCTATATGAAGTTATTATTTTGCTGTCACTTCATCTGTTTTATAACCCAGAAGGATATCCATGGTACCAATGGATAGCCCTGTGTCTCCTCCTTCATCTGATATGCTTGCCATATCTATGCGATCACGGGTTCGCGAGTAATTCAAACGAGAGTAATGGGTGCGCAGGTGAACGCAGAGAATATGATGCAATTTGATTTAATTTCATGATTTTTTTTAATTTTCATACTTGATCGTACAGTGCGTAGTCTCTATGGAAAGCCCCACTTCGTCTCTGTCATGCAATAATGGTTTCATCTCGCTGCGATGAACAGTCGCGGACCAATGTAACAGAGAAGAAAGGGTGTGTTTATTGACGCACTTTGCGTCAATCGGGTTCTAAGGGTTAAGTGCCCCACTCTGACCCTGCAATCAGGTGTGATGCCTCCAACTGCAGCATAGGCACCTTTACTTTGAGCACCAGCACCTGCACTTATAACCGGTATACCATTTATAATCTTCTTTGTTAGTTTTGCTTAATGATATTTAACTCCACATATCACCCTGGTAGATGGTAAGCACAATTACTAACTAATACATTAACCTAAAACTAATTTAATTAAAATGCTGCAGCCCATACTGTTTTTTTATTTATTAGAATATAGACATTAAAACAATAAATCGCTATGCAAGTACTTTTACTTAAGTACATTTAAAAGCAGGTACTTTTGTATTTTAACTTAAGTAGGGTTGTCATTGTGGTACTTCTATACTTTTTAGTAAATATTTCTCTGGTTATTTGTACTTTTACTTAAGTACTGAGTTTCAGTACTTCTTTCACCACTGCTGTGGATCACACTGGGTATGACTCAAGAGGAGGACACCACAGCCTGGGCTGTATGAAAGGACCACACACACACACACACACACAACGACAAAACAGTCAACGTTACCCATCTACAAACATCACTCTCTCTCTCACACACACACACACACATTCAGAAAGAGACACACACATACATACACACACACACAGACACACACACACACACACAACGACAACACACTCAATGTTACCCATCTACAAACATCACTCTTTCTCACACAGACACACACACACACACACACACACACACACCTCATCAGAGTTGAGTAGTGACGCAGCTTGAGAAAGATGAGTAGCAGCAGATGTTGCCTCTGTAGCCTAGTGGTACCCTGGTGATTCTTATCTGTGTATGACCTACACACACACACACACACACACACTCACACACACACACATGGCTGATTCTTATCTTCCTTTGGCCTTCTCATCCCTCTACCATTGCCGATCAGCTGCAGATTAACTATGGTGACTTAAGAGGCGAGAGAGAGTCAAAAATACGTCTTCATCACATTCACAAACCCCTCCTACCCCAACACACCAGATCTCTCTCTCTCTCTCACACACACACACACACACACAAACACACACACACATATGCAGACACACACGTGCACTCTCTATCTTCAAACATACATGAAAACATTTATACAGCCATGGACACAATACACACATGCATTCAGGACACACACTTCATATTTTTTCTTGTTGGCCCCTATGAGAGGATTCAAACCTCATCCTATTCATCTGTTAGGCTTTGACAGAGCCTCCCTGATGACAGTGTGTCTGGATACAAGTGAGGTGTGTGCTTGTGTGTGTTTGACAGATACTCCTTAGTGTGTGTATGTGTGTGTGTGTGTGTGTGTGTGTGTGTGTGTGTGTGTGTGTGTGTGTATGCCTGGCCCGGCAGGAGCGACTGTCGGTGATGGCATGTCTCTTGGTGGAGGTGGAGACAGTGGCAGAGCCTCATAGAGGACTGCACAACATGACGCCGATGTTTACTCACAAACCCCTCACTCCATGCACCACTAGTCAGCAGAGTCTCTTGGGCAGATGAACATATCCACACTCTCTCTCTCTCACTCCATCTCTCTCTCTGCCTCTCTCTCCATCCCCATCCCTCTCTCCTTTAATCAGTTTCTGTCTCCTCTCACCTCCCTCTGTGGGACAGCATTAGTCATAGCTACGCTCGGCACCTCTTGAACCCACCAGCAACATTAATAATCCAATAAGACCACAGCCTAACTGAAAAGCCCACCTAATCTGGGTGTGTGGGGGTTTGTGTGTATGTGTGAGACTAAGTCATACACATACATAAGCTGGCAAATAGACATATGTATGTTTGCATGTATGATAATGTGTGAGAGTTGTGTAGGATAGTTCTGCATGTGTCGGTGTGGGTGTGCAGGCGGTGCATGTGTGTGTGTGTGTGTGCATGTGGTGTGTGTGTGTATGTGTGTGTGTTCTGCTCTATTTCAGCCATCATAGGGAGCATGCAAATATGGAGACGGAGATGCTTTGTTTATCTTTAATGTGATGAGTATTATAAATGGAAGGACCTGTTAAAAATATGTGAGCCATGTAGGCCTGTCACCATGTCAATGACTTTTCCCAGAGTATTTGGAACTTGCTTTCCTTGCAATGTTTTTCAGATCCAAATAAAAGCATTCAAATGTGTGTGTGTGTGTGTATATGAGAGAGAGAGAGAGAGGAGAGAGTGTGTGTGAATGTGTAGTGCACATGTAAGTGGATGCAGGTGTAGTGGTAGTGTCTACCACGTGTTGTCAGCTAAATAAATGCCAGGCAGCTCATTTGCTCCCTAACCCCAGGAAACCCTGCCGTTACAAAACTGTTTACTATTTACTTTACCAGGAAAACACACAGACAACTAATCACACACAGCTTAGGGGGGAGCTAACCTTTAATGTATCTAATGAAGAAAATAAGTCTTGAGGAATTAGGCATCATGGCTAGACAGACTGGGAACCTTCAGTGGAAAAAGACCACTGTCTGCTGGGGAGGGGAGGGGGTGCCATGAGAAGGTCCTGCCTCTAGTTGGCAGTGTTGCCTTACACTTGAAGCTTCCTTTCCTTTTTTGGCACTGGAGAGAGAAGCAAGTGTTATGATATGAGCTATGTAGAGTGCATGTGTGTTAAACAGTTTTTGTGCATTTTATTTTAGCTTCAATCTCACAGAAATTGACCCAAAGTTAGAGCTGAAGCACCTGAAACAGGAGAGCTTTGAGGGACTCTCAACACACACACACACACAGAGATAGAGAGACACACACACACACTGAGAGAGAGAGAGAGAGAGAGAGAGAGAGAGAGAGACATACACAACACACATGCATACACTCACTCACATACAATACACACAGACACACATACTGTACACACACACACACACACAGACACACATACACCAAATGCATATCAATACAGAAATTAAATCTAGACAGACAGATTGATGGACAGACATTATAGATAGATAGATAGATAGATAGATAGATAGAAAGATAGCAGCATTCAAATGGCCCAAGAATGCTATTTCTGCATTCTTCCATTGATGTATTCACTTCCGGACTTGTGGATGGTTTTGTCCCAAGGTGCCTCCCAAGACTAGTTCTGATTGGTGCCTCGCGGCTGTGCAGAGCTTTGATTGGTGCCCTTAGGCTGTGAGTCTCTCTGATTGGTGCCCTGAGGTCATGAGCCACTCTGATTGGATACCCTGAGGCTACGTAGTCCCGCCCACACATAAAGTAGGTGCACTTAGATGGCCTCTCCACCTGCCCGGCAGCAACACCTGGTTTCTATGGCAGCAAAGCCTGTGCACTTCAGATGATTTAACCTCAGAGATTGCCAGTGACGAATAGCCACAGCTGGGTAGCCAACGAATGGCTACCATGGCTGACTGCCTCCATGACAATCACCATAACAACCATTGTTCCCACTCGAGCACAGTGTCTGCATCTGTGTGATAATGATATGTCACTTGATCTCTTCATGGAGAGGATATGGAGGACCTGCTCAAAATCATCATGCAGGAAGTCTTCCTTATGGTGAATTGTGACTAGTATCATGTAGTGTTTTGTCACATTGGATAATTATCAGAAGGCCATCATGGCATATGTTTTTTATATTATCATCATTGTGTTAGACTTGTCTAATACAAATACTTTGTGTATTAGTGTATTATGTATGCTTTTTTCCCTAGACGAGTGCCCAAAGCAACCATTAAAAGTGAGGTTTACATGTCGGCTATACCTGAGAGCTGTGTATGTCCTCAATCCTCATAGCATGGTTTGCGGTGGATATCTTTAGTCTTCATATTCAAAAGGCAAGGAATGTATTAAAACTATTTGAATAAAATACTGCCATGTGTTGCCTAAATGCCATTACTGAATTATTTGTAAAGCATTTCTGTCTTGTTTTATGTGCATCTGAGACAGCTGGACACGTTGATGCGTTGTGTGTATCCTGTTGATTGACAGAGGAGAGGATCATAAATATGTTTGATGGCTCTGGCCCGAGCTGGAGCTGCTGATGGAGAAACAGATGTCAGTGACAAACTAACGCTTGTGCCGAGAGAAAGGCACCGTTTCACTGCGCCATCAGTCACCGCAGGACGACAACTAACCCTACCTGGAGAGAGACACGCCAGACACGTTGCTTAGCCGCTCCAGCACTTCTGCTAAGATACAAACCGTATTTTGTTGTGTTCTGTGTATCTGTAATTATGACCGCCGCGCAGCGAAGCGGCGGTCATATAGGTTTAGTCAGATTTATTTATTTATTTATTTTTTTTTTTTTTTTTCGCATGCCCAAATTTCTGTCAATGAGTCCCGGGACACTGAAAGACCGGGGTAGACGAAACTTGGTGGGCATGTAACCCCATATGGATAGCATGGAACCATCGTTTTTCGTTTTGATCTGTAGCCCCCCCGCTGGACTGCACCCCCCGAAAGGAGGGTAGGGCAGACACAGTTTTCTGTGAATATCTCGAGAACCGTAAGGTTTAGGAGGACCATTTTTTTTTGGTAAGTTGATCTCAAGTGGCCATGTCAACCCATTCCATAACCACTCATTTCATGTATAGCGCCACCTAGTTAAACCCAAAAAAGTAAAAATGAGGTGTTGTAATCGCAGGTATCTGTGACCTAACATAGTCAAAACTGCACGAAATTGGAAGTGTAGGATCATTATGACACCCTCTGAATGCACGCCAAGTTTCGTGGAATTCCGTTCATGGGGGGCCACACAATAAATTAATTTATGTTACTATACACCAACTGGCCTGTAGGTGGCCGGAGACAGTTTTCTGTGAATATCTCGAGAACCGTAGGGCCTAGGAGGTCCACCTTTTTTTTGTATGTTGATCTCAAGGGGCCATGTCAACCCATCCCATTACCACTTATTTCATGTATAGCGCCACCTAGTTAAAAATTAAAAAGCAAAAATGTAGGTGTTTTCATCACAATATCTCTGGCTGACATGGTCAAAACTGCACGAAATTGAAAGTGTAGGATCATTTTGACACCCTCCGAATGCATGCCAAGTTTTGTGTACTTTCGTTCATGGGGGGCCTTACAATAAAATAATTTATGTGTACATTTAGTGACGTACACCAACAAGGATTCCCGGGACACTGAAAGACCGGGGTACACAAAACTTGGTGGGCATGTACCCCCACATGGATAGCATGGAACCGTCATTTTTCGTTTTGATCTGTAGCCCCCCCGCTGGACTGGACCCCCCGAAAGGAGGGTAGGCCAGACACAGTTCTCTGTGAATATCTTGAGAACTGTAGGGCCTAGGATGACCATTTTTTTTCCGTATATTTGCCTCCAGGGGTCATGTTAACCCATTTCATGTGCACACATGTGCACAAACAGATACACACGCACACACACACATTCACAGTAATCATACGTATGACATATACTCACACAGTAGACATATGTACGCTTCCATGCACAGGCACATACGCAGGCACACACACAAGCACGCACACACACACACACACACACACTCACACACACACACACATAACATAAACATAACACAAACAATCAAGAATTTCTCAGAATTATGAACAGGCAAGATGGAGGTGGGGTTGTATAAAATGAATTTTACATGTGAAATCTATGAACTAATCATGTTTTGGGACTTGTTGTCTAGCAGATACCAGTGAGAATTGAGTGTGGATAATGCAATTTAGTGAGACAGTTAGAATCATATAGGCCTTTCAGCCTGATTTCTTTTTGTGGAAAAAATGTGCTGGACTGGGCGGCGGTCATATTTTGTACCGCTCTGCGGTACATCTAGTTTTCACAATGACAATCAACTGAAATCTAATCTTATCTAATCTTACAAGGGAAGCTATTAAATCCACCATTGAACTGAAATACAGTGGTTTAGAGACAGACCACATAAGACTATTAAAGTTCCAAGGACATGATCAAAGAGCTGGAATGAGATCTTTGTCTTACTGTAAAGCTTCTAAAAATACCTCATTGGTGTTCCTCATCAATATTAATGATGGAAGTCGTGAGTAGTCCTGTTCCATAACCATAACTCTAGATGAGCTAGCTAAATGTCTAACAGTGGGACATTAGCTCAGCAGCTGATCTCAGTGTTGAAGTAAACAATGAGGGAGACCGTAAATGTTACAGTTACACTAGAGATTTCTCTCCTCAGACTAGAAGATTATTCAAGGTCTCACAGCAATGTATCTGCTCATTCTATTGATATTCTATTCATATTGATTCAAGCACTTTTAAAGTACCTCAGAGCTCACAGTGCAGATGGGCATTTTATTTCTATGTGTGTGTGTGTGTGTGTCCAAGGTGCTGAACCTAACACCTCAGAGCTGTTAGCAGCCTGTACTTCCAGGTGAGGTACTGGCCCAACCCTTAAAGAGAAACAGACTCAGGCCTTTATTCTAGGGCCCATGGCAGGACCTTTAGTGACCCAGTTTCTCAGACCTTTGGATGTTTACTGGGTCTCAAGGGTCTCCTTGGGAAAATACTCTCTCTCTTTCTCTAAATAGCTGAGCACATTTCAGACTTCTCAGAGCTCTTGACATGTATTTAGGCTAACATTATGGTTCCAGCTTCGTACTTGCCTCAGCGACTCACACGTCCACCAATGCAGGCCTGCTAATCAACGTCTCATACCATAGGAATTGGACCCCACTGGAGAATAGCCAGGTGCTGGGAGACTCTAATTATAATGAACATCAACAACACACACACACACACACATACACACACAGCCTTACTTATATGTGTACGTACACTTACACACACACACACACTTACACATACACACACACACACACATATACACACACACACACCCCAAAGGTAAAATGAGGACCGATTGGGCCTGAGTGTTTTGATTGACAGAATTGATTTGTTGCAGCGAGGTTATTACTCCACACGGCCCCTGAGCAATAAGCACAGGAAACATCAGGCTGTCACCCGCGCTAGCGCCACACGTTTACAGGGCCTGTCACTCAATCTTCATCCGGGACGGCTGACACCCAGCCCGACTAACACACGCATGTGGTGGAATGCTCAGAGCCCATGGATATATTAAACTTCCTGATCTGCACCTGCTGAGGGTGAGGCTTATGGTGTGTGTGTGTGTGTGTGTGCAACAGCAGCCAGCGACATTACCTTTGACTTTATGAATGTACCCATCACTGTACCCATATTGTATGGATGTATTGAACGTACACACCCACCCACACGCACACACACACATACAATCACACCTCCTTTATATAGCATCCAGTACTGTCGCACAATAAACCACAGCACAGGCTACCTCTTCAATTCTACCCAGAATGCCGTGCTTCTGTGATGGGCGGGCCGCGACATTCTGGTTGACTCGTCCTTGATTAGAAACCTGTTGCCATCTCAACAGCTGCAGATCTGAGAACTGGCTAAACACACCCTGAAGACATCTCTCTCTCCAGCAAACACATTTTTTGCTCAGTGTTTACACGGCCGAGTGAAATTAAAAATGTGCTGGGCAGCTGGGACCAAAAACGTTCCCTACCAGCGTTTATTAAATACACATGTTTACCAGAAATCCAATGGGGTGTCACATCTGTCCAGTCCAATAAGTGTGTGAGCCCGCTGGTGGCAGGCAGTCAATCAGGAACACGTGAGGAAAGGGCTGGAGAGAGAGAGAGAGAGAGAGCGTGCATGTGTGCAAGGGAGAGAGAGAGCGAGAGAGAAAGAGCTCTGAGGTGAGTGACTATGTGGTGTCATGTATGCAACTACACGCGCTACCAAACAAGAGCATCACCAAAACTAGCTGCTGTTTGTAAACAAGTCATTTGCAAACAACTTGAGTGAGTCACAACTCCAGTGGACCCTTCTCCCTTCATCAGGATTGTTTTTATATGGAAAGCCACGTAGATAGATTGTACTGTTTGGAAGGGTACAATTAGCATCCCTTTTCCAATCAATATTGTGTCCCTTGTTCAACATGGAATATGAAGAAAGCTAATTGATCTAATTGTGTTGTGTAATCAAGTCAGTGCTCTAAAAGCAGCACAGTTAAGGGCCGTTCATACCAAGAACGATAACTATAAATATAAAAAAAAATATTGTTCTCGTTAATATGAATGACGACGTTCACACATAAACTATAAACTATAACAATAACGACATGAGGAACGATATTGTTGGGGATCACTTTCAGAACGATTTTGAGAATGAAAAAAAGCTAACAGCCAATCAGAACCCATACCACATTTTAGCCATCACATTCATTAACACAAGGAGAGGCTTTGCTTATTAGAGGGTGACACGGGAAGCAATTTTCACTCCCGTCCCATCCCGAGCCCGCACAAATACTCCCGTCATATCCCGATCACGTGACAGCCCCCCCAAAAAAATTCTGTCCCGCAAAATCCCGAGAGAAAGACTCCCGAATCCCGTCCCGCTCCCTATGTTGATGTCTAAAGTTATCCGACTGTTAGGCTACAGTAGCGTGCGGTGACCATACATTTTGGTAGGGCAGAAAGCCTTGTCTAACTTTTCTTTAATAGCCGATCATTTTGGGCTATATTAAAATTACATATTTTACAGTACTTTGCTGTAGGCTATGCTTAAATCATTTCATAGTTAGATCTCATCCCATCAGTTAAGTTTGCACCGTTCTCACGTTAAACCAGCGAAGCATAGCAACGTTGCTATGAGTAAACAAAACATTTTTTTGTGTTCCGCCAGGGTTATGCGATAAATATATTGAGGAATGCGATCGTCAAGGTGTCATGCCCCAACATTGCATGACACATTAAACTCAACGAGAATCGCTTTCCCGGACAGCTCGTGCAATTGAATAGAGTTGTCCTTTGCTGATACTTTCGCCTGTAACTGTTTCTTTGCATCCATTTTGCCTTAGGGCCTATCGCTGAAGCTGATTGATTGTGAACAGGGCAGCTGCTTGTCTTGCTCTGATAGGCTACCAATCAACAACAAACGTATTGTGGGTTGTAATTGGTTCTCTTTTCTAAAACGAAATGCCTCACGTCTTTGGGCGCACTCACTGCATTGCAGCGTCATTTTTTAAGTTAATAATCTCTGGCTTCCCGCCAGCTCCCGTTTATTATTTCCTGTCCCGTCCCAATCACGTTACCAACAGTGAAATTTACTCCCGTACTGCGGGAAACCCGCGGGAATACCGTGACCCGCGGGAGTCCCGAAAAATTGTCACCCTCTATTGCTTATCGTTGGTCAGTGTGGACGCTTTTATCGTTATGGTTATAGTTATGGTTATAGTTATGGATAACTCCCTAGGTGGTTTAGTCGACGACTAATTCCAACTTACACTTCCACCCTGCTACATTTGCACTCAGGATCTTGGACATGGTGACAAATTACCAAAATGATTTAGCAAGTCATTCAATCGACTTCAGTTCATTTTGTTTTTTACCTGGCTTGACCCTCAGGGGTGTGATTGGCAAAGGTAAAAAAAAAAAACAAGTACTTTAGTGTACTATAGTGTCAAGTACTTTAGTGTACTTTATTATACGGCTCTTCACAATGCAAGTAGAATGCTCCATTGACTTGAATGGGATTTCCGAAAGTTCTAGCTGTCATTATTTCTTGGGAAAGGACCTCTGAAAACAAGAATGACCGCTGTCAATGGCAACGGAGTTTGCGCTTGGAAATTCATTCAAAAGTGAAAGCAGACGGTTGATCAGCTGTGTTCTAAAGAATGTTTGATTCAAGTTCAGCGTGTGTTGCGAACTATTTGTTTCTCAGCAAAAGCCACGACGAAACGGTAACAAATAAGTGTAAAGAGACATATCATGGAGTTTATTTTTTCGTTTTGGCAAGTAGCCGTATAATAAGCGGGATAATGTATAGAACGCCGGTCACTATGGGAAAATAAGTCCCTTCAGGGCGAAACAAGACCCCTCCGCTGGCGCGTCGGGGTCCGGTTCGCCCTGTCAGGATTTTCCCCATAATGACCGGCGTTCTATACATTATCCCTTACATAGTGTTGGCTACCGTATATATATTTACATGACCTTCATAAAATTCATGAGGCAAATCCTATGCAAGGGTGGAACTAGAAAAGGGCATTAAAGAAAATATATTTGGGGCAAATACTAGGGGGGTCCGGGGGCATGCTGCCCTGGAAGAACATTTTGAAAAATAACCCTTCAAATTATGACATCTGATGACTTTTATGGGAAGTATTGATAAAATGAGATACTTTCAAACATAATAGCATATTACAATACAGCCTATAAGGCCTAAAGAAAACTAATTTATAATAGAGCAAAGTAGATGTAGCCTATAGACCTACAAAAGACTAAACCAAATATGGCTGAAATATGCCATCATGATCATTTTGCCAACAGTGACGCAGAACCATGTTTTTTTTTTTTTTTCCATTTATAACATGTTTTGTTTATAACTTAAACCAACATTGAGTTAAAATGTTGACTAAATGATTTACTATACTCCTACTTGATGATAATATATAGCCTGCCCCCTAACAGTCCTCTGGGCCTATGTACAAAATAGTGAATCATGTGATAGGCCTACTGATATTTCGATGCTGATTGAAGAGGTTGGAACTTGAAGGTTGTTGATATTTCTGTTCCAAAGATAATCAAATTACATCGATTCCTCTCCTCCCAAAGTAACACTGTAGGTCCTACACCTCTTCTACTAAAATAAATGGTAGGCTCTGTTTTAAGCTACTGCACCAGGATTGTGTAGGCTAAGCGGCTACAACACTAGTTTTACAAGCGCATATGGAAAGCCGATTGAGCATTTATTCTGATATCTTGATATCAGGCATAATTGTCATGTACATGTAAGCCATTTTTGTCAACTAGTTAACTAGTGAGCCATGTTTGTGTGAACTAGTTAACTAGTGAGGGCCAAAATATGCACACTAGTTAACTAGTGGGAGCCAAAAGGCTCACTAGTTAACTAGTGAACACATTTTAGCTTCACTAGTTAACTAGTGAGAGCCAGAAATGTCTACTAGTTAACTAGTAAAGGCCAAAATGCATACCAGTCAGCTAGTTGAAGGCTTTTGGGTCTCACTAGTTAACTAGTGACAGCCAAAAATGTGCACATGTTTACTAATGAAGGCAAAACACCTCACTAGTTAACTAGTTGCAGTAGGTCAATGTCACTAGTTAACTAGTGAACCATAAATGGCTTACTAGCTAGCTAGGTGATGGCAGCAGGCTCACTAGTTAACTAGTTGATGCATCATTTGTCCAAACTAGTTAACTAGCGAGGTCATAAATGTATACTAGTAAACTAGTTAAAGACAAAATTCAGTGGCGCAGAATTCAAATTAGGAGGCGGAGAATTCTGGAAATTGAGGCTTTCTATTGGCTCCCTATGTCCAAATAGAACATGACAACCAATCACAGTGCTGAATTTCACGAAATCCCACCCACAACATTTGCATGTGGCACACAAGTTAACATGCTGGCCAAAGGAACTCTAGCTAGTAAACTAGTGGCTTCAGTGTGACACTTACATGTAAACTAGTGAAGGCAGAACTGCTCACTAGTTAACTAGTGAAGACACAAATGCCCACTAGTTAACTAGTGAGGTCTAAAAAGTGTCACTAGTTTACTAGTGCTACTTTGCTAGTGAGGAGTTCAGCCTGTACGTCTAGTATCGAACCATAGGAATTTCTATTGGCTTAACACCGTGGATGTTCTCCAATCACAGCGCTCTATTTCGTTAGAGAGTCTTAAGGCGGGCTTAACAGGATAACGACAGTCCTGTGACGGTGAACAACAAGGAAGGTGGCTATGGCGAACGAAGAGCGGTTGTTTGAATCGGCGTTGGCGTCAACTTTGGAGGAGTTGGACTTGTGCTTTTCTTTGAAAGTTGAGCAACACAATGCACTTAAGTCATTCCTTTCTAAGAAGGATGTGTTTGCCGTTTTGCCTACCGGATACGGATATGGTCGTAGCGCTGGCCTATTGCATGCCTAGGCAGTTTGAAAGACAATTCTCTGCCCGCCCCTTGGATTAAGCGAGGTGAATGATTCGATGCCAGACTATACATCTCAATGATATAGGATGGCCCCGCCAGGCTATTCAACTAGCTGACTGGTATGCATTTTGGCCTTTACTAGTTAACTAGTGGACATTTCTGGCTCTCACTAGTTAACTAGTGAAGCTAATATGTGTTCACTAGTTAACTAGTGGGCATTTATGCTGTCACTAGTTAACTAGTGTGCACAAACATGGCTCACTAGTTAACTAGTTGACAAAAATGCCTTGCATGTTGGCCTGATATCAAGATAACAGAATAAATGCCCAAGCGGCTGGCCAAATTACATAGAAGTTAACAAGTGGGAATTTGACATTCAGTAGTCAGCTAGTAAACATTTTTGTACCTTACTAGTTGACTAGTAAAATATATAAGTCTTTAAACTAGTTAACTAGTGCACATTTCAGTGTCCACTAGTTAACTAGTGAACATGCTGAGCATTACTAGTTAACTAGTAAGATATGAAACATATGAACTAGTTAACTAGAGAGAATTTGGGCCTTACTAGTTAACTAGTGAGCATTTTGGCTGTCACTAGTTAACTAGTTCACACAGAAATGGCTCACTAGTTAACTAGTGGACAGAAATGGCTTGCATGTACATGACAATTATGCCTGATATCAAGATATCTGAATAAATGCTCAATCGGCTTGCCATAAGCGCACATACTAAATGGAGAGCTAGGGTTAAAATGCGGACTGCGCCTTTAAATTGGCGACTTTTTATCTATCAGCACAATGCAACAGTAGGCTATTTCCACTAAATATTCAGCTCAATATTATGTGCAAGACGTTTAGGCCTACTAAGTATGCCAAAGCTTTGATCTCGCACCGTCACCATAACGTTACGTTTTCTCATGGTGAGATGGCATCCTGAAATATGTTTTAGACAAGGGGCGCAAGGTTCACGGAGGAAACGGCTGGACAAATGTGAAATGACAAGGTGTTAACTAAACAATGTAGTAGGCCTAAGGTAGACAGGCTTTGAAAACCTGTAAGGTTAGGCTAGTCTGTCACAGCTAACTTCAAGCACAGCTTACATGCGCAGAAATTAAAATTCAATATCAGCATCACGAGATTCATTATTGGAAAATCCTGACCGCGAACCCGATGCAAAGCCAAAACAAGGGGGAAACAAACTTCATACATGATGTCTTTTTAAATCAATTTGTTGACCTTTACCGTTTGATGGCTTCTGCTGAGAAACTAGTGCGCCACACACACTGAACTTGAATCAAGCATTCTTCAGAACGCAGCTGATCAACCCGTCTATTTTCACTTTCAATGAAATCCACTAGTAGGATCCTAAACGGAATACACTTGCGGCGTGATATTCGGAAAGATGTGAAGCACAAAACCCGTCGTCATTGTCAGCGGCCTGTTATAACGATGGCCTGTGTTATGCAGAAATATAGCCTACCTCTGACTGACATACCCCCCCCCCCTCTAAAAAAAACTATATGAATTGCGTGGGTCTCATTTTCAAATCGAAAAAAACGGAATTCCGTTTAAAAACGGAAGAATCACACCCCTGTGGTCTAGTAGTGAAACTAATGCCAGTCTCCTTGGCAGAACCCTATCTCTCTCTCAACACAGACACACACACACACACAGGGCTATATTTTGGGGCACCAGCGCATGGCGTACAGTTCGTTTTTCAGTCGCGCGAAGTTGAATTCGGTATTTTGCACCTTTATTTTTTAAGCATTGCGCCCAGGGGTGTGGCAATTAACAACCTAGGGCGGGCCCTGGCGCGTTGTCTAAAAATCGCTATCATACACCACCTAAACCTGGTCAGAAGTCAATGGCGAGTTGTTCATATGCTATTTTAAGAGCGCATGTCAACAGTCATATTGGCAGGTGCACGCACCATCCTTCTATCATTCATGAACGCACACCAGCGCACGTCCATGCAAAGCATTACAAATTGCACGATTACAATGGGAAACATAATTAGAATAAAGATATTACGAAATACTGTACATCTCATGATGAGTAGTTATTCACCATCATTTGCAAATTGGTAATGACGGTTAAAAGTGATTAGGGGAGAGGCGAGAGACACGTATGGAGCACAGCTGAAGACGCACTGTCACGAGATATAAGCAACTCCTCTGCAGGATAAATGTTGTTTTATTCAGTCATTTGAGCAACATTAGGGTAAGTGTTGCTTTTTCCAGCCTATGTTTTCGATGGTAACCCATTGTCAGTCAATAGTGAAAGTAACTGCATATAACTGTCTTGTCGTTGACTGACTCCTTGGTGAAGTTAGTTTCACTTTGCCAATGAGTCCAAATAATAGACGAGTGCAAATGCGTGAAGGCTATGCTAGGTTTTAGTAAAGCATGGTTTAAGAATGACTATTCCATACGGTCTCGCAAGCAGCCTCCTTCAAATGCGCCGTTGAATGCCAAAATACCGATGCATTTATTTGACATATCGCGCATTGCACCGTTAAAGGGAATGACAGATGTCATTCTCATTGGTTTAAAATGATGTTACGCCCCAAACACATCCATATGACTGATTAAAAGACCTAGGAACACCTTGTTACGCCATGCGCTCATGTTTTGAGAACGAAACCCCTCATAATGTGAACTGGACATCCTACTAAATTTGAATAGACTTTTGACGAGTGACGATGCACTTTAGAATGTCATGATAGGGCCCACAAACCTACACACACACACACACACACCTATTAGTCTCCTTGGTAGAACCCCCCCCCCACACACACACACACTGCTATGAGAACCCTATCAAAAATGACCATTTGTGTGTGTGTGTGTGTGTCTGCATTCTGTCAGACTCTTTGGGGCAGATGGAAGGTTAAAAGGTTAGAGGGAGGGTAGGGGGCTGTATGCATGTGGTGTGTGTGTGAGTGAGTGTGTGTGTGTGTGTGTGTGTGTGTGTGCATGTTGTGTGTGTTTGTGTGGGCAGCGGGAAGGTGAGAGGGCTGGAGGGAGAGGAGGTGGGGGTGCTTAGTGGTTAAAGAGCAGACCCCTCAGCCCCAGGGCTGAAACCTATTACGGCTCTTTCACTCAACGTGTCAGGAGACCAAGGGTGTATTTGGGTGCCACACATGCCTGCACCCAATGGACAAAATAGAAGTTCTTTTAGGCAGACCAAGCTCCTTAACACACTTTGATAATGCGATGGAAGCAAAGTTAATTGTCATGTACTCATAAAAGAATTTATCAGTAATGAATAGTAGTTGTAGTAATAGGGGTGTGCCTGTGTGTGTGTGTGTGTGTGTGTGTGTGTGTGTGTGTGGGTGGGGGGGTGGGTTCTTAGTTGTTAAAGAGCAGTTGCACTTTCTTTCATACATTTACATCCCCCAGAATGTCCATACGAACATTTTTATTTTATTAAGTAATGTCAAATATTTAACTATTTTACACTGATAATGAAAAGTCCGCTAGTTAGCAAGCTAATAGAGCTAATATGGAATGTTTTGGTGTTTTTGAACAGGAAGGGGGTCATAGCTAGCATAGCGGAGTAAGACATAAGACATTTGTACTTAATAAATTGACTTCCCTTCAGCGCATGTAAACTTGGAGAAGGACAGTGATCCAGTCAAATCCCTTAGCCGAGCTATAACTGTAGCTCAAGTTAACTGCATAAAAACATACTACCTGTCTGTTGGTGCGTGTGTGTGTGTCTGTGTGTGTGTGTGATTGAATTACAGGAAACATACAAAGATACAGGGCCCTATCATGACAGTCAAAATCGTATCGTCACTCGTCAAAAGCTTATTCAAATTTAGTAGGATGTGTCCAGTCCACATTGGGAGGGTTTTCGTTATCAAACGTGGAGCGCATGGCGCAACAAGGTGTTCCTAAGTTTTTTTAATCAGTCATGGGTGTGTTTGGGGTGTACAGTATAACATAATTTAAACCAATGAGAATGACATCTGTCATTCCCTTTAACGGCGCAAAGCGAGATGTCAAATAAATGCATCGGTATTTTGACATTCAACGGCGCATTTGAAGGAGGCTACTTGCGAGACCGTATGGAATAGTCATTCCACTAAACCATGCTTTACTAAAACCTAGCATAGCCTTCACGCATTTGCACTCGTCTATTATTTGAACTCATTGGCAAAGTGAAACTAACTTCACCATGGTGTCAGTCAACGACAAGACAGTTATATGCAGTTACTTTCACTATTGACTGACAATGGGTTACCATCGAAAACATAGGCTGGAAAAAGTAACACTTACCCTAATATTGCTCAAATGATTATCCTGCAGAGGAGTTGCTTATATCTCGTGACAGTGCGTCTTCAGCTGTGCTCCATACATGTCTCTCACCTCTCCCCTAATCACTTTTAACCGTCATTACCAATTTGCAAATGATGGTGAATAACTACTCATCGTGAGATGTACAGTATTTCGTAATATCTTTATTCCAATTATGTTTCCTATTGCAATCGTGCAATTTGTAATGTTTTGCTTGGACGTGGCTGGTGTGTGTTCATGGATGATAGGTGCACCCCCGAATATGACTGTTGACAATGCGCTCTTAAAATAACATATAAACAAGTCGCCATAGACTTCTGACCAAGTGTACAATAGCGATTTTTAGACAATGCGCTAAGCCACTCCCTAAGTTGTTAATTGCCACACCCCTGGGCACATTGTTTAAAAATTAAACGTGCTAAATGAGGAATTAAACTTCGCGCCGGGTGGAAAACGAGTTTTACGCCATGCGCCAGTGTGCAAAATACAGCTCACAGAGACAATAGTTAATGTTGAGTGAAATAATTGCATCGACATGGACACTTCCTGTTTCCTGTCCGGCCTATACTGTTGCAATGTCACCACCACACAGATAAAACCCAGTCAGCTGTTCTAAGACCTGCTGTAGTCACTTACAAGTAGGTGAGTAGAGAGAGACACACTGGGAGAGGGAAAGAAAGAGAGAGAGATAGAGGGAGGTGGAGAGAGAGGGAGAGAAAGTGAGCGATGCAGGGAGAGAGAGAGTTGGAAAAAGCAGGAGAGAGGTGTGAAACATATGAGCAACGTCAGCACCTCTGCGAGAAACTCTGCAACTCACCCCAGGAGAAAACACCTGCCAAAGAGGGGGGGGGGGGGGTGGAGAGAGAGGGGGCGGGGTGGAGAAGGGAGCGCTAGATGGAGAATGAAGGAGGGAGAGACTAGGAAGAGGAGGGAGAGGAGGAACGAGAGGAAGACAGGGAAAATGGCAGTGGGATGTTTAGGGGCATTGGTGAAAGGTGACTGGTATTTAGCACACACTTTTATCCAAAGCACCTGAACTCTTACTGGCACGACCAGGCAACGATGCCACCACCACTCCGCCACGCCTGCCTGAGCTCCTGTTTTGTCTTGGTTGTCTGCCTTAGCAAAACAAGTTAGCATTTATTTGCCATATCAATTACAGTGGACATCTCTGAGTTTTAACAGAGAAAAGTAAAGGGAAGAAATCACAGCTAGAAGGAGAAACAGTGTGTGTGTGTGTGCGCGCAGGTGAGTGTGCATGTGTGTGTAAGTGTATGTGTGTGTACAGTATGTGTGTGTGTGTGTGTGAGATTTGTGTTTGTGTCTGTATGAGATTCGGCTGGTGCATTTCCAGGGCTGCTGCAGCAGTTGAGAGCTCAGGCTAGCTGCCAAAGTGTTGAAGGCCAATCCTAATAACAACAGTGAGAGCAGACACTTTCTTTAGACCCCGTGACAATCTTTAACACCACTCCATGCCAGCCCCAGACAACCACAACACAACACGCACTGTCCCTGCTGTAAGTGGACATTGAGGATGCACTTAGAGGAGCTCTTTGAGCTCACGGTAATCACTTAATGACCTGACACAAAGTAGGACAAAACAAGCAATTTGTATGTAGTTAATTTTGTATGAACATGATGACATTTAACAATGACATGACGTTTATTTATTATGTAACACCCCGTCAAAATGAATATTTTAACGCATTATGTCTAATACACAAGTTCAGATGAAATATTAACTTTGCTTTTGTGTCCTACTAAAGAACAGCCATGAATCTCTTCAGAAATGATCAGGCACTGCATAACGACATGGCATCGGAGCTTTGGAAAGTCTCTTATCTGGGGCATGTAGTTTATTTCTCATGAATGTTTTGCTCTTGTTTTGATGTATGGGCACTTCATCAGCGTCCTCGTCGCACACTGAATGGAATGAATAGCCGGGGCAGCGGTTTTCCATCAGGGGATGTCTGTGTCGGACGCGCTTTGAAAAAGGCATGTCAGGACTCCATGGAATCTCCAGTGATCTGTTTCATAACAGACACTTTTATTTTTTTATATTTTGTAACAAGCCTTAGAAAGTTTTGGACTGTGCTGCTTGTTTGCTATGCTCTATTTTCCATGACACCATTAGTTGAATGAGGGGCCCCAGTGTGTGTGTGTGTGTGTGTGTGTGTGTATGTGTGTGTTTGTGTGTGTGTGTCTATTCTGCATACTGATCCTTTATTGGTAGTTGGAGAGGAAGAAAGGGAATTCTAGAACATCACATTCTAAATGTTGATGTTCTATACTAAAGGATGTTACATATGACATTTTATGGGAGGCAAAGACAAAACGAGGCAAACAGACGGTGGTGAATGAGAAAACTGTTTACATTAACACATACTTCCGGAGACCTGAAAGTGTTGATGCACTCTGTATCTGACAGGTGATACCTGACCTCCAGTTGAGCCAGGTGAGGGCCAGGTGTGGGCAAGACATTAATTCCTTCAGCATCAGTGTCCATCCTGGTAGTGGCTTTTTGGACTGGCCATCTCTGAGGTCTGTCTGGGCCTCTCATGGACAAACGGCCAGGGCCAACTGATTGACAAGCGTGCCTCTCTACCCACACTCAAAAAACTGCTGCTAAAAAAAAAAGCTTCTGAATTACCAAAGGTAACATGACATTCATTCTAACATCCGGGCGACACTGCGTCCGCAACTGAAGCGCTCCATTTGCGTAGTGTAAAAATAGTTTTAATAGTCTAATTTTTCCGAACACATGCATGTTACATCTGGTGTAGCCAGTTCCATTGATTATAGTGGAAGCTAATTGCTAATTGTTGTGGCAGACGCAACGCGAACAGAATGCTTCATTCACGAGCCCGGTGTAGCTTCCATGTAAGACCAAAAGCAGACATCAGCTGAGCCACTGTGGAGTGTCTGAGTATCTTTGGACAAAAGCTGCTGCTAAATGACCATGGGCCCTATCATGAGTCAAAAGCGCATTGTAACTCGTCAAAAGCTTATTCAAATTTAGTAGGATGTGTCCAGTCCACATTGGGAGGGTTTTCGTTATCAAACGTCGAACGCATGGCGCAACAAGGTGTTCCTAGGTTTTTTAATCAGTCATGGGTGTGTTTGGGGCGTAACATAATTTAAACCAATGAGAATGACATCTGTCATTCCCTTCAATCGGTATTTTGACATTCAATGGCGCATTTGAAGGAGGCTGCTTGCGAGACCGTATGGAATAGTCATTCCACTAAACCATACTTTACTAAAACCTAGCATAGCCTTCACGCATTTGCACTCCTCTATTATTTGAACTCATTGGCAAAGTGAAACTAAATTCACCATGGTGTCAGTCAACGACAAGACAGTTATATGCAGTTACTTTGACCAGGGGCGGAGTGGCAATCGGGACGATCGGGAGTTTTCCCGGTGGGCCGGCCGATGAATCTGCGTGGTGCGGGCCGGCCCATGGAGCTATTATAGCGGCCGTGAGTCGTCCGCGGCCATCGACCTTGCATTTGCACTAAGAATTTTCCGCGAAAATCTCAGAGATTCACACTTTAATGTTAAGGAAGTCCAACCAATATTTATACCACTTGCTCACTGACTATGGGCCCTATCATGACATTCTAAAGTGCATCGTCACTCGTCAAAAGTCTATTCAAATTTAGTAGGATTTCCAGTTCACATTGAGAGGGGTTTCGTTCTCAAAAGTGGAGCGCATGGCGTAACAAGGTGTTCCTAGGTCTTTTAATCAGTCATATGGGTGTGTTTGGGGCGTAACATCATTTTAAACCAATGAGAATCACATCTGTCATTCCCTTTAACGGCGCAATGCGCGATATGTCAAATAAATGCATCGGTATTTTGGCATTCAACGGCGCATTTGAAGGAGGCTGCTTGCGAGACCGTATGGAATAGTCATTCTTAAACCATGTTTTACTAAAACCTAGCATAGCCTTCACGCATTTGCACTCGTCTATTATTTGAACTCATTGGCAAAGTGAAACTAACTTCACCAAGGAGTCAGTCAACGACAAGACTCCTTGGTGAAGTTAGTTTCACTAGAGTTATATGCAGTTACTTTCACTATTGACTGACAATGGGTTACCATCGAAAACATAGGCTGGAAAATGCAACACTTACCCTAATGTTGCTCAAATGACTGAATAAAACAACATTTATCCTGCAGAGGAGTTGCTTATATCTCGTGACAGTGCGTCTTCAGCTGTGCTCCATACGTGTCTCTCGCCTCTCCCCTAATCACTTTTAACCGTCATTACCAATTTGCAAATGATGGTGAATAACTACTCATCATGAGATGTACAGTATTTCGTAATATCTTTATTCTAATTATGTTTCCGAATGTAATCGTGCAATTTGTAATGCTTTGCATGGACGTGCCTGGTGTGCGTTCATGAATGATAGAAGGATGGTGCGTGCACCTGCCAATATGACTGTTGACATGCGCTCTTAAAATAGCATATGAACAACTCGCCATTGACTTCTGACCAGGTTTAGGTGGTGTATGATAGCGATTTTTAGACAATGCGCCAGGTCCCTCCCTAGGTTGTTAATTGCCACACCCCTGGGCGCAATGCTTAAAAAATAAACGTGCAAAATAACGAATTCAACTTCGCGCCAGTGAATAACGAACTTTACGCCATGCGCTGGTGACCCAAAATATAGCCCTATATGTCATTCATGGTTACCCTGCACACTCATCTCTCCCATGCTGATTTTTGTGTAGGCTAGCCTTAGTTTTTTTTATCTTAATTCATTTTTGTCTTATTCAGGCGTTACTGAACTTTCATCACAAATAAAAAATTTAATTTGTATGTTTGTACTTAAATTAACGTAAGCCTAAGGGCTGTATTTTCGGTCACCAGCGCATGGCGTAAAGTTCGTTATTCACCTGCGCGAAGTTGAATTCGTTATTTTGCACCTTTATTTTTTAAGCATTGCGCCCAGGGGTGTGGCAATTAACAACCTAGGGAGGGACCTGGCGCATTGTCTAAAAATCGCTATCATACACCACCTAAACCTGGTCAGAAGTCAATGGCGAGTTGTTCATATGCTATTTTAAGAGCGCATGTCAACAGTCATATTGGCAGGTGCACGCACCATCCTTCTATCATTCATGAACGCACACCAGCGCACGTCCATGCAAAGCATTACAAATTGCACGATTACAATGGTAAACATAATTAGAATAAAGATATTACGAAATACTGTACATCTCATGATGAGTAGTTATTCACCATCATTTGCAAATTGGTAATGACGGTTAAAAGTGATTAGGGGAGAGGCGAGAGACAAGTATGGAGCACAGCTGAAGACGCACTGTCACGAGATATAAGCAACTCCTCTGCAGGATAAATGTTGTTTTATTTAGTCATTTGAGCAACATTAGGGTAAGTGTTGCTTTTTCCAGCCTATGTTTTCTATGGTAACCCATTGTCAGTCAATAGTGAAAGTAACTGCATATAACTGTCTTGTCGTTGACTGACTCCTTGGTGAAGTTAGTTTCACTTTGCCAATGAGTTCAAATAATAGACGAGTGCAAATGCGTGAAGGCTATGCTAGGTTTTAGTAAAGCATGGTTTAAGAATGACTATTCCATACGGTCTTGCAAGCAGCCTCCTTCAAATGCGCCGTTGAATGCCAAAATACCGATGCATTTATTTGACATATCGCGCGTTGCGCCGTTAAAGGGAATGACAGATGTCATTCTCATTGGTTTAAAATGATGTTACGCCCCAAACACACCCATATGACTGATTAAAAGACCTAGGAACACCTTGTTACGCCATGCGCTCCACTTTTGAGAACGAAACCCCTCCCAATGTGAACTGGACATCCTACTAAATTTGAATAGACTTTTGACGAGTGACGATGCACTTTAGAATGTCATGATAGGGCCCTAAGCTAGAATGGAGCAAAGCCTCCTGGGAATGGGGAATGTGTTTCTGGTTTACCCAATGAACCGATTGCAGGTCAAGTCTATTTACAGAAATGTAGGGGGATAAATGAGCGGCCCCTCGTCTAATGGCATGACCCTACAAACGATCAAGTTCGAGGAAAGCTACAAGAGTTTTGACAGTCGACGGATTTGCGTGGTTGCTTGCTGTTTTACATATGGATGGAAGGCAGAGAGAAAGGTTAGCGGAGCTAAAGCATTGACGTTATTGAAACTAGCACAAGCTAGTCTTATGTTGACATGTAGCCTAGGCCTAGCCTAATGACTAATTAGTGGGCCACTCAGGCTGATAAATGGTTTGTGGAACTCGTTGGAACTGTCTATAAGCCTATATAGGCTTACTTTAATAATTCTCGTACAAACCTAAACCTATACCAAACCTATACCTTTAATTACCTGTGTTATTAGGTTGGCATTGTCTGTAGGCTAGGCCTTTTTTAAATTTATACAGGCAACTATTGGAGTGCTATGATACCCAGATATGTCCTTGCATGATGCTTGAAATTTCTATCCACCCACAAAGCTGTTTTTATACTGCACTGTTGCATATCTAGTTCCTTACACATTTATTGAAAGTGCCTGGTTTGTGGTTGATTGGCTTGTTGTATTGCATTAGCACTATATATTTTGTTTGTGCTATTGATGTGTGTGCATGTTTTGGGGGGGAGGGGGGGCCGGTGCCGTCAGAATTTTCCCGGTGGATTTTAGTGCCCCACTCCGCCCCTGCTATTGACTTACAATGGGTTAGGCCTACCATCGAAAACATAGGCTGGAAAAAGCAACACACCCTAATATTGCTCAAATGACTGAATAAAACAGCATTTATCCTGCAGAGGAGTTGCTTATATCTCGTGACAGTGCGTCTTCAGCTGCCATACATGTCTCTCGCCTCTTTCCTAATCACTTTTAACCGTCATTACCAATTTGCAAATGATGGTACGATGTACAGTATTTCGTAATATCTTTATTCTAATTATGTTTCCCATTGTAATCGTGCAATTTGTAATGTTTTGCATGAACGTGCGCTGGTGTGCGTTGTGCACCTGCCAATATGACTGTTGACAATGCGCTCTTAAAATAACATATAAACAACTCGCCATAGACTTCTGACCGGGTGTACAATAGCGATTTTTAGACATTGCGCCAGGCCACTCCCTAAGTTGTTAATTGCCACACCCCTGGGCGCATTGTTTAAAAAATAAACATGCAAAATAAGGAATTAAACTTTGCGCCGGGTGGAAAACGAGTTTTACGCCATGCGCCAGGGTGCAAGATTAAGGGTGTCACGATTTTGAAATTGATCGAAATTACATCTCAATCTCGAACTTCGAATTTAAAAGTAGAATCGACGATGCAGCCACACCCCCAATGTCACGTCCAGCATGTATGCCAAGACGCACAAACACACATGCACGTGCTGAACTGCAGCATCAACACTCCTCTAATTTTAGGCTGCAGCCAGTTAAAATATACACATCAACCTATCGAAATTAAAGCCCCTCTTGCTACTTTGAAATCACCGGTGTGGAAGTATTCGTTCTTTCACGTCAATCTAAACTAACTTAGCCTACTCAACTTAGCAAGTGAAAAGATTATCTAGTTACAGTCCAAAGTTACTGGCTTAAAATGCACATTGATAAACATATTCCATGAACACTAACCTTGGGTCTCTTTGGAGTGTGCTGAAACAATCAAATTAACATTCTGTGTTGTTTAATTCCACTATGTTCATGTCTCTGTTTTAGCCTAATGTTAGTTCTGTTTACATTACAACCTCGCGGTTGCAACGGATTCAAAATAAAAAGCGGTTTCAAAATAAAAGCCCCCCGAAACATAAAAGGAAAAGGCCAAAAAGAGTAAATAACATATACGGAATGCATTAATAGTAATATTTTAAAAAAAAGATCAAAAATCAAATCGAGGATTTGGAGAATCATGACACCCCTATGCAAGATACAGCCCTAAATGTAACATGACATTCGATCAGTCAGCTGAGTCACTGTGAAGCATTGTTAAGTAGATGTTGGCCGTGTTTTTATTTGTGAGTGTGTTTTATCCCTACGAGAGACGAGGGACCACAGACATCAGCTTTCCGTTTTTCTGTCTAAAATATCCCTTACTTCACTGCAGTGCAGCATTCTTCTCAGAGGTTCAGTGTTCAAATATCTGCTCTTGGAAAATATTAGCAGGAATGTAAATAAGCCAGAACATAAATAGCAATAAGTGCATTAGAAACAGTAAGTGCATTAGAAACAATTCTATTCATTATTTCTCTTGTTTTTGTAACTGGGCAACTTTGAGAATCAGATATCCCACCATTCTCCTTTTCTGTTTCTATCATAGACTCATCTGAGGATGCCTATTCATGCGCTCTCTCTCTCTCTCTCTCTCTCTCTCTGTGTCTGTTGCTGTTAGACTGTTAGAGCTTTCATAGCTCTTGAATGGATGGTTTGGAAAGTTTGTGGAAATCTTTTTCTGTCTTTGTGTGTGTGTGTGTGTGTGTGTGTGTTAAAGGAGAAGTTCCGTATGATATTGACCTAAAGTGTGTTGAAACATGATACCGAGTGTGAACTTTTGTCTCATAGCTCATCTCGGCTTGTCCCTTGCACTCCGAAATCTGGCACTAGTTAGCCGATGCTACCAACAGGTTTTCAATGGGGGTGCCTCGGGCATCAGCCTAGCCATGCAAATAAATCACTATTTAACACCATTTATGAGGATCAAAGTAGCTCCACACTTCATTGGTAGACTTCCGAGGGCCCTGACATTTAAAACGAGACATTGAGAACTTTGAAAAAGCACTGTTTATTTACAAGACAATTTATACAGACAGTACCTTCAGGAAGTTTACCGTTCGCCGCCATCTTGAATTTAGTCACAATAAGTCGAGCGACGAGTATGAACAGGTATGATAAGGGATCAGATTCCAAAAATAATTCCGTGGAAATGCATGGATTCCAGTTGCAGCTACTGGAAGCATGCATTTCCACGGAATTATTTTTGGAGCTATGAGACAAAAGTTCACACTCGGTATCATGTTTCAACACACTTTAGTTCAATATCACACCGAACTTCTTCTTTAAGAAAGAGTGATATGGGGGTATGTTTGGTGATTTTGTGTTTGATTCAGAAAAATGGCCTTTTGGAAAAAAAATGTTGTTGGGGGGGGGGGGGGGGGGGTGGACCGGTTGAACGTTGACTTTAACCGTTGTCTGGGTTGGATGTTTTAATGCTGTATTTTCTGTAGCGTGGACATTTGAATACTCTCTCTCTCTCTCTCCATCTGTATTGAAGGTTGCCCATTGAGGCTGAGGAGGCGGCCGATACATCATTTTTATACCTCTAAAATCGGAGGGATCGTGATTGATGTGGCACTCTGACGTCAGCCTCCCAGAGGCTTCAGCATCTCCTCTCCTTCTGGGCGCCATGGAGAAGACGAGGGAGATCACATCACAGGAGAAAGGAACACAGGACCAGAGAAAAAGGGGGGGGGGTATTGGAAATAGGAAAGCATGACCGGACACACTAGGGGTGTAACGGTACACAGAAGTCACGGTTCGGTTCATACCTCGGTTCGGACATCACGGTTCGGTACGAGTTCGGTACAATGGAGGGAAAAGCAAAACAAAAATGCAGAAAGCATTTTTTTTTGTACATGTCTCAGGCTGTACCACCTAGTGTCATACAGTCTCTTCCCTGAGCCATCTGCAACAGCCTGAAGTGTGTAAGATGTAGGCTAAACAGTACAATAAGTACCCAGACTCCATCTGTAACTTGTAAACAAAATAAGACAATCAGCTATAAAACTGAAAATAGGCCTACAGCATCTCTTATTTCTGAAAGTGCAAATTACATAGAAAAATGATTTTTAAAAATCCACTTAAGCAAGACCTTCAACATCTGTGTTTAGTTGTATATGGAAGGGTCTACAATTTGCCTCAATATTTTTTTTATTGTGTGTAAAGTAATAATCTAGCCTACTAACTGTGAAAATATCACACTATTTTGCCTTTTTTTAAAAAACGAAATGGCTCCTTTCATTTCATAAACAGACTACAACTAGAAGTCACGTGACTTTGCCCTTTGACGTTAACTCACCGTAGCATGGTTTGTTTATTAGCCTGGTTAGCGTTGTCACTTTATTTTACTGTCTATGCACTTAACACTACCAGAACCTCATGTGAGAAGTTACAAGTTACCCCAACATAAAGGTAATTACCACGCGACTTACATAGCTTTCTGTCATTACGAAATCATTTAATGTAAGCCATAGGTTTTGGCCCTATTTGTATCCAAAGGCTGCTGAAGCGCAGGGGAAGTTTTTTCCCCTCGTTTCAGTGATTGGTAGCCTACATCATCTGGGTGATGGCTTCGAATATGTGTAGCATTTTTTCCACTCACATACCCAACAACTGCTGAACAACGCCGACACACAGTTTCATCTTATCCACCACTCTTTCGCCTGTACTAACGTTACTGTAACTGAAGTTCTCAAACTTGCGATCTTAAAGAGACCAGCGGATCCTCTAACTCTTGTGGGTCTAACCTTAGTGCTGCTAATGACTGACGGACTCGACCGACGACCTGACAAAAAAAACATAGGCGCCAATCAGAGCTTCAGAGCTAAAGCGAGGCTACAGATTAGCGTTAGGTGTCGCTAAAGAACTCCCGTAACTCTCGCTACTTAACAGTAATTGCGCATGACATTAATTAATCCGCACACGAGTTTTATGTATTTTTATACCGTGTATTCTCCGTGTAAATGCATGCACCGAACCGTGACGTCCGTACCGTTTCGGTTCAATACGAATACATGAACCGTTACACCCCTAGGACACACACACACACACACACACATACACACACACATATACACAGATACTGACAAAAAGAAAATGAGACAGAGAGACAGAGAAAAGGGAAAATAAATACTTTGCACACACATCACAGTCCCGTCTGACACCAGGATCCAACTCCTGAGCATACGGGTTCTCCCGTATCTCCCAGCACCCTCCCGTTTTGTTATTTCTCCCGGAAAACTCCCGTAATTTGCATGGCCATCAAACTTCATTTAAAAATGATTGATCCATTCATTTTTTCTGTTAGTCTGACATCTCTCAGGTTGCCAGATTGTGTATGAACTACACCCTACACATACACGATCACTTACTTTCAATTCCAACCGTTTTGTCATAGGCTAAAACCTGGCAACCCAAAACAAGGAAGCGGGTGCCGACTGCGCAGCCTGAGTCTCGCAAGCAAGCGGGCTAGTTGAATAGCCTACTCCAGAACTAGCTGTTGTCAAATTATTGGGAATTTAAGTGATTAACACATCACATAAACTGTTATTGAGTGTTGTTGATACACAATTGGCAACTTGTGTCCTCGGAACCGAATCTGACAGTAAGCAGCTTTGGAGTTTTGGAAGTAGGCTGCAGGCAGGCAGGCTGGTGGATACATTCTGGCATGCATAGGCTTTCGGTAGCCTAAGGTAAAAGCAACGACCGAAATGCAGTGTTGAAACACGTGTATGAAACATGTTAAATATGCAAACACTGATTGCACCCCCCCCCCCCAAAAAAAATAAATAAATCTCCCGTTTTTGGAAAGCTAAATGTTGACAGTTATGCTCCTGAGATATAACTGTATGTGAGTGTGTGTGTGAGAGATAGAGACAGGGTGTGTGTGTGAAAAAGAGAGACAGGGAGAGAGATAGAGAAAGAGAAAGAAGTTCTGTGCGTCAGTCTTTACCTCCGTGCCAAAGGCCTCTTCCTACTTGCCATGGCCCTCTGCTGTTCGTCCTCTGGATGTTCACTCTATATATACCCCCTGTGTGGTTGCCTCCCAGTGTGTGTGTGTGTGTGTGTGTGTATCTGTCAGGCAATGAATCAAAGGCCTAGAGCTGTGTGTATGGGTATCAGGCGTGCAGGCCGTTGCCCAAACAGAGGCATGGAGACTCAGGAAGTGAAGTGCAGTGCCCTCTTCCCCAGCCCTGCTGCATAGACAGCATGCCTCAGGGCACACAAACACACACACACACACAGACACACACACACACACACTCACACTTACTCTCATATAGATAAGCACATACACACACACACATTCAGACACATATACACACACGCACACACACACTTACTCTCATATAGATATGCACATACACACACACATACAGACACACACATCACACACATACACGCGAATACACACACACACACACACAATCTATCTTATATACAAACACACACACACACACAAACATACTCTCCCATACGCTCCATTCTAGCCCACAGGCACACACATTCTATTTTCTTTTACACACACACAAACACACACATACACATGCATATACACACAGACTCATATCCCATTGGAAAACCAGAACACCTTAACAGCAAGAAGCTTCAGAGTTGCAGTCCAACAAACACACATACATACACACACGCACATGCACAAACATGTTTGCACAATGTTGAGTGCCAGACATCAGCAGCCGGTTGCACCAGTAGAACATAAGGTCGATCGTAAGTTTAGGTGTGTCTTAAACCTTACGTTGAAACTAACTTGCAGTAAGGTCGATCGTAAGTTTAGGTGTGTCTTAAACCTTACGTTGAAACTAACTTGCAGTAAGGTCGATCGTAAGTTTAGGTGTGTCTTAAACCTTACGTTGAAATTAACTAGCAGTAAGGTCGATCGTAAGTTTAGGTGTGTCTTAAACCTTACGTTGAAACTAACTAGTTTTAAACTAGCGGTGCATTCTTTTTCTGTTGCACCATTGCTACTTAAGGTACACCGTAGTTAGTAGCTACGAAATCAAAATGTTTTATATAGAATTATGTTTTTTTTTTCGTATCATATCACCGGCCTCCAAGTCTAGGGGAGCTTGGGGCACGGCACAACCATGTTCTCTTGCTTGATCTTAAAATACAAAGAGAACGGACAAGTCAAGGCTCAGGTGTTGCACACTGGCATTCAAGATTCCTTCTTCTCTGCCAGCTATATGGTACCTGCCCCCCATCTCCATCCCTCCCTCCCAGGGTGCCATCTACAGGCCTGGAGATATTCTCCCAGATATTTCCCCTGACAGCAGACTGGATATGTGCAATGTATGCCATGTCAAAGTGTGCAAATACTAAAACATGCAAACTTTTAACGGAGTGTCTATTTACACCCCTGGTACGAATAGCCTTGGCCACACAGCTGAAATATTCACACCCTGTGACATAATAACAAAAAGACGTTGCTCACGTACACAAAAAACATGGCGGACATTCGTTTTTTCGTCAGCAGAAAGTGAAGAATTCTGAAAGGTTTCAGCACTAATATCAGTTTTAGATTAAAAAGTTGTGTTTTATTTTCATAATCTTGGTTCAGTGAACAAATACAACCGTCAGTTTGTTAACAGAAATTTTGTGAATATGACGTTTAGACCAGTGGCGGCTGGTGGTTAAAAAAATAACAGAGGAAGGAATGTCTGCTTGATTGGCGTTAGTGGCAAATGTGAGGTTGTGATGGTGTTGGTGGCATATGTGAACAATAGAGTATGTAGGCCGCCTACCCAGACACATTTATAGCAGCAGTATGTACTATGTAGCATTTTAACTGGCAATGTTGTGCAATAATTGCTGTTCTGACATTCTCGGGGGGGGGGGGGAATTCGTCCAGGGACAATGGACTTTGTAATATAATTTAAATATATAAGTCACTTTGGATAATAGTGCTAAATTAATAAATGTAAATGTAAATAAATGTAAATTTAGGTCTGGGAAGTCAGGGAAGATATGTAGGTCTAGTTATGAAATACTGTTTTCCAGATGTGCAAAATTACGGAAAGTCTGGAGGTTTTGCTCAGTGTAATACATTGGCAGAAAAGTCTATAATAATAAAAATAGACACTTGTTTTATAAAACCATGTAACTATTTACCATTAAAAATAGACCTTAAATGTGGTTATTTGTAACATGCTATTGTTTTTAAAGCCAAATCGCTATAATATAAAGACAGGTTGTAATAGCTAAGTGGGAATTTATGAAAGCATACTCGAAAGGCAAATGTTATTGAAGACGTCATTAAAAGAATGCATCATGGTCTGAAACATTCATTAACAATGTTACCATCCAAAGATACATTTAGAACGGTGAAAACAAGAACATAACAACAAGAACCTTATTTAACAATTGTTTAGTTAAGGCATAACTTGGATGATTATAACAACGCATAACTATCCAAAAATGTTTTATCACCAAGTGAACTGTCCACGTACAGTATGTGGCAGGCCAGCAGTAGGCTATGGCTGATTGTTTTCTGTGCTAACGTTACCAGTTAGCCATGAGTAGCCTATTTGTCTGACTATGTAGCATTCAGTAGCCTACACTTACCATCTTGTTTTGGAATATGAATTTTTGGAGCTGGTCTTCCTGCTTTGATAAACATTATCAGTGTATTTGAATGTATAAAAGATTTGAGATTGTCCACTGATTCCATTGTACTGTTTATTTCACGAGCAAAAAACAAGCTTTCCGTTCAACATAAGATTCGTAGTTTGACTGCAGATAACATTCTTGAACCGTTGCCGCTAAAAACAGCACCCCCTATCGCAATTGAAAATTACTGTACGGAGGAGCTTCCTCCCTTGGCCATTGAAAACAACGTGATTCACGAGCCGCTGGGGTCCGAGGCGTTTATAATGGACTTCAATAAGGGGCTTGAGGAGGAAGCTCCTCCATACAGTAATTTTCAAGGGGGTGCTGTTGGCATTTTGACCTAGGGGAACGATTTTGTTCATTCAAAGTGTTAAAAATAGTAATATTAACAGTAATTTATCAGATTAGTAATTCACTTTATATATTTTTTTATTTTTCTCTGAAATTTTAGGGACGGTGTTCCTCCCTTTCCTCAATGAAGGAGCCTCTTCTTGTTTAGACCTATAAACTATAAGTTTACCTGCAAACACAATATACTTGTGGAAGCAGATGTGCAGTGGTCCCAGACACGGGTTAGCATGAAGGGAGGCTGGGGTTCGATTCCTGTGTGATGCGTTACGGCGTGATTGTGCATGTGTACCAACATCTCTGGAGAGAAGGCGTGCAATTTGAACAAGAATTCGGTTCTCAAACTAAAGTTTTGATTGCAACAATTAGCTAGTTCATGCACCAGGGTGTAAATAGCATACAGTACTATATACACCAGGGTACGAATAGCATCCACTTCTAACTATACATTAATGCAAACAGCATGCCTTATTCAGAGTGTCTATTACACAGCTGAGCTATTCACACCCTGTTACGTAACAACAAAAAAACACGTTGCTTGTTTTTATTATTATTATTACATTGTGTGATCAATATGCCAGAATAAATGGTGCAAATAGCATACATTGATATTTGTACCAGACGGGGTACTAATAGGACACATTGCTGTGTGCACCGGGGTACAAATAGCATACATTGATATTGTACCAGACGGGGTACTAATAGGACACATTGCTGTGTGCACCGGGGTACGAATATAATTCACTTCTAATTGCACCAGGGTACGAATAGCATACACTACTAATTGTACCAGGGGTACAAATAGCCTTACCAAACTTTTAAATGAAAAAGTGGTTCATCATTAGTAATTTATTTTTCATACATTATTATTTATGTGTTTTAATAAATGCAAATGTAAACTTTATAACTCATTTGTAAATATGTTGCAAGGCATAAAACATCCTCACTTTAGATGAGCTCACAAAATATCATTAACTAACCACTTGTGACTCCTGAGTTAATAATGAATTATAGTATTAGGAAGTGGTTTATAAAATATGTATCCTCACCTTAACTAATCATTAGTGCATGTGTATGTAACAACTGCTAAATAATGGAAATATTACTTCATCAAAAACATATTATTGCATCATTTATTAAGTATTAACAATAAGAAATACAAATGTTACTACAGAAACACACAAAACATTTCCCATCTGGACCCCCAACACACACACATTTTAACCAGCAAATTCTCACACACTATAGCTTAAAAATAAGTCTCTAACACACCCTCTTCTCATCACTACACACCTCTCCCTGTTATTTTATGTGCTGCTCTCACTGATCTACTGGAGAGTCCAGTTTGGGCCAAAATGGACGATATCCTCCGACCTCTTCCTTACTATCTGCATCTTTCCCCTTGATCTGCATACACTTGATGGGTTTCTTTACATGCTTTTTTTGCCCTTTTAATTTTTTACTCCCATCTTTTTCACTCCTCTCCATCTTTTTCTTTTTCCTTATTTCCTTTCATCCGCCATCCCTCTTTCTTATACTACCTTTTCATTCTTTCTCACAGATCCACCCCCTCCCCCACCCACACACACACACACACACACACGGACGCTCACACCCACACACATGGACGCTCACACTCACACACACACACCACCCCATCCGTTTTGTAATTCTCTCCTCCGGCAGCAGCAGGGTGTGTGAGTCACAGTCGTCTCATTAAGGCCCTGCCAAATCTGTACGATTTAACCGTGTGTGTGTGTGTGTGTGTGTGTGTGTGTGAGTGTCAAGGGGGGAATTGGGTGCAGGTACAAGGGGGTGAATGCGGTAACGAAGAGAATGACGAGGATTTCGTGTGTGTGTGCGTGCGTGCGTGTGTGTGTGTGTGGATGCACGTGTGTGTGTGTGTGTGTGCGCACGCTCGCGTGTAGGGGGGGTGAGCTCCTGCAGACACCCTGCACATTTTGTGACAAACTGGATGTCACACACACAGTCACATGTGCTCACACTCGCTCTCTCACATGCACACACACACACACACACAGAGTCATAAAACATGCGCCTGCACTGCCTAGCCTTGCTCCTGGACCCCGGCACCACTATATCTGCACGATCGTTGGAGATGGAGAGAGAAAAAAAGAAAAGGAAAAAAATGTCTTTGGATTTATGGCCCTGCCTCTCCGATGAAGCCGTTCACAGGCGGTATGAACCTGCCACCGAGTTCACACAGACACACACACACACCTCCACCCTACAAACACACACACAAACACGCCCTACACACACACAGACACACACCCTACACACACACACTATACACACCCACACACACACCCCCCCCCCCACACACACACACATACAGACAGACACACACACACACACACCCTACACACACACACACACACACACATACTGTATATGTGTGCATATATGTGTGCATATATATTTATTTAGCAGCCGATCCCCACGGGCAGCGGAGGGGCCTTGAATGCAGCATCAGTGGCATGTCGCTGGGGAAACGAGAGAAATCATTTGAAGTTTCATGTCTACCGGTATTTGTTGTCTGGCCAGAAACACTTGAGCCATTATGGCTCAAGGAGACAATCGCTCTCTCTCTCTCTCTTTCTCTTTTCTCTGTCTCTCTCTCTCTGCACGTCCGGTGCTTTAGACAAGCACTGAAATGAAGGAATATAAACATGGCCTCCACAGAGCTATCTACTCCTCATGCAGGAAAAACATACTTACACACACACACACACACAAACACACACTCTTTTTTTCCTGCCAAGCACCATTGATTCTGGTCAATGCAGTAGTGTTTTGTTTTGCCCGGAACGTGCAGAAGAGGCTTTCGACGGACCTCTCAGAAATGAACGAGTTCAAAAACAACCTGTGAGCTCTGTGGGACACACACACACACGCACAAACACACACACACACACACACACGACCTGTGAGCTCTGTGGGACACACACAAACACACACGCACACACACACACACGACCTGTGAGCTCTGTGGGACACACACACACACACAACCTGTGAGCTCTGTGGGACTGCTGAGGATGTGCATTAAACATATTTTTTAGTGTTCCATGATCACACAGATACACGCATTGTGTCTCTCTCTCGCGTCCGGTGCTTTAGACAAGCACTGAAATTAAGGAATATGAACATGGCCTCCACAGAGCTACCTACTCCTCATGCAGGAAAAACACACTTACACGCACTCACGCACACACACACACACAAACACTGTCTTATCATCACATTACATTTAAAGGAACATTTTAAAACAATTTCTCATCAATTCCTTCCTCTCCTCTTGTCTCTCTCTCTCTCTCTCTCTCTCTCTCACCCCCTCTCTCTCTCTGTATCACCCCTGGGCTCCTGGGCATATCCATGTCAGTGAAAGGGCATGTGCAATAACATAATTAGTGGCATGTGGTCCGGCAGAGCAGAGTGGAGCTGAGCTGAGCAGCCAGAGAGCCTCTCATTCTGACTTTAATAAGGCCGGAGGATGAGTCATCCACTGCACCACAGAGAGAGAGGGAGAGAGAGAGAGGGGATGAGAGAGAGAGGGAGGGGATGAGAGACAGAGGGAGAGACGGAGGGAGAGAGAGTGACAGAGAAGAATAGGGAGATGGTGGAGAAAGGAGAGATAGGAGGGAGTGGTGGAGAAAAGAATGGGGGGAGAGAGAGCTAGAGATGAAAAAGTGAGTGAAAAAGAGGGAGGAAACCAGAGAGAGAGAGGGAGAAAGGGAGTGAGAGACAGCAGAGGGAGTGTGATGAGAGAC
>NW_027468657.1:17845688-17875688 GCF_046254945.1 Alosa pseudoharengus
TCACACTCTTATTAACTATACTATTATGACTGAACTCATTTGGCTTTGGGAGGAGCGTAGCATTTGGGAGGACCCAGACGACAACTTAATAATACTAAATTTAGTTATTATACTGTAACTATGCTATTATGATACTGCAGCTAAACCTATTTGGTTTTTATAGGACCAAAGGCAACTCAGAGCCAGCGGACAACTGAACTGTGCTAATCTGACTAATCTGAGGTGAAAAGACAACTGAACTGTGCTAATCTGACTAATCTGTGCTAATCTGACTAATCTGAGGTGAAAAGACTGCTGAACCCATACAGCATGTAGACCAGGCCCCAAATTAGTAGCAGAGGCCTATTTTTTCAACTGAAACATTTACACATGAAGACTGTGAAGCGAGTGAGTAACGTAAATCTGCACACATTGAGTTTCCTGTGACCGTAAGCCTGATGCAGACGGAAAAACACCAACGATAATGTTAGCTTTATAATAGGCAACAACAACACCATACGAACTGAAAATAAAGTCCATGCAAAGCAACTGAATCAAACATTTAGAGTACTTACAAAAAATGAAACAAAATATTACATTGAATTACTAAATTATAAAAAATCAAACAAAAACAAATCTGCAAGCGGCGTGACTTGCCTGCGTACCCGTGACCTAGCAACTGTGTGTGTATGCATGTATGTGTGTGTGTGTGTGTGAGAGAGTGTGTATGCATGTATGTGTGTGTGTGTGTGAGAGAGTGTGTATGCATGTATGTATGTGTGTGTGTATGTGTGTGTGTGTGAGTGTGTGTGTGTGCACACGTGTGCGTGTGTGTGTGCACACGTGTGTGTGTGTGTGTTTGTGTGTGTGTGTGAGTGTGTGTGTGTGCACACGTGTGCGTGTGTGTGTGTGTGTGTGTGAGTGTGCACACGTGTGTGTGTGTGTGTGTGTGTGTGCGCGCACGTGTGTGTGTGGGGCTGTGCATACGTGTTGCCACCTGGTTTGTTTCCACTTTCTGTCGGTAGGAAAGCAGGAAAAAATGCCCGCATAGATGAGTCAGCCCAGCTGTACTGCAGACGCCACAACAGCTTGGTATCCATACATTCACATCTGATACAGAAAACTGCACACGTATAGACACACACACACAAACACATACACACACACACACACACAAATACACACATGAACAAAAACAAAAACATTCCCACATATGAACGCATGTACATAACACACAGGTGTGTGCACACACACACACACACACACGTGCAAACCCAAAATAAAACAAAAAAATCTGCCAATGCAAAAGTTCTACATTTCTATTAAGGAAGAGCACTGCTTGCATAAACAGCAGATTGAAACACATTATAAAATAGAGTGGTAAGCATTCTGGTACATTACTTACTGGATACGTTGCCGCATCTAATCATCCCCAAAGCATTTCCTCTGCCGTGTGTGATACATCATCTTACAATTTTCCTACCTCCAACATCCAATCCTACGTCCAACTCATCAAATCAGAAATTGCACCAGGAAGGCCACATAGTCTCTCTCTCTCTCTCACTCACACACACACACACACACACACAACCCTTAATCATACTGTATGTGTTTGAATGTTAAAAGTTGCAATTGGTGAATAAACTGTTTTGAGAGGTGGATAAACTCTAATAAGGTGGATAAACTCTATTTCTGAAATTTAAGAAGTGGATAAACTGTGTTTACTTGTGTTTAGCCTCCACTACAACCCTGGATGGATCTGGGTTAGACCCACCCTTTTATGGATTAGATCACTTACCCCTCACCTGGCCTAGGTCCACTCTCATTGGGGTAAGTTCCGCCCTTATGTTGGTTAGACTCACAATCATCTGAGATAGACACAGCCCTCATGTTGGTTAGATCCGCCATCACCACACCCTAATGATGATCGTATCTGTTATCTGAATTAGAACCGGCCCTCACCTTGGTTAGATCCGACCTCATCCAGGGCCAGTAGTAACATAAAGGCCAAGGAGCTGGGCTAGCATGCAGTAGCCAAAACAGTTGTGGGTTTGATTACCGGCTGCCACCCTAAGTTGCTCCAGGGAGTCTGTGTAAGAAATGTATATATGTAAGTCACTATGGATAAAATCATTAGCCAAATTAATATAAAGTAAGTTAGTCCTGGCCTCATATGGATTAGACCCGTCCCCATCTGGGTTAGATCTGCGGCCTCACCTGGGTTAGGACCGGTTCTGAAAGCTCACCTGGGCTAGGACCAGTTCTGAAAGGCTCACCTGGGCTAGGACCGGTTCTGAAAGGCTCATATGAGCTAGGACCAGTTCTGAAAGGCTCACCTGAGCTAGGACCGGTTCTGAAAGGCTCACCTGGGATAGGACCGGTTCTGAAAGGCTCACCTGGGATAGGACCGTTTAAAGAAACTACAAACCAACATATCCTCAGAGAATCAGAGCAACAGCCTGTATCCAGCACTCTCTCTGGCCTGTTGCCTGCTACCTATCCCCCTAATAACACACACACACACCAATCTGACTCATGTGGCTTTTGTGCCTGCAGTGAGAGAATCAAGAGAAAGGGAGAGAGAGGGAGGGAGAGAGGGTCAAAGGAGAAGCTTGTGCTGGACTTGGTCAGTATTACTAGCATCAAACATCAGGTGTTCGATGTCTGTGTCACTGTCACATCATGATGTTCTTGTTAAGGCCAATATTAAATCAGCTATATTTGTCTATTGACGTCATGGTCCAGTGACACACACACAAACATACACACACACACACACACACACACACACACACTTCCTCTTATGCTTTACATTCAGGGGCGCCTTGAACCATCCTACATCAAGACCTGAGCACACACATTCTGCAGCCTAACACACAGGGCCAGAACTACTAACACACTACACACTCAGAACTTAGAACACACACACACACACACACACACACACACACACACACTCAGAATGTACTGTAGATGTTCCCTATCACACACACACACACACACACACACACACACACGCACACACACAGAGGCTTTTCAGGAGCCAACAACACACACTTTCCACTAAAGTCTGTCGCGAGACATTCAAAAGTACTTCATGGATGATGGATATTTTTGACCGTATTGATGTGGCAGTGGCAATGAGGGTTATGAATTGGAAGAGGAAAAGCATCCATTTCCCAGCGATGAGTCAGAGGACGGGTATAGCTGCATCCGCTCTTCCCGTTAAGAGGAAGATTCCCATCCTCGTCTCACTCTTCAGGAAATGGAGCCGGCAAAAACGTAGCCACCAGCGCTTAGCCCGTATTACTCCGGCTGTCACCCCGCCAGAGCGCACTAATGAAATATTTAACAAATAATTAGGGGAACGACTCGAGCGCAAGCGTGGAACCTGCGTGGAACCGGCAGAGCTGGAAACCGAGGCATGAGTCACGGGCAGGAAACCGGCTCGTTCGGAGGCGATGTCCCCTTCCGCGCCCCTCCCTGGAGGAAACGGTTGTATGGGGCTGCCATTTGGAGTGGGCCCACAAAAATTAATAGTTTGACTTCACAAACGCTGCTCCGAACAACATTCTGTCAAAAAGTGGCAAGAATTCTGTGCCATTCCAGTGGCTGCAATGCAGCACTAAGATATTAGTGTGGAAAAAAGCACGTAAGGAAACCTTAAAGAGCTTTTCTCATTCTGCAGTGCTCAAGACACTGACCTCCAGTAACTGCAATAGCTGGATGTTATGAGAGGCTTAGAAACAGCTGTATGACTCTTGCATGGAAACGCTGAAAGTTTCAGCACTGGACAGCTCCTGGAATGAGACAGACATTTTAGGTGATTACAGATGATAGGTTTTTGAGATTGAGTCTTTAGAGGTAAGATTTTACAGGAAGCCCATAATGTGTAGACACACTCCTGAAGCGACATGAAGCCCCGAAGAGCTCGGGCATAAGAGTGGTCAGGGCCAGCAGGCTCTCTCAGCGAGAGTAGATAGTCAGGACTGGCCACACTCACTTACTCACTCTTCCCCAGCAGGCCTCGGAATGTTGTCGCTGGTAACCACAGAAACGGTTGTGATTGGCGACCAGCGGGACTCTGGTGAGCGTGCTGAGAGCACATTCTCTGCAGTCTGCTGGTGCAGAGAAGGGAATTGAGACCATAATTCAACATGTTGCCGGTAAAGGTTATTACTGAAGTGGCTATTTGCATTCTGAGACACTCTGGAAAGTGCAGTGGACAGAACAAAAACCTGTTTTTAATAACCAAAAAAATACACAAACTGCCCTTAAACATACAACATATTTTAAATACACTTATACACTTACAATACACACAGACACACACACACACAGACAGAGACAGAGTGGTGAAAACACAGTCCTAATCACAAACATGTGTTTGAAAGTGTTTTGGTCTATATCTCTGTTTGTGTCTATGGCTTTTGTGTGTGTTTGCATGCACACAGGCACTCACGTCTCTCTGTAAGTGGTGTGTGTGTGAGTGCTGTGTGTGTGTATGTGTGTGTGAGACAGTAGCTATAATGCAATCATGTTTAGAGGGGATCTGACTCATAGGTCAATGATAGGGGTAAGTCAAGGGGAAGAGCCTTAAGCCTACAGCATTTAACACCCATAATTAGACTACATGCTGCTCCCCGACACTCACCATTAGGAGCTATTGTTATTTGTGTGTTTGTGTGTGTGTGTGTGTAATAGAGATGCGGTGTCCTTGCACACCCACTTTTGATCTCCTCCTCTGGTTAAGTTTAAAAAAGGTTATAGTGTTTGTGTTTTGTGTCAATGCAGTGGTGATTGTGTATGTCATGGATAGTTGGCCCTCTACATCATATGGATTTTCATCAATTTGTGTGTATATTTATGTACTATATGTGTCCAAAGACTAAAGCTTATACTGTAGGTCTCTCTCTCTCCCTCTCATTCTATGTGTGTGTGTGTCTGTGTGTATGTTCAAAGTGAAACAGAATGGTGCAAAACCCAATTAAAACCCCCATCTCTATTTTTTATTTATTTTTGCCTTCTCTCACATTCCTTTCTCATCTTCTTTCCTTTCTTTCTAACATTCTCTCACTCTCCATCTTTCACTCTTCATGCCTATCTCTTTCTCTCTCTCACTGCCCCCCTCTCTCTCTTTCTACCCCTTTCTGTCTCACCTCTCTTCTCTCCATTTCTCTCTCCCTCTCTCATCTCTTTACCACCCCCCCCCCCCCCCCCCCTCTCTGTATTTCCTGGTTGGATCACCATCTGTTGGATGAGGGGTATGAGTCACTGCCGGAGGCCTCCGTCTGTTGGACACCGGTTGGCTGCCTGACTCTCGCTCACCTCCCTGAAGGACCAAGGGCCATCTCTCGGGCACGCACCGCATCTTAGTGACTGAGGGGCACCTGTAAGAGTAGACTAGCACTCTTTACCCCATTGGTGAGTGGCAATATTATATACTGATATATACCTGTAAGAGTATTTTATGCACCTATCAGAGTAGACTAGCACTCTTTACCCCATTGGTGAGTGGCAATATTATATACCGGTATAAACAGTACCTGTAAGAGTATTTTATGCACCTATCAGAGTAGACTAGCACTCTTAACCCCATTGGTGGGGGGTAATATTTGATGTACCTGTAAGAGTATTTTATGCACCTATTGGAGTAGACTAGCACTCTTTACCCCATTGGTGAGGGTTAATATTTTATAAGAGAGCAGCACTTCCACTGATGGCTGTGCAGGTGTGTTATGTTAGACACCTGCCTAACTTAAGTGTCCCAACCCCATAAGCTCTTATTCAGGCCAGAAATCTACCAACAATTACCAAGAGATTTCGAAATATGTAAATGGTCTTCAAATTCAAAATTGAACGTGATCTAACTCCGTAATCTTCACTGTACGTAATATGTGAGGTAGCCAAGTGTGAGTTCTTCCATAATAATGATGGAAGGATGAGAACCCTGGGCCGTACATGGGGCAGTGAAGGGCACCCTGGGATCCAGGTGTGTTTTTGAGTGGCTTGTGTTCCGTATGTGTGTGTGTGTGTGTGTGTGTGTACCCTGCTCAGATCATTGGGGTTGTCACAAGAGAGAGCTGTCCATGGGCCAAGTACACAGCAGAGGCACCAAAAGGCCACACACACTCCCTCCACTTCACATTTATTGTCCCTGAAACAATTCCACCGAGAGGGCGGCCATTTTGGCATTGTTTTGACCTGGAGCTCGTCCAGGAATGCTGAAGTGCCTCCTACCCTGCCCTACAAAAGTGGTCTCTAATCTATGCTAATGTTTCGTGTCCACACAATAATGCCTCTGCTTTTTCAGCGTTTCACTGTTTGATTAATGACTCCCGTGTTTGTACCTCCAGTCAAACGTCCTGGGTGCCATTGTTTTCACATCTGCACTCAGACGGACACAAAGCAGCTGGAGTACAGCTCCTGTTCAGGAGCTAATTAGGGCTACAGAGCACTGAGTGGACTACAGCAGTTAGCAGCATGTAGAGTGACCTTATAGGAGCTGAACTGGAGACCATTCCTCATTTGGAATGATGTGGAAGTGAAATAATTGTGAAATAAAAGTGAAATAATTCCAAATGTCACTGTACTCAAAGTAACCTAATTGTATTGTCTGAAAATAGTCTGTCCTGCAATATTGTGTAATTCTATGAAAATAGATACAAATGGCCTAATTATATTTAGACTCTATGTAAATGGTGCATTAGAGTGTGTTTTGACTGTGTGTGTAGAGACTACATGGAATGGGTGTCTGATAAACACAACCTGAAGCAGGAGAGGCTCCTGTGAAGAGAGGCTTTATGGGGAACTGGGAAATGACTCTACATTTTGTGTGTGTGTGTGTGTGTGTGCACGAATGTGTATGTGTGTGGTGTGTGCGTGTGGTGTGAGTGTGTGCATGTGTGTGTGTGTGTGTCAGCAGCAGACAACCCAGAGACAGAGGTTATCGCAGCAGGCCCACCAGTCGGAACTCAGATTAACTCCAGACAGACTTAACACTTAACACCAGCATGCGTGCAGAGCTCCCATTTACTAGGGCTGGTATGTCTGATTATGTTCTGTCTCTTTCTCTCTCATATACTCACACAGGCATGCATACCCACAGTGTAAGTGTGTGTACCCTCTCTTGTTTTCCACCCCTGCTTTCAGCCCTATGTGTGTGTGTGTGTGTGTGTGTGATAAAGACCTTCACCTTTCCCAGGCCTTCTTCTTGTGCTACAGGAAGCAAGTGCAACTGCCCTCATCTGAGGTTAGACACACACACAAACACACACACAGAGATTAACTCAACTCATACCGTGTGACATTAAAGATCAAGCACAGCACAGGGCAAAGGTGGTAACTCATGTCTGGTGTAAGGAAAAGGTTGGGGAGGAGAGAAGAGGAGAGAAGAGAGGAGAGAAAGAGAAGAGGAGAGAGGAGAGGAACAGAAGAGGAGACCAGACGTGAGGAGAGGAAGGGAGAGAGATGAGATGCAAAGAGAAGAGGAGACCAGATGTGAGGAGGAAGGGAGGGGAAGAGAAGAGAGGAGTGATGAGAGGAAGAGAGAAGAGAGGAGAGGCAGGAAGAAAAGAGATGCAGAGAGAAGAGGAGACCAGATGTGAGGAAAGGAGGGGAAGAGAAGAGAAAAGTGATGAGAGGAAGAGAGGAGAGGAAAGGACTGATGAGAAGAAGAGAAGAAAGAAGTGCAGAGTAGTGGGAATGAGTTGAGCAGAGAGGATAGGAGGTAAAAGGGTTAGAAATATGAGGGAGGGGAAAAAAATGAAAAGTGAAAAATCCTTGACAATGCAGCCTAGGTCCCTTGGTTCAGTTATTTCAGTATAAAAGAACTCCAATGGATACTCAGCTGCATAATAGTTATAACAAGGAGAATTCTGAGAAGCGTCTTTCCTTGTAGAACCCTTCAGCTTTTCTGATAGGGCCGTTATGAAACCTACATCGAGGGCAGGCCCATAAACCCCTCAACAAGTGCAGAGAACACAGCGTCCTCTGGCCGAGATGAACAAAAACTCCTGCTGCAATGCTCTTCATCTGAGCAGATCTGGGGTCAGTAGCCAGGCAGTGTTGGGCTGTTTGTCTTTCATTTACATCCACATTTATTTATTTAGCAGGACTCTGAGGAGGACGCAGTGCGTCGAAACATCAGTCGATTGTGCACCATAATAAAACAAGTTTAAAGGTTATCTGAGTGCTCCGGTCATCCCTGGGTTTAGTCTCTTCGAATAAGACCAGCCAGTTTCTCTGAAACATTTAGCAGACGCTTTTATCCAAAAATTCATCCATATGTCAATTATATTACAAGGGCGATTGTCCCCCGAGCAACTCACGGTTAAGTGCCTTGCTCAAGGGCACAACAGTAGAAACCAGGATTTGAACCCACAACTTGTCAGGCTACTGCATGTTAGCCCAGCTCCTTAGTCACTACACTACTACTGCATGCTAGCCCAGCTCCTTAGCCACTACACTACTACTGCATGCTAGCCCAGCTCCTTAGCCACTACACTACTACTGCATGCTAGCCCAGCTCCTTAGCCACTACACTACTACTAGCCCAGAGTCCTGCACGGGTTCGGGTACCCGACGGGTGACCCGCACATTTTGATGAAACGGGTGAAAAATATTCTACTGTGTCGGATGCGGGTGCGGGTCGGACACGGGGGTGACACGGGTCGGAATTGGCCTTTCATAAACATCACGTGCATATGTAACAATATTTTCTACAGTAACACATCCTAAATAATATGCCTGCAATTCAAGTTGATAAAAGCATTTGAAATGCACGTTTCGTACGTGCCTTCCCAAAACAGGCGCCTATAGGCTATTTCACTTTTAAAAATCACATGCGCGGGATTTGCCTGCAGTCTTTCAGAACAAAAGTGGCTGCACATTGATAAAAAAAACGCCTAAAGATGACTCTTTTGACATGTTGTCATGGTGGAGAGAGCATGCTCGTTTAATTCCCAAGATTGTGAGATCTATTGACATCCCTGCAAGCGAGCGAGATTTCTCCTATGCGTGGGAAAAGGTATAGGCACATTTTCCTCATTCAATCTTGCACTCAAATAAACGGGATAGTGTCACACGTCTTATGCCTATTTCCATAAAGTTTCACAGGCTAATGCATAATCCGGTGTAGGTTATGACCGAATCATTCCTTCATTTAATGTAGGCTAGCCTACTACTGCTGTTAATAAGTTGTGTGTGCAAGGCCGTGTTTGAATTCTAAATTAGGCATTTGCGTGGCGATAGCCTTGTAGACGCATCTGCTTGAAAAGTGGTAAAATGTTATCACTCGGGTGTTGAAAAGTAGCCAGGCTACCACAATACATCATGTAGGATATGCCTGTCAACTTCAGCTGAAGTTGGATCTGCAATGTTAATGGTTGTGTAATTAGTTCCTTAAACGTGTCTGTTTAACTCGGGTACGGGTCGGGTGTCAGTTTTATTTAATGCGGGTCGGGTCGGGTCAGGTACGGATTTTAACTAGCTCTGGTGTCGGAAAACGGGTCGGATGCGGTTTTAAACATGACGGGTACGGGTGGGTGCGGATTTAAAAAATTGGACCCGTGCAGGACTCTGTGCTAGCCCAGCTCCTTAGCCACTACACTACTACTGTATGCTAGCCCAGCTCCTTAGCCACTACACTACTGTATGCTAGCCCAGCTCCTTAGCCACTACACTACTACTGTATGCTAGCCCAGCTCCTTAGCCACTATGCTACCACTGCCCGTCTTACCTGCAACATTTTCATCAGGTTTACACACAACACCACACAACTTGAAGTTGAACTCAGTTCACACAACCTTTTACTTTAGCTTGCCCGAGGAGCAATCGCCCATCATGTTGTGCTGTCTGGCACATCAAAGCATGAAGTCATAACTAAGAACATTATCATCAACTGTACGTGTGTATCATCAGATCATTAGCACACTAGAAGCCAAAGGTCGTCTAACCAGAGGTGCGAAGGCTTATGAGGACTGTTACACAACACAGGTCTTTGATGTGTGTTGTGTGTGAGGAATCATTTATGAGAGCTTTCAAGGTTTTCTTGAGACGTGGGAAGAGGGTGACTTGGTCCTAAGCCCCAAAAGTTAACGGTCTGGAGAGAACTTCTCATTCAGCCTCGAAGAGTCAGGAGACAGAGGCAGCAAGTGTGTGTGTGTGTGTGTGTGTGTGTCTTTATGTGTGAGTAGGTCTCTGTACATGTGTCACGGCTGCATATTAGGAGCAGTCTGAGCATGTTTATGCGTGTGTGTGTGTGTGTGTGTGTGGTTGTATGTGATGTCAGAGCAGTCTATCGGCTGACACCTCTGTGGCACTTTGCATGGGAGGCTGGCACTTCATTTAATTTTTCATTTCCGATGTGGAGAACAACACACACACATACACACACACACACAGAGACGGAGATGCTTCACTTAATGATCATTAAACAGAGAACATCTAGGTATTCTGCTTTTCATGCATACTGCTGTTTACTCTCATTTTTAATGAAGAAAGGAGGAGAGAGAGAGAAACAGAAAGAAATAAAGGGATAGAGTGAGCCAGACAGTGAGTGAAGAGAGAGAGAGAGAGAAATAAGATTAATTCATTTTGACTTTACCTTTGGACTGAGATCCCCCTAGCCCATGGCTATGAGTCATCTTCATCTCCCGAGCACTCTGCAGCAGCATCAGAAAATGGGCCTCTGCAAAATGAATTTCTGCTTACCACTAATTACGCTCAAATCTTAGCTGCACTGTGCTACGCGACACACACACACACACACACACGCATACCCGCAGTCCATTTCTTCTCTCGGCTCTACTGAGGTGATTAAAAAACATAAAGCTCTGTGTGTGTGTGCATGTATGGGGGTGTCAGGATCCTCAAAAAGCAGTTGTCATTGTGGCTAACTGACTAGCCTCTACATGTGCATGTATTTGTATGTGTGTGTGTGTGTGTGTGTGTGAGTGTATGTTTTTGCATGCGTGTGTATTTGTGCGTGTATGTGTGTGTGTGTGCGCGTGTATGTGTGTGAGTGTGCATGCATGTGTGTGTGTTTGTGTCTGAACAGGTTTGTGTGGAGGATGGACAGGAGTGATGCAGTGAGATGAGGATCTAATGTCAGCCGTTAAGAGCGAGCTGAAGTAGGGGTGGTGGGCGTCGCTCGAGAACTAATGAGCCAGTGGGCGGGGAATCGGATTGATGGACACAGGTGGTGTGTGTCCTCGTTTCGGACGAGAGGAGAATGAGAGTGAGCTGCGTGCTGAACTCCCTGTGAGCCTCAATCGAGACTACAGTGAGCAGCTACTGAGAAGTAAGAAAATGTAATTTAGTTAATGCCGCCACTCATAAAATGAATCATCTGATTAATGATAATCTGATTTTTATGGCGTCAATACTACAGCTAATGTATTGAGAATCAAAACCCAGTATTAATCTAACTCTGCTGATGCTGATGTGCTGTGTCCAGGGTGGTCTTGTCCTTTTACTGTGGGTAGTCTGATCTCTTGGTCAGTAGCCAATGAGTGACTAGATCATTTCAAACTTATAACGACGGGCATACGGAGAGCTAGCTAGCTAACATCAGACATGAAACAGGTCTGGCTGCTGTGGAAACATGCTGTGGAAACATATTAAAGCTCGTCCTGAGCATCAATAGTTTCTTGATAATCTCAGTAATGTTACTGCCTGTCTGGAGCCGGGTAGGCCTATCGGGTAGATTGATGTTCCGAACACAGGCAGGTAAAACAAGGTGATTCCCTTTCCACAGTCTCTAGCCTTCGGGATCCTCCTGAAATAGCTGTCCAGGACTCCCCTGTCCATGTGTGGCGCAAAACTATGGTGCTCTGTTACACTGGCATCGCTGAAACCGCAAAAGGACTCTCAGTGTGTCCATAGGCGCACAGCAAGAGCACTGACACCACCAGTCTGCCCCAGCTCGAGTCGGCCCGGGCTCTTTCTACCAACCGACAGGCAGGTCTTGTTCCTTTGCTGCAGCAAGACGCCTCCTGTTCCTCCATTATCCTCAACTGTTACTCGCTGTATTGCGGCTCGTACAGGTAGCAACAAACGGATTTGAGCACCAGATCTTCAAAATCCCATTCTGCCATATCAGTTTCAAAACTACCTTACACCATTGTCTTTACTTCTCAAATTTCTCCGCAGAGCAAGAGCCTAGCCTGTTTGATAGATAGATAGATAGATAGATAGATACTTTATTGATCCCCAGGGGAAATTCGAGGTTAGCATAGCTTTTCAAGGTTAGCATAGCTTTAAAGAAAGATGGCGGACACTGTGTACGTTCTGGGAGTGAGGTCCCATCCTCTGTGGGTGGGTTGAAAATGCGCCGGAACTAGCAATATAGTCTCCTCTGGCCAAAAAATCCTCAGATGACACACAAAATGACAATTTTTGCATCATTGGAGGATTTTTTCCAGGCAAGAAATACAGGTATCTTTCAGCTCATGGGAAAATGAGGGTGGGAAGCACAATCATTCGAAAATACTACCGGGTTTCTAATGATACAAAGCTTAATGCAAAAAAGTATTCCTGTAGGCCTAATATGAAAACTCTCATTGTCATTTGATATTGTTATGAACATTGTTGTTATTATTAGGCTACTATTTCTATTGTGGTTAATGTAGGCTTTTCAACTTTGTTTGAAACTATTACTTTTAACTTTAATTTAAAGCGTTTGACAAATACCACAAAACTGTAAATTGTAAGCTGTCATACACCGACACGCTAACTAAAGAAGACCTCATGGATATTTTGTGCATTTCAAAATAAAAAAAGATAGCATGGTACCACTTTAAGACACCAGGCTTCAACAATAGCCACCAATGATAGTTGAGAATCTTTGACGTCAATGAACTTCGAAAAGGTAGGAATTGTCACACCATCAAGTGTGTTCTCAAATTAGCCTGAGAAACACGAAGGGATGAGAAAGGAAAGGAGTGAAGAAAAGAGAGGAAGAGGGAAAGAGGGAGGAGGAGGAGAGAGTGAGACAGAGAGATAGAGATTGAGAGGGAGATGGGGAGAGAGAGCGTGCGTGCGTATGTGCATATGTGTGTGTGTGTGAATCGTCACTAGACTACCACTCATTCTGAGCTTGACAGATATACCACTGTGACTTCATACAGAGCGAGATGAAAGAAGTTTGTAAAAAAGCTGTGGTGACACCAGAGTGGGATCTCAGAATAGCAGTCAGTCCTTGGGAAGATTGTTATCAGATGAGACATTCTCTGGAAAGCACAGTATACAATACAAAGCTATCGACAACTGCATGCATTAGCATTGGGAACAATTAGCTAATAGAAACATTAACAATTACTGTATAGCTTGCTGTCCGAAGTCTAGAATCAACTTTAAATGTGAGATAACATAACTTTCTTAAAAACTATGCCATCAAGGCTGTTTCAAAAACACTTGTATGGTGTGCATCACAGTATTTGATCTAAAATTGGCAGTGACGTGTTACCATATCATAACAAATTAGTCTCTGCTGTATTTTAGTTTGCTTTATTGCAAACTATTACACTCTCTTCTAGACCTGGGTTTTGTGACGTGTGTGTGTGTGTGTGTGTGTGCCCATTTTGATCTGATGATATTTCAAGTGTTTTGTAACCAAATGAGCCTGTTATTTTGGCTGCATTACCTGTGGCATGCCAAGCATGAGTCACTCAGTCACAGAGAGAAATATGGAAATTACTGTGTGTGTGTGTGGGGGGGGGGTCGGGTGGGGGGTTGCGGGGTGAGTGTGTGTGTTCATTTGAAAAACTACAACAAATTAGAATTAACATTTAGGCCTATAATTACTGGCAAAGAGGAATTGCAGTTGACAGAGATTCTGCATGAGGAGTCTGGGTTAACTGACAAAAACAATGAACAAATTATGCATCGTGTGCTCTGCGTCTTCTCCACAATAACAGACAAACCAGCAGAATCAGCTACCGTATCAGATGACTTTTCTTAATCCAGTCTCTAATGATACCTTCAGTTGTACTGGAAGATCAGAAGGGCTATCAATGTCACCTCTAAACCACGGAACAAATGAATCCCCAAAAAGAAAGAAACACTTCATTAAGACAAGCTTTTGGACGTCGGCTCCCGCTGAGAAATGTTTAATTAGGGGTGTTTGCATGCACAAATGAGTAGTTGCCCAGCAACAGTTGTGTATCTGATAACAGAAGCAGAGGAGAAAGGCACGAGATGTGTTGTGCGGTTGTGCCGATTGCTTTGGGTCATGTGTTGGCATGATATGGGCTAATTTAACAGGGACTTGGACAAGGGCCTTTCAAATGACTGGTCCCAGTCAAGAGGGCCATCGCTTCTCCAGATGCGAGGCTGCATCAGGCCGGTCGTGTTACCTCAGTGTGTTGAGGGCCCCACATCCTCTGGTTTGCTGTCGCGTGTCTGTACCTGAAATATTCTGCTCAAATGGATTCATTAGTGCTATATCGTAACACACCGTACTGCCATACATAACATTGTCTCAACATGCTTTAACTGCACCCAAGGCCCAACGATAACTATAGACCCTTTCAATCTGGGTTTCCAGTTGAAACGTTCACAGACACAATGTTATTTCAATGTAGTGCCACTGGAAATGCCTTAGGAGCGCACATGTTTGGTTATGCAGTTGAAAAGGTCAATAAGGCAGTCGGTAAAAGCTGTAGTAATACCTGAGGAAAGCCGAACTCCACCCCATACACTATGCTGGTAACAGAATCACTTTCGGTTTCTGAATGGTAGAAACACTGATAGCCCATCACAGTCCTCCCAGCAGTCTGTTAAGTGTGGAAAGAGCCCAGGTGTTCATATGCAGTCCTGGCTCTGTACATGGTACATGGAAGAGCGGGGTGGGGTATCATTTGAACGATTTCTGCATTTGTTCATTTAGCTCAGTAGTATCCATAGCGATAAGCACCACCAAGGTCCACAGCCTACGTGACTCGTGTCGATGATATTCCTGCTAATTCTGTGGTTTTCACGCATTTAACCGACAAACAAGATTCACACTGATCTTATGTAAATAAATAACAATCACCCATCCAGGAATGAGTGTAGAGGGTGCAGGGGTGGGGTGGCTGTGATATCGCCACTGATATTTTCAACATGCTTTAGCATATTCATAATGAGCTGCTGTAGCGATGAATTAATTTGCAAGTCAGAAGGAGAAAGGGTATAAAAAAAGGGAGAAAAACAGAGAAGCTGTTCCGCATTCAATTTAAGCCTTGTTAGTTCCAGGATGACACCCCCCCCCACCCCAGTCCCCCTGCACTTCCCATGCACGGCTGCTCCGCTAGCCTCCATTTAGTTTCTGAATGAAAACCTAAAAATAATCCCAGCCTTTTTATGAATGGAACACTAAAAATACAGCTCACATTCATCCATCCCTTGCCCCCGCTCTCTCTCTCTATACCACTTGTCTATTTCCCTTTTCTTTATCTCCTTCTCTCTATCCCTCCTTCCTTCTGTCACACCCATCTCTCTTTCGTGTGCGCGTGTGCTTTTTTTCCCCTCTTACACCTCGACCTCTCTTGCTCTCCCTCTCTATCTCCCTCTGTCCTCCTATTTCTGTCCCTCTCTCTCCTCCCCCATCCCCTCCTTATTCACTCCTCTCTCTCTTTCTCTCTCTCTCTCTTCAAAAGTGCTCTGACAATCGGTGGATGATGCCACCGTGCTCTGCGTGTCTCATCTCACTCTTAGATATATGCCCTTCCAGAGTGGAGACTCCAAATGCCAGCATACATTATCACCACATCTGTACTGACAGCTCGCTGGCCTTGGCACACCGTATAAGTCGTGTTTCGGTGGGGGGGGGGGGGTGTGAGTTTCCATCAGCGACTCCTGTCTCTGTCCCACATGCCTGGACTATCAATGAAAAGCCACGTGACTCCACCCCTCCTCTCTCCATCCCGCTGCTCTGCACTCTGATTGGCCGGACGCGCTCAGCGCCACTCTCACTGTCCCATTCACGTTTTTCAGCCGCCTTTGCTCTGAACATTCCATTCCACCCTGCAGCTCGCCGCACACACACTCACACACACACACCTATGAAACACGTTGTGCTGTACGGCTTTATCAGATGACACAATGTACTGAATATAAGTTGCACAATTTGGTAATCCGAACATGATGGACCAAATGCAAACTTTATCTATAATTTATTAAGGCTGCTGTTAGATGTGTCACATAGCCTACAGTAATATTAACTGATAAACAAAGCTTATGTGTTTTGGAAACTTACTGGATGGTGAAACTTCCACTACACAATGATTCATCTTAATATCATGAAAAACACATACACATACAAGTAGTCCAGACAAAATGAAGCAATGTACAAATTTTCCAGACACACACACACACATACACACACAAAGTGTTAAGTGTTGGACCTTGTGTAGTGATATGTTAAGTTGATGTACTACACTAGTACTTAAAGGATAAGTTCGGTGTGATATTGACTTAAAGTGTGTCAAGATGGCGGCACCCGGAAAACTTTGTGAAGGTACTGTCTGTATAAATCATCTTGTAAATAAACTACCAGTGCTTTTTCCAAGTTCTCAATGTCTCGTTTTAAATGTCAGGGCCTTCGGAAGTCTACCAATGAAGTGAGCTACTTTGAGCCTCGTAAATGGTGTAAAATAGTGATTTATTTGCATGGCTAACCCGATGCCTGAGGCTCCCCCATTGTAAGCCTGTTGGTAGCATCGGCTAACTAGCGTCGGATTTCGGAATGCAGGGGACAAGCTATGAGGGCTACAGGGCTATGAGACAAGTTCACAATCGGTATCATGTTTCAACACACTTTAGGTCAATATCACACCAAACGTATCCTTTAATTTAGCAAGCACCACTGGAACTAAACCTTACGTGCAAATGAAACATAAGGAAATGATGTTCATTTGGAAATGAAAATACTTATACATGAAAAGACACTGTACCTGAGAATTGCAGACACACATTACTGACAGTGCACAAAAATCAATCACTGGACTTGATGAACTGTCCTCTGACAGTCAAACCCACATGACAACTGGATCCCTCAGATTCTGTGCAGCATGACATTCTTACAGTAAGTTTTAGCTCCAGGTGTTCTAATTCATTATAGTTCCTATATGGAACGATGCGATTCACCGCCATAATGTGCCTTAAATTTAAATGGGAACAAGCGAAAAAAGAAAAATGCAGCAGGAGCAAGCAGTTAAAAATGCTAATCTTTTGAGGTTGCGTTACTTTTTTCAATAATGGGTCATTGCTTAGCTGCTTGTCTTAGCTAAGTCAAGGAGCTAGCTAGCTAACATATCATAGCAACAACATGTACACAATCAATTTCAACCATGTTTTTAACACTCACTATTATGAGCATTTTTGAGTTGAAAAGTGTGTGATGGGGAAAACCATACGGCAGGATTACTATACATACGACATGATTACTATGAACACCTCTAAAGGTAAGTAATTAAGCAATAAACCCGAGAGGCCTTAGGTTCCAGTGACTTTAAAAGAGCTAAGGGGCGTTTTTAGGCACGACATGCAGTGCAGCGGACTCGAGTATTGCTTTTCTAAAATAGTTACTACATATACCTGGCAAGATTTCATAAAATAAAGGGTAATACTTTATTTGAAGGAGTCTACATATGGGTGACATGTAACCGTCATAAGAATGACATGACACATGTCATGCACATTAATGACACATTATTGATGTTTATGACTGTTGTCATAATGTGTCATTCGGTTTTTGGAATGTCAAGTTGACATTGTTTGGGTGTCATCATTATAACAGCTTGACATTAGCCAAGAGGACATTATTTGAGGGTGTCTCTGTTATGACAGCTTGACATTAGTCAAGAAAATGTAAACCGTTTACAATATTGTCATGACAACTTGACATTAGCCAAGAAAGAAATGCAAAATTGACATATAACAGTGGTGGGCCGGAATAATCCATTATAATTAGGTCATGAATACTTTCCTTGGCATGATATTGTCATGACAACTTGACATATAACTGTGTTTGGCCTGACTTATCTTCTAGGTTTATGAAGTGATGGGCCTGAACAATTGGCTGTCATGACACCATTATAAATTAGATATACTCAACATATTGAATGTGCATTGCAGATGTAACCCACTCGAAAATAGCCTACTAATAGGATTACATTATTGTAGTTTAATATGTAATTTCTTGATTACTTTTAGTTGTTTTCCCTGCACACCGTATTTGTCCAGTAGGTGGCAGTGGTGGCGCTGCATAGAGGGGAAACTGCTACACTGATTCTTAGAGAAGAAGACAGAAATAAAACAGCAGAAGGACAGCAGAACGATAGTGAGCTGAAGCCATTTTTAGATTTTCCACACTGAGAAGAAAGTTAAAAATAACATTGAAGAGCTAGTTAAAAAGGATTTTCCCACCAAACCTACTTCTAAGGAAGGAATAACAGCAAAGGGTCGAAATTTCGACAAGGAGTTTACTTACTTGTATGAGTTTTCTCCAGTGAGTGTTGGTGAGATAGATGTGTTTAATGAGTTAAGCACGTAAAAGTTCTATTTTGCTGTAACTCAGTTGTTTAATGCATTGTGTGGAAATGTATTGATGAGATATGTACTGCATAAGCTAAAAACCAATCGGAGTTGAACAGTTTAATGATTTGAAGTGCTATTTCATGCTATGTTGAAGCCATGTTACAAGTTACGTGCTAGTGCTGAAGTTCCATGTATGTAGTGAATGTATAGATTAAAAATAACCTAGACCTTACTCTTGCACTGTTGCACTGTTGGACTAATGTTGGACTACTTTTTGCACCTTCACCATGACACTCACTCTCTTGAGCACCTTGCCATGCACACATAACTAAGGACTATGGTTGGACTACTGTTTGCACCTACACCATGACACACACTCCCTTTAGCACCTTACCAGTCCCGGCCCTGTCACTACAAGCGTCTTATGCTTGATCACCCTCAAGCACATTGGACTTTCTTAATTTAATTTATATAGTGTATTTAGTATTTAGTTTTGTAAGTTTTCTTATCTTTCTTATCTTCTACTGTCTTTATTGTACAGTGGATTTAGTTATATTGTAACGTTTGAAGGTTTCAATGCAAGCTTTATTGAGAAACGAGGGCAGGGACACAGACCCAGAACACAATACACACGGAGCAGGTCAAGTACACACACACACTACACATACAGGGGAGGATGCAGACCCCACACAAAAAGGATCACACACGAGGGAGAACTAAAAGGGAAACATGTTACAATAAAGACGCTAACATTACACTCAAAACTAAGGAGAAATACAGACATAAACCCCCAAATGTTCACCCCCGTATCCCAGCATGAACTGCGTGGGAGAACGCTACGCAATGTCTTATACTTATGTTTACCATTTCTGCATAAGTGCATGTTGTGTGTGATGTCTGTATGCTACTGAGACCCTTGAATTTCCCCTTGGGGATCAATAAAGTATCTATCTATCTATCTAAATAAGAATAAGCTACTAGAGTTCATGAATATGAGTTATATTTCCAGATCTGGTAAAATGTATCGAGAGAGTAATAGTCTAGTGACAAATGGTCAGAAAGGGCTTTAGTTTTTGAGATACCCCTACCGGAGGTAGAACTAAACCCAACAATGTTTTTCCTCATCTCTAAGGTCTCCCATATATGAAATGGATTCTTGGCTAAAAATATTTTACTGCTACTGCATTTTACTGTTAAATTAACAGATATTGTTATACACACCAAAACCAAAAAAGGACTAAAATATAGCCTGTCCGAATGGGACTTAAGGCATAAAAAGTAATGCAGATCAATCACACAAGCTCTGAGAGCTTTGAAACGTGCCATGATTGTAGTCAGGAAGTTGCTCTATCTACTAGAAAAGACTGGATGTGAATATCTTGATGTATGGCTTAAATAGAGACATATAAACACATACCTAAAATAAGCGGACATGCAAAAAATGTATATCTATGCAGAATGTTTTCATTTACTTTGTGGTTGCTTTGCCAGGGATTATCATACAAGCACATATGATGGCTTGGAAAGGTGGGGTTGTGCTGAATCGAGCAATACCAAATATGTAAATATAGCATGACAAATCAGGGTGGTCTGTCACTTAATGTATGAGGTGTCCAAATTAAAGAAAATTTAAAATTTAGTCTCAAGTCCAAATCACATTATCAGTGGTGAAAAGAATGTTGGTTTAACCAGGACAGTCCCGATTTTGAGATGCGTGTCCCGAGTCCCGACAAAAGCCTGTCGGGACGCTAAAATGTCCCGGTTTACACCAACCACTATTAAAGTGTCCCAGTTTTTCAGAGATTACATAGCCGGCATGGTCTTATTATAGCTCGATCATTAACTAAAATCTTTGCAACCAACGTTACAATGTATCCGTAAACATTGCTGCATGCCTCTTCATATCTGCCTCGTTTTAATGGTTAGGCTACGCTACGACAATGTTGAAGAGAAAGTCATCATTCTCAAAATTACTGTGAGTTAAAGGTGCCATTTGTAGGATTGTTACCGAACGTTCTGTAGGCCAAAATCAAAACACTGGTGAATGTTCTCAAGACTACCAGACGCGAGCCTCTTCTGGGTTGCCAGAGGTAATGAAGACTTAGCTAACGTTAGTTGACCTGCAGCTGCTTTAACGTTTCTCCAACCATGACCCAGCTACACATTACGGAAACAGTGAAAACAAAAAATACCTCTCTAACCAACGTAACATATTTAGCTGAAGTTAGCGATGCAGATGAAGTTTAGCCTAGGCTACCTGTTGTGGAGAAATATGGCCAGCTCTGCGTCAGACTTGATATTCTTCGTTTGACGAAGACGTCACCATCTCAGGAAGCTCCTCCGATGTCCACTTAATTTGTTTCTTGCTTTAATTTTGGAAATTTGCCTGCCTCTCGTAGGCGTTCATGACTACAACTGACAGCTGTTGACAGTTGGCCTTAATTTGCTAATTTGGCAACCCAAATAGGAGGACGCGCTAGCCCATTATTAATACACTATTCTAGAATTAATCATTCAAAACATAAACGAAAATTCCAAGAGATTCCGCCCCGTAACTCATTTTTTTTCATGGGTTTTACGGGTTAGAGTAATGTTGTCAAATAAGCCATTACTTCAATTCATCGTGTTTTCTTACTCTCTGACAACACATGGTGATAATTTTTGGAATGGTTACAGTTTATTTTCCATTATTTCCTACATACTGGACCTTTAAATGTTTTCATGCATGTCTGGCACTCGTTAGGCATACAGTACAGGACCTTTTTCTCTGACTGAAAGTGCGCAGAACTTGTGTGTTTGCATACAATAATTCATACATTTTCCCTATACCTTTTGGGCTTAAAGAAAAAATTGTCCCCTTACAATTATAGGGTTCTATCTACGTTCTGAGTAGTTCTGAGATATTGAGCTTCAAAGTTTTAGAATTCCATAGAGTTATACTGATAAGTGGAACAAACCTCTTCAGATATAATGTCCAAAATGCATACAACTACAAGAAACACCTCACCTCATCTTCTTAAGGTGTCACAGAATAAGAATATGTCAATAACTCAATTTTGACAAAAATGTCAGATAGAACCTTATAATTCTAAGTTGTCTGCCCGAGCTGCCGCATGTTCACGTTAAACGCGGTCACGCACTAAGTGTCCCGGTTTTAGTTCCGACAAATCTGGTCACCGTAGTTTGGATGCATGATTTGAGAGAGAGAATTCCATTGGACAAATTCGCCACTGGACACGGGAGGCAGAGAAGCAAATGATCATCTTGCCTGCAACACGAATTGCTTCTACTCACCATTTCTTCATTTCATCGTACAGATAAGCGCGAGATCTCACCACCTCACCAAAAAAAAAAAACATACTACCCGGGTAGATGGACTTTGGTTTATTATTTTGGGGTTATTTTATCAGAGCTCATTTTATTTTATATTTTTCTCAACTTGTGTGAAAAGGTTGAAAACTAAGAGAAATACATATTTTCATAACTAAAAGGACAGAAAAGAGAAACAAGGTCATACTGTTTGATATTTGATGTTTAATAAATGCCGGCTATATGTTCTGGGTAAACTATTTTGGTACTTTCATTTGTCTACTCCTCTTGTGAAAAGTTCCTTAGAAAGGCAGCACTCTACATTATAATAAGTGCCCCTTACACAGACATACAAAAACCAAATATGGAGTCTCAGGGGGAATCGAACCCCTCAGTCCCTCAAAACACACCTTAAAATGATTGAATGGTACTACTGGTTAGGAATCTGCCATCGTAATGGTGTGTTGGGTAGACTTGTGCATGATTTGAAAAAGCTGCAGAAATGATGGCAATGAAATGGTGCTTAAAGACTAGTATGTGAATAGTTTAATGCATGTTCCACATGCACAGTTAGGTTAGCTGGCATGGTAACATGTCCATGTATTATGGTTTTGCAAAATTCATTGCTGAAATAAACTTTTTTAAGTCATGACTGAGTATGGTATTTGTTGTCATTATAGTTGAAATTAGACTCAATGTCCCAGAAATGTAAAATGTACAGAAATAGGACCTACATGATAGTGTAATGGCACTTAATGACATGTTCAGGAAACATCTCAGATGGTTCACTGTACTTTAGGTCAAAGGTAAGTGTATTCATGACACTGTCAGGAAACTATTTTGCTGTGTAATAGTTCTTTGTGACAGCTTAATGACAAGTCAAAACTGTACCACTGTAGTTGAGGTCAAGAAAAGTATTCATGACCAATTTATAATGGTGTCATGACAGCCAATTGTTCAGGCCCATCACTTCACAAACCTAGAAGATAAGTCAGGCCAAACACAGTTATATGAACTTGTTCATGTAATAATTAAACAATTATGTCAAGTTGTCATGACTACTGTATATCATGCCAAGGAAAGTATTCATGACACAATTATAATGGTGTCATGACAGTCAATTGTTCAGGGCCATCACTTCAAAAACCTAGAAGATAAGTCAAGTTGTCATGACAATATCAAGCCAAACACCTTGCATTTCTTTCTTGGCTAATGTCAAGTCGTCATGACAATATTGTAAACGGGTTACATTTTCTTGGCTAATGTCAAGTTGTCATGACAAAGACACCGTCAAATAATGTCATCTTGGCTAATGTCAAGTTGTCATAATGATGACACCCAAACAATGTCAACATGACATTCCAAAAACCGATTGACACATTATGACAACAGTCATAAACATCAATAATGTGTCATTAATGTACATGACATGTGTCATGTCGTTCTTATGACGGTTACATTTCACCCTTATGTAGACCCCTTCAAATAAAGTGGTACCAAATAAGGTAAAGTCACATCAAAAATAAATAAATAATGATTTATTCATAGATAGTCATTCTTCCACCAATAAATATATTTCCCCTATCAGAATGGTGAGACGCAGCAACTCTAACCTTTGTATCAATACATAAGACAGTAATATAGAATGAAATGCGGTCAACGTGACTGGTTGTGCTAGATTTTACAACGGCATCGAACGCGATTCAGCCAATCATTATCAATGACTGGAACTATTTGTGTTAGAATGTGTACTTCAACATGGGGAATTGGCCTAAACATAATCTCTGTAAAGATGTACCAACGAACACGGTGCCACTTACACTTCTTGTTATTCTTTCATTCTTCCTGATGAAGCCATCGATGCTGTGCTATCATGACACCAAATTGCATAATCATACAGCCTTGTCACTCAGCTCTTTGAAGCCTCTGTTATGAAGAGGATGACAACTTGAAGCCTCTGTTATGAAGAGGATGACAACTTGTGGAATCATTTCTGCTTCTGTCATAACTAGCAGCAGAGTCATCTGTGATAATGTGAACAAATGGTTTAAATTTCTTCCATTTTAGTAAAACCATGCTAGCTTTAAGAATGAAACTGTGGGTATGGGCTGGGAAAGGGGGGGGGGTGGTGGTCAAAGAGAGGGGAGAAAAAGAAAGACATAATACATTTGTCACATTTGTGTTGGATGGTTGTTCATTAGTCTCTATTTGTCTTCATTTCCTGCGTTTAAGCCCCTCCAGACAGGGGAAATATGGCTGGAGACGCATGGCTGAGCTGCTAATTTGCCAGGCTGTGCTAACTGCATTGCTCAGCCAGGACACAAGAGCGAGTGCACACACACACACACAGACGCACACATGCACACATACATGTACATACACACACATACACAAAGACACACACACACAAAGACACAACAGACACACGCACACGTCCAGTTTAATTTACATGCTGAAAGCAGCTGATATCTTTATCAGGTAGTTTCAGGGTATGGAGAGAGAAACACAAGAATACCATTTATGTAATCAAATTCACAACACATCTTAAAACAATAAAATGTATCTGAAAGCAGCAATGAGGGGGCCAAGCAGTCAAGCAGGAGATGCCATGGCAACTCAATGCTGTTACATCAGATATATGACTGTAAGCAGTCACAGCAAGTTTCATGTCTAGCAACCAAAGATTGGCTGAGATATAAGGTAACTTCGTGTTTGCTGGCTTTGCCTCCGATTTCAATTGGCTGTGATGGACGAATGCTTTTGAATCTCAAGACATATGTAAAGCTTAATCTGAAGATCTCCTGCGCCAAGTTTTGAGCCTGTGAAAATGTTTTTCCGTTTCAGATAAAATACAAGATTGCTGCCAAATTGATTATGTTGACTTCACAAGTTGGCTTGTGTCGGCCTAACGACCTCCTACAGTATTACCAGACACCACTGAACAGTTACAAGCCAAAATGCATTTTTGCTGATTGCAGTGCCATCAAGAGGACAAAGGTCACTACATGTCTTGAGTGTCCTCCTAAGGGGGTCTGCAGTCCATGTACCAAGTTTGGTTTTCATACATGAAAGGGTTGCTGAGATATGAGCTCACTTCCTGTTTGGCGGCTTCGCCACCAAATTAAATTGACTGTTACAGACGAATGCTTTGGACAATTCATCCAGGAAGTAAAGCATGTATAAGTCATGGGCTGACAGATTGTCTGTGCCAAATTTAGTTAAGATCAGGCAAAATTTGTGATTTGATTAAATCCAATATGGCGGCCAGATCAATTATGTTGATGTCAGAAGTTAGCATTGTCGGCCTTAGGAACTCCCACAGTATTACAAGACACCACTAGTAAGTTTTAATTCCAAGCAAATCAACAGTTACAGGTCAAAATTCATTTGGCTGTTGTTCATTACAGTGGCCCCTAGAGGTCAAAAGGTCACCAAATTTCTTGAAAGTCCTCCTCATGGGGTCAGAAGTCCATGGACTAAAGTTGGTTTTGATACATGAAAGGGTTGCTGAGATATGAGTTCCCTTCCTGTTTGGCGGCCGATTTCAGTTGACTGTCATGGATGAATGCTTTTGAAAATGGCTACAAAAAGCATGATTTATGTGAATATTGGTCAGAGGATCGTGTGTGTCAAGTTTGATCATGATCAGAGAAAATTTAATATTCTAAAATCCAATATGGCGGAAAATCCATCATGGCGGAAATTGACATCATAAGCTGCGTTGAACTCTGAGCTTAGTCCAAGGATTCCAATGATACCTTATTTTAGAAAATTGGGTAAACGGGTCAAAAGTTACATGCATGAACGCATGTCTAACTTTGACCTGTTGGTGGCGCTAGAGCGCTCAAGGTGCTGACATGAAACTTGGTGTAATTAATTATGGGACTGTCCCCAGTCAGTGTGCGAAATTTCACAACTTTTTACCAGACAGTGCTATGGGCTGCCATAGACCAATGGCAGAGAAATAATATAATTCCTCTGCCATTGGCCATTGGAGTCTATAGCAGCCCACATATTATTTAATAAGAAAAAGTAGAAACACAATGGCACCGGTCATTATCAGAAAATAAGTCCCTTCAGGACGAAGCAAGACCCCTCCGCTGGCGCATCGGGGTCCTGTTCGGAACTTATCTTCCAATAATGACTGGCGTTCTATACATTATCCCTCACATAGGGAACACCTGCGCAGAAAAAAGAAATGTACTCCAACAATCTGAGTACTTGTTTACATGGGTGGATTCACTAGACCTCAGCAGTAATAGCCTGTTTATTACACGGTTATATCAGTCTTATGATGCAGGGTCTTTGGTTCCTAATTTGTTTGGCGGGCGAAGTGTAAAGTCTGTCACCAAGCAAAGTTGCTTTGCATGAAATACGCCTATTGAGCTGCATATGGGAGCATTCATTGAGCTGACTCATCAATGTTTGCACTTCACTGTCTTGCCTATTGTGTTACTAACAAATAGACTTTGTATAGTTATTAAACCATCTTAAAGTTAGACTTAAAACTTAGCACATTGCCCATCAATCAAATTAGGGCCCTTATGCTCTTAGTGTCTGTGTGTGCTCTTGAGCTCCATCTTACGCTAATCTAAACACTCAAGTGGTGGCTGTCTAATGTTTTGTGTGTGTGGGTGTGTGTGTGTGTGTGGGGGGGGGGGGGGTGAAATGGAGAGATGAGCCATCAACACCTAACTGAGGTATGTGGCCCGCTGCCTGGACGTGCATAACTTAAAGTATGAGATTCCACAGTCGTAATTAAACACGAGGATGAAATACCCACGAACTTACCCTTACTTGGCCTGTTCCCAGAAAGAATGCACACAAACGCACACACACGCATGCACGCACACACACACACACACTCAAACAAACAAACACACACACAGACACACAAAAACACACACACACAGAGAAAGAGACAAACACATACACGAGACGCAGACACACACATTGATCTACCCTTACTCGGCCTGCTCCTGGAAAATAAAAACAGAAGCACACACACACACACACACACAAACACTTACTGACACATAGACACACATTCAAAAACACACCAACTTAGCCTTTCTCAGCCTGTCACCAGGTTAATGGATACACACACAAACATTCAAATTCACACTCACACACAGACACACACACACACATCAACTTACTCCAACCGGCCTGCACCCAGGAAAATGTTCACATTCAGACATCCATTGCTCATGAGTGTCAGAAATGGCTCTTGCGCCTCGCTTCATCATGGACTGTCCGCCGGACGGCCCAAAAATATCCCGGAGAAATGGAGCAATGTGCAAGTTTCCCTGCCCCTACACACACACACCACACACACACTCACTCAGTCACTTACTCCCTCTCACACACACACACCATGCTCATGTTTGGAAACCTTGGAATCTGCAGCCGTCTGTTTATGTAGAGACCCATTCAGGGAAATGTCTGCTGGCCTGCTGGAATGTAAACCAGCATTATCTGCCTGACCTCACCCCCCAAGCTCGTCCGAGATCCCATGATGCCTTTCCAAGTGCACATCAGCACAGCATGACAGCTTCCCCTCACAATATTTACATATCCAGTTGTCAGGTATGGAGAGGAAAACACACACACAAACCTACACACACAAGTACAGACAGACAGACACACACACACACACAGTCACACAGTGGTCTGCAGACTCAACAAGCATCAGGCCAAAGTGGTGTGTGTGTGTGTGTGTAAGTGAGGATAGTCTGTGCTATGTTCTGTTCTGTAAAAGGAAATCCATCTCTGTGGGTTGTTTGTCTTCCAGATGTGCAGAATCCGGTGATATCAGCACAGAAGCGTTCCGGAATGCAGTGTCCACATGCACGGTGCTGACCCGTAAACCTGCTGGAACAGGAGCACCGTCTGAGGTCACAGCATACCTCCTCCGTCTCCCACATAGTGCTACCGCTCTGCTTTATGTCTGGCTGCATGCACTCAGAGAGTCTGGGAGTGTTAGCGATACAGCGTTCCCGCTAGGGAGGCCGTTAGCATGGTCAGCCAGCAGGTGGGACCATGGCACCAAGGAAGGACACTGCTCGCCGCGTAACGACTGCCTCAGTAGGGGAAGCAATGAAGACAGATGAATGAATGAAACCATTCAAATTAAAATCATTTTGTTTCTTTCAATGGCTGTTCTCTTTATTTTTGGATTGGACAAGCAGATGTTGAATGTGTCTCATATTTTGATGCACGAGACCACAGCGTTCACGCCATTCGGATCCAAGTGCCCACTGGGACCCAAGTGCAAATCTGACCTGTGGTCAGCATCAAAGATCTCTGGATACCCTCGGGCCAATGAGTTGTTTTGTTTTGTAAAATATGTGTGTGTCTTATTAATTTGTGTTACTGTTGAGTGTTTTTTTTTTCTCCTATTGTCTCATGTAAAAGTCATTATCAAATGTGTTTATTATTATTATTATTATTATTATTATTATTATTATTATTATTATTATCTTTGTAGTTTCCATCCATGAATATTTCATGTAGCCGTCTTCAATCAAATCAATGAAAAGTTGATCATAAAAAACAAATCTGGCCTGCGGTCATTTCCTGATGCCACCCCAACCTTCTGTCTCTCTCACTTCCTGCCACTCTTCACTTAGGACTCTTAATAATTTAAGAGGGGGGCTCAAAAAATTATTTAAAACATTTTCAGTGCTCATTTCTCAGAAGCGTGGATCTGAGTGTGAAGATGGTCGTAACAAAAGAAAGAATGGAAACATTTCCCTTCCTTACCAAAACAATCACGGCATAAGCATCCCACGAATGCCATTATGACAGCTTGAGAAGCAGTATGGCGTTTTGGTCTAAACTTAGCCAATTAGCTTTTGTGAAAGGCATGCAAGGTACTTGCAACCACTAAGCTGGCAATAATAGAATGTTTCCTAGAATGCTAACTGGTGTCTTAAGAGGCTATTGCTGGTGATGTCATTTGATTACCCAGATCATATTGCTTCCAATAAACTTCTTATGCACACTGGTGAAAGAAAATTTATGTTTTTTTTTTTTCTAGAATGACATTTACATTAGCCACAGCATAAGATTAATCTGTAGGTAAGTCTACAGACCGTCTAAACTTGTCTCTGACCACTCTGTGGGGTATTTTTGGGCAGACGTGACTCAGTCTAACCCAGTCAGTGTGTAAGCCCGTCCTGTAGATTTCAGGAAATAGTGCAGCACAAACATACAGCACATTTTAAATTAGTATCACTTTTTTTTCTCATTATCATGTGTCGCAAAAAGGTACAGACACAAACACACACACAGGCCAAGCTGATGAGGACGCCAGGTACTCGTCACAGTAGCACACAGTCAAAAGTGGCACACAGTCTATGAACATGGGGGCGACATATTCCTATTTCGCCCAGGGCGCAGGATTGTCTTCTGCCGGCCCTGCACACACACACACACAACCTTTGGTCATTTCAGTCAGCCCTTGAGTAGCCTCAACAGTCCAGTGGTCCAGTCGCACAGTCTGTATGTGTGTGTGTGTGTGTGTGTGTGTCTGTGTGTGTGTAATGGGGTGAGTGAGGGGTTGAAAACGCTTCCTGTCTTCCTGGCATCCCTGAGTCAGTGTCTGCCGTTTTAAATGACGCCGTGCCAGTGCCCTGAATGCTGCACATACCATGCCTCCGATTGTTATGAAGAAATCAGCCTGTGTTAGGTTTACAGGTCAACTGATATTTCTACACTCCTTTAAACCTCTCTCTCCCCCTCTCTGTCTCTTTTGCACTCTCAAAATGTTGGTGCTTCAGAATTAATCATTGTTATTACGGCCGTGTCAGCGGTGAGATGATACAGATTGGGTTTTTTTTGGACGCTCCGTGGCCCGGCACATTCTTCACGTTCCTGACTGGTAATAGGGCACAAAAAAACCCAGCTTTCATCATCCAGGGAGTCCACAGGCCCCGCCACAGCCCAGATTGAAACAAAGCGGGAATGCATCGATGTCTAGAGTCAGACGTGGTGCATCTGGAGAGAGCCTGATGGACCCAGATGTTAACTCTAATGGACAAACATAGAAATGGAGCCAGAGTGTGTGATATTAATTATTATTCCTTAATCGGCTGAAAGGCTAACTGAGATGGAAGGAGGAATATTCAGTGATGTGTTCTGATGTGTATTCAAGACGTCTGAGGAAGAGCCTTTGGGCTCCAAACA